>NW_015548243.1:469854-493655 GCF_001515605.1 Sinocyclocheilus anshuiensis | reverse complement strand
GCGCAGACTCTGGCTCCAAACGAATCTCTACTGCGCAGACTCTGGCTCCAAACGAATCTCTACTGCGCAGACTCTGGCTCCAAACGAATCTCTACTGCGCAGACTCTGGCTCCAAACGAATCTCTACTGCGCAGACTCTGGCTCCAAACGAATCTCTACTGCGCAGACTCTGGCTCCAAACGAATCTCTACTGCGCAGACTCTGGCTCCAAATGACGTAATTTACTCAAGATGGCAGCGGCCATACTGAGATGCTTTGGCTTCACTTTTCTATAGTGGAAGGAATAAGGGAGGCGTCATCCATATTTTTTACAGTCTATGGGACAAAAGCAGAAAAACATAGAAAAGGTAATTCACAAATGGAAACCGCAAAAACTGAGAACAGAAAACCAGATAACAGAACTCAATACTGCAGCAACAAAAGACACACAGAACACGGTATAGAGGAGCTAACAAGACTAAATCACACACAGAGATCGGATTGAGAGAGCAAAGGATGATGGGAAATGAAGTCCAAAGTAACAAAACTAAGCGTGCCCTCTGGTGGCTATACATGGGCACACCACCTAGACACTGTGACACATAATGATTACGAAAACGATTAGTTATTATTTTATTTCAGTAAGGTTTTCAAAAAGTGTTGTTTCGTTTCGTTTTAGTTTTTAATTTATTTTGACTTTTTTGACTTTCTTTCTTTCTTTCTTTGCCTAATTGCCTTAATTTTCGTTACAGTTCTTAAATACAAAATATTTGACCATTTAAAAATGTATACAATATTTCTTACATTTAAACTCGTTTAAACAAGCATTTTAGAAGTAAAAATACACATTTAATCGTCGCGAAAAGACCGATGCAACTCGTTTAGGTGACTGACATTGCGTCTCTTTAGTTTGCTTTGCATAAAATAAAATGATTTACATCTAAGAAACAGTTTTTATAGATTAAATAAAACATACACACACCTATATTTTACCAAAGAAATGCAAGTCGGCGGCACTGAGAACTACTCTCACCTGAAGGGGATGCAAAATATCTCCGCTCATCTGAGGGTGCTATTGATTTCGGTTGATTGTGCTCGTAGAACAGGTGTCCTGATATTTTATCCTCCCCGTCAGATTGTCCTACCAGGGTTTACTGCGCATGCGCACATCAATACTGCGTCCTTCTCACGCTGAACAACAATATTTAATGCATCTGCATTACTGTAAGGGTAGGTTTAGGATTGGGGTAAAACACAATGTAATAGGTAGAAAAGATTATTTATTGTTCGTTTCCTGTAGCTGTATCCCTTCTAACAACAACCGTGAATATAACACATAATTACTGTATTTGCATTACTGTAAGGGTAGGTTTAGGGTTGGGGTAGGTGAAGACGTTAATAAACCATAATTTTACAGGTAGCATTTTTCGTTGTCGAATCGTACTACCCACTGTTTTAATGGGAGGTAGCAAAATCTGACAGGGTAGCACAAATCGACAGAAGACCGGGCCTGCAGGGTGGTCTTGACCCCCGCAGTTTTTTTAAAAGACAGAAATCGATCCCTGCACTTTTGATAACGCAAAATAGCCTAAAACTTCAGCCAAAGAACATCACATTCATTGTAATTCAAGCCATACACAATGTTAAGTTTTAAAATGTTTATTTCAGACATCTTTTAGTGACAATGAGAAAATAAATTACGATTACGTTTGTTGGTTTTAGCCTACATCAGTGGTCTTCACTATTTTTTTCATGGGAGCCGCACTAATAGGGCAGTCAGTCGGAGAGCCACTTTTACCGCGAAGTATCAAAAGTTACATCCAGTCATAAATAGCATGTCCTTTTTATCAATCTGTCATCCCTGATATGCAATGCAATGCAATACAAAGGGGGCCATCATTCTTTATCATTTACCAGTCAAATTTGTAACTGTGACAAGATGATTTAAAAAAAAAAAGCAGGAGTACCTTAATGTTGGAAAGACCTTAAGTTATTATTATTTTTTTTATACTAGCCCAAGCCCATCATGAATTTCACAAACAACTGATAATATTGTAATGTAAGATTGTTTATAAGAATAAATAGGTTTCAGGTTTCATTGTTTGACTTTGAATTAACAATCGGATGATTCTGGAAAGTTACACAAACACGTGTGTGATGATCGCTATGGGTTTGTGTCTGTTGATTCTGTTGAATGTGATGTCTGTCTGTAGTGTCTCTTTATTCACCATCAGCTGATCCAGAGAAGGTCAGACTAACATCTAAAACCTGAAAGTAAAACACAGACAGTCAAATGTGTGTGACATTACTGCATTGTCCACTTTAGATTTTCTCAAAATACTTAATTTCAGGTATAAAAAGACAACAACTATGTTTATATGTGCACCAATAATGTAAGGACAAAATCACTAAGATTTTTACATGACATGAGCAAACATCACTCCTGTTTACATGCTGTTTTCATTATTGTGATCATTCACTAAGAAGTGTGGTTAGTTTTACTGCTATTATACCTCAATGTATAATACAAATTACGAACTCCCATACAGTAGATGTGTTACTGGCCGCTGTTTTAATCTACTTAAGTCAAACGCTAAACACATTTCTATGGATGTACTGGATGGTTATTCGGCACTGTGATGAAATTAAAATGTGATAATGGCACTGTAAACGGGGTTTCCATTGCATTCTTCATGCTGGCTCTGGATGAAGATAAGTAGCAGACTGGTGGCAGCGAGTTCTTGACAGAGTTCAGTGATTTGAAAGTGATTAAGGTGTTTACATGCCCGTTTGTTTTGATTAAAATTGGCATACGTCACATATTATACTATGAACATGGTTACTACAATTATGAGCTTAATAACAAATTTGATCAAAGTATTGTTTACATGAGATACATTTTAATCACAATATTGCCTAAATCTCATTATAATCGCATAATGAGTGTGCATGTAAACAGTCAGTAATAAAAGTGAAATAATGTATTGTTTGAAATAAAAAAAACATTAAGATACAGTACTTAATTCATACTATAAACAGAATCAAACTCTTATTAAAGATGTCTGTAAGTAACTATTACCAAGAGAGTAACCTAAGAAGAAACTGAATCAACTTTCTATTATAATTCAAACAACATCACTACTCACTTAAGCGTTTCCAATTTATAATGTGGATTATCCTTCAGATCAGAGAGCAGCTTCACATCTGAGTCTCTTAATTTATTTCCAGTCAGATCCAGTTCTCTCAGGTGTGAGGGGTCTGATCTCAGAGCTGAAGCCAGAGCAGCACAACCTTCATATGTGACACCACAATCCCTGAACCTGTAGAGAACAATTTCATTTAACCTTTATTTAACCAGGCAAGTCATTAAGAACAGGTTCTTATTTTCAATAACAGCCTGGCAGGAGAATAAATATCTCCCGAAAGACATACGAACATACATTACAATACACATAAGGCACATAAAATAAATAAATCAAAATAAAAAACTCAGTTAAAACATTTACAGGTCGAGGTTAAAGCACTCACTAGTAATTTTTTAAATGCAAAGACTGAAATATTTGTCTCTAGTTTCAATAGCTTTTGTAGCACATTCCAATCATTTGGGGCAGAAAATTCAAAAGCGGAACGACCATAAGTAGTTTTCTTTCTAGGGATAGTCAAAGAAAAATAATTAGATGATCTAGATGTATGTATTAATATGAAGTTGCAGCAACTTTTAAAGATATTCAGGTAATAAGCCCAGAAGAACTTTGTAAATAAAGATATACCAGTGAATTTCCCGTCTTGTATGCAATTATGTCCAATTCAAAAGAGAGTATAATTCACAATGATGCGTTCTGTAAGGTGCATTAGTTATCAATCTAATTGCTGCATGGTACAACACATCTAATTGTTCCAGAACACCTTTACGTGCATTTCTATATACCACATCACCATAGTCAAACAAGGGTAAAACAGTGGTTTCAACAAGATGTTTCTTGGCTGATATGTGATTAGTAAAATTTAAAGGACTATCAAGCCAGATTCTGAGACATTTGTATGAAGATACTACTTCAATTTTATATCCAAAGATATAATGTCTTGTTTTTTTCCAAACCACATAATTTTTGTTTTTGTGCTGTTTAGAACTAAATTTAAGTTAAGTTAAAACATCTCCGTTACGTATGTAACTCTCGTTTCCTGAAGGAGGGAACGGAGACGTCACATCGTGACAGACGAATTGGGATCTCGCTTCGAGAGACCAATCTACTTAGAGTGTAAACTAAACAAGTCAATGGACATTGGCATGCGATGATGGCATCCAGCTGCCGCTGATCACAGTGTGAGCACAAAAAGGCAGCAGGTGCAACGCATACCAGGTTTTCGCTGAGGAGCCGAGCCGGTAACCCGGCCGCTCAGTGGTGGTACAGCAGTTGTGGCGACGGGACGTGACGTCTCCGTTCCCTCCTTCAGGGAACGAGGGTTCCATACGTAACCGAGATGTTCCCTTTCAGTCGGTCACTACGATTCACGTTGTGACCGACGAATTGGGATCCCTACCAAAGCGCCAATAATGCTGCTGCCCCTTCCAGTGTCTTGTGCGTGCCCCCTGCACCCCTTTTTGGTGTAGGCCGGGGCTCACAACAAGAAGGCCAGTCACTGTTATCGTAGCACTACCCACTCAGTGAGATTGGATAACACTGGGGAAACGCACCCGCTCCACTCAGAACAGGAATGTTGCGGAAGCCCCATCCTTCCCGAAGGAGGTTTCGGAAGCACTTACACATATGAACAACCGTTTAGGTGCATATGGAAGATTAGAGGTGATTGTAACCCTCTTGGAAATGGCAGAAGTCTGCCGGGGAAACACGGGCTCTGAGGCTATACCATGGACTTTACACATATGGGAACCACTTAGGTCTCTACATATGGAACCCAGCCCTCTACCGGTTCTCACGGATTCATCGAGTGAGGGCCTGGCACCAGACGTTCCCCCACGTCTGGCTGCCAAGGGGACGGAGGAGCTCGACAGGGTCTACAGTACAGACTCTCTGGAGCGGTTTTAGCAAGCCGACACTAAACCGGGGCCTCTCAGTGGCTCTACCCGTTTGAGGTGAGAACACAGGAGGATACCGGCTCCACACGAAGGCTATAGAACCTAGCGAACGTGTTGGGGGTCGCACAGCCCGTAGCTCTACAAATATCTGTCAGCAAGGCGCCATGAGCCAGCGCCCACGAGGATGCACTAATAAGCCAGGGTGATGGCATCCACTATCCAGTGCCCCATCCTCTGCTTAGAGACGGCACTCCACTTCTGCCGGCCTCTGTAACAGACAAAGAACTGGTCTGAGGTCCTAAAGCTTTGTGTCCGGTCTACGTACCATCTCAAGCCTCGGACAGGACAAAGCAAAGCTAGGGCTGGGTCTGCCTCCTCCGGGGGCAGCACTTGCAGGCTCATCACCTGATCCCTGAAGGGAGTAGTGGGAACCTGGGGCACATAGCCGGGCCGGGGCCTCAGGATTACCTGTGAGTCAGCCGGCCCAAACTCTAGGCACGAGTTGATTTCATTGATAGAAACTTCAGCTCAACTGACTGCAAAGGCTCAAACGGGCCCTGCTGTAGTGCTTTGAGCACTAGAGACAGGTCTCAAGAGGGTATAGAGGGGGGCCGGGGTGGATTTAACCTTCTCGCCCCCCTAAGGAACCTGATGACCAGGTCATGCTTCCCTACCGACTTCCCTTTCATGGGGTCATGGTTAGCAGCAATCGCAGCGACACAGACTTTAAGGGTGGAGGGAGACAGCCATCGCTCCAACCCTTGCTGCAAAAAGGAAAGCACGACCCTGATCGGGAATCTCCGGGGGTCTTCTCGAAGAACACCACTCGACGAACAGGTTCCACTTCAAGGTGTAAGCATGTCTCGTAGACAGTGCTCTCGACGAAGTGATGGTGTAAACTACCTCCTTGGGTAGGTCACCTAGAACCTCCGCCAGACATGAAGTTTCCAGAGGTTTGGACGCAGGTGCCATAGGGTGCCCCGTCTCTGAGTCAGCAGATCCTTCCTCAGAGAAATCTGCCACGGAGGGGCTGTCACGAGGAGCATTAGTTCTGGGAACCAGGTGCGAGAGGGCCAATACGGCGCCACAAGCAGGACCTGCTCCTTGTCCTCCCTGACCTTGCACAGCGTCTGTGCGAGAAGGCTCGCTGGGGGAAACGCATACTTGTGCAGGCCCCGCGGCCAGCTGTGTGCCAGTGCGTCCGTGCCAAGTCTTCCCTCGGTCGGGGAGAACAACTGGCAGTGAGAGGTTTCTGGAGAGGCAAACAGGTCTACCTGAGCATCTCTGAAACGTCTCCATATCAGCTGGACCTCCATTCTCCTGGGAGCGCAGCTCGTGATAGCTCGTTGAGCAGACCCGGAATGTGAATGGCACGAAGTAACCTCAGAACCTTCCGACTCCAAAGGAGGAGATGGCGGGTGAGTTGCGACATGCGACAGGAGCATAGACCACCTTGTTGGTTGATGTACGCAACGGTCGCCGTGCTGTCTGTCCGGACCAGCATGTGCTTGCCTCGTAAGCGCCCTTTGAGGCGGTTCAAGGCAAGGCACACCGCTAACAACTCTAGGCAACTACGCAACAGTCGCCGTGTTGTCCGTTTGGACCAGCACGTACTTGCTTCGTAAGTACCCTTTGAGACGGTTCAAGGCAAGGCGCACTGCTAACAACTCTAGGCAATTGATATGCCAGTGCAGTTAGGGGCCCGTCCATACCCTCGACACTGTGTGCCCGTTGTACATGGCCCCCCAGCCAGTCGTAGAGGCATCAGTGTAAACCACAGCATGCCTGGAGACCTGTTCTAGGGGCACTCCTGCCTGGAGGAACGTAAGGTCTGACCACGGGGTGAAGGTTTGGCAACAGGCCGGTGTAACTTGGACCCGGTGAGTGCCGCGCTGCCACTCCCACCTCGGGACTCGGCCATGAAGCCAGTGCTGAAGCGTTCTCATATGAAGCAGTCCTAGCGGTGTAACTGCCGCTGCAGCTGCCATATGCCCCAGGAGCCTCTGAAATTGTTTCAGTGGGACCACTGTCCTGCCCTTGAATGAATTCAAGCAGTTCAGCATCGACCGTGCACGTTCCTCTGTGAGGTGTGCTGTCTGTTCGACCGAATCCAACTCCATACCGAGAAAAGAGATCCTTTGTGTCGGGGAGAGTTTGCTCTTTTCCCAGTTGACCCGAAGACCCAACTGGTCCCTGTGTTCGCACAACTGATCCTGAGACTGTGCTAGTATAAGCCAATCGTCGAGATAGTTAAGGATGCGAACACTCTGCTCTCTGAGGGGAGCAAGAGCCCCCTCCGCAACTTTCGTGAAGACACGGGGAGATGGGGACAGCCCGAAGGGCAGGACCTTGTACTGATATGCACGTCGTCCGAACGCGAACCGCAGAAATGGTCTGTGGCATCGAAGGATCGACACATGAAAGTATGCGTCCTTCAGGTCGATCGCTGACGGATGCACCCGAAGATGCGTTTCTGCGTCAACATCTTGAACCATAACCGGTGAAGGGCCCGGTTCAAGACACGCAGGTCCAAGATTGGTCGTAACCCACCGCCTTTCTTGGGTACAATGAAGTAGGGGCTGTAAAACAGCGTCTTCATATCAGCTGGAGGGACCGGCTCTTCGCCAGTAGGACTGCGATCTCCGCACGCAAGACAGGAGCATCGGCCGCCTTCACTGCTGTGAAGCAAATGCCACCGAACTTGGGGGGACGCCGGGCAAACTGAATCACATAGCCTGCTTACGCCCGGCTCCATGGCGCTGCTTGGCTGGAGGCTGCTGTGGGAGTGGGGGCGGACGCAGGGGGCCGCCCTCGGCGACGAGCAGGCTGGGGCGCTGCGGCCAGCGGACGGTAAGGCAGCAGCTGCCCGCTGGGCAGCAGTGCTCAAGGACAAAAGCGATGCTCCAACGGCCTCCACACAAGCTGATACAGGATGTTCCCACCAGGTGGAATTCAAGCTATGACATGCTTGAGCACTATCTTGAACAGAAGACTGCTGTTTTCTCAACACTTACAGACAGGAGTATTAAGAGGAACATTACGGAGATTGTTACTCTGTCTGATGAAGTTGTAAAAGTAGCTGAGGACATCATTCAGGTTCTCAAACTACTGAAAATGGTCACAACTCTGTTGAGCACTGAACGGCTGCCAACTGCCACTGGAACACACCATCCTGGAATCTATGAAAGTGAGTGACAGATACAACACTTGTGAAAGATGTCAAATCTGCCATTGTGTCCAACTTAATCAACACATACCCAGAATCTGACTCAATACTTGTGCAGTTTCTTCATATGAGCACTGCACTTGACCCATGTTTTAAATCTCTGCCCTTTCTGGATGAGACCACGCACAGCAAACTCTTCAGTAGCCTGATGGAGAAGATTCCGGAATACCTTTCCCCACAGGTATTTTTTAAAATGGTTTTAATCCAAACTTAATTTGATAAATTAAATTTTACCAATACCATTTAGTTTCACACAGACCTGGAATACATCTTACTAGTGAACATGTACTGTGAAAAACACTTTACAAATATATGTTTATTTTTTATTTCAGCATTTAACTCTATCTAACAGAAACTTATAATCAGATAATCAGAAATGAGCATCACGTTGTTTGTTTTTGGTAGTTCTATGTGTCAGATATGAATTGCAATTAGAAATATTTTGTGGCTTTGTGCTTGTTTGGCCCAGGCCTCAGAGGAGCAGTTAGAAGTGACATCCAGCAGTGGTGATCCTCCAACCGAAAGAGCACCAATCTCTGAACTGTTTGGAAAGCTATTTCCAATGGAGCTGAGCACCCCTGCACCCAAGTCTCCATCTCAAATGGTGAAAGAGGACGTCGAGTATTACAAGCAAGTGCCAACTCTTCCAGTGGAGTCAATTCCACTTGCATGGTGGAAGGACAATGAGAGCCATTTTTGCTCATGTAGCCAAGTTGGCTAAATGCTACCTTGGAGTCCCAGCAACATATGTCCCCAGGGAGAGGGTGTTCTCTAAAGCAGGGGACATTGTTACAGCTCAGAGAGCAAGCCTCTCACCTGAGAATGTGGACATGATGGTGTTTTTTAAGAAGAACTTAAAACTTAATTGAACATTACAAATGTATGTTAGTGTTTATTTCAGTCTACATTGGAGGTATTTATTACTTAGCTCGGTTCGTTTGGGCATATGTGAACACGGCAATCGCACTCGGATCCACGCCAAAACAATCGGTCCGAGATCGCCTGAACGAGGTGGTCTCGGCTCGATTGAAAACTAAGTCATTTATGATGGGTAATTACGTAAGTTCCGTGAAAAGCATTAGCTTTGTTGTTTTGCTAATACTTCAAAATGAACCTGTGAATGTCTGTGGGTGAGCACATCTTCGCCATTCTAAATCAAAGCGCACTTTTTGATTTTATAATGCCGTCTTATTGCTCTTCTTCCTAGTATGTGCATTTTAAAAATGTTTTCCCGATGAATCCTGGACTCCTGCTCAAAGTAATAAATTAATATAACGACATCTACAAAAAACAACAACAATAAGCCCACGTTGTTCCATCCTGACAGATGACAGCTGTGACAGCTAAGTGGAATCCCGGAAAATAAACCATGAAACTTTGACCAATGAGAGAACAGTTTACTCGCGCGTGACTTGTATTAACAAATTTGGTCCATTTAGAAACATTGCCGTGTGAAAGCGTACCGCACCAAGAATAAAAAGCAACATTTTAACAATTTTAATCCCTGTTTCGGAACAAAGCAATTGATCTACGGGTGTGAAAGCACCCTAAGTTTACTCAGGTACGCTGACTGCACTAAAGAGAAACTTGAAGCCAATGTATAAAGTGAATAAAGATAAAGTTAAGTAAAATTTAGTGCTGGGCAACAGTTAAACTTTTAATTGCATGATTTGTCTGCGATTAATTGCATTGTTATGCACAAAATTGAACAATGAATTCAAAAGTAGTGTATTGCGCACTTTTTTCATTTAAAAGTACTGCTATATGAACAAAAGTGCAATAACATTTGGTTTGCAAACACTTTAAACAAAAAAGGTGCTTAATAGCAGTTAAAATATTTCTCGTAAATCTCAACTTAAACATTAATGTAATCAAATTAAATATAAAGCCAAAGCTATTTGCCACTGCCAGGGCATTAACGTTTTTGTAGAAAATATTTTATAGTTTGTTATAGAAAAACAAGTTATGCTTAGAGTCCAGAGCCTCGATCATAACATTATAACAAGCACCTTCCGAGTAGAGACCTGCACGATCGCGGGACCTAACGGGACAACATTTGATGGGCGATTGCGGGCGGGTAGAGACTCGTGTGCGGGATGCGGGAGAATAAGGGTGTACTCACACTAGGCATTTTGAAACGTGCCCGAACATAGGCGGAAATCCCGGGGGGTCGGGGGGGACAGGACCCCTTCTATCTGAGGGTTGTCCTCCCTCAAAATATGATTAAAAACCACGCTGTGTATTGTAAATAACAATGTTTTATACTTTAAATAATTAAAGGTAGTAAAACAATACAAACAGGGCAAAAATGCATTTAAGTTTAGAAACATTTTGAGTTTCCCCCTCCCTTGCCTCACAGTGCTTTGGTCCAAATGCCTGCTTTCCTCTTTTACATCACCTACCACCACACAAGTCCAGTAAGAGAGAACAAAGTCAATAGTTGTGGAACTTCAGTAAGTAAGGCTGTCAAGGCTATTTTATTCACTTAAACATCGGATGAAGTGATTATTTTCTCTTTAATACAGATGATGCCAGTGTATTTTTCAATGAGTCACTATGTTAGCAATAATAACGTTACTTGCTTGACGGAAAGGGTTGCCAGGTTTTCACAACAAAACCCGCCCAACTGCTACTCAAAACTAGCCCAAACTAACCGCGTTTCGAGGGGTCCCCCCAGTAAAAAATGCATTGCGGGGACTAAAATACATGTTATTTGGGTCGCTTCAACCCGTGGAAATGAAAACAACCCGCGGCAACAGTGATAAAGTAGCCCAATTCCACGGGAAAACCGCAGACCTGGCAACACTGTGATGGATAGTAATGTCTACAATGGACACAACCGCTGTCTCGGTGCATTGTCTAATTTGGCACAGTCTCTCTGCTGCACTAATAGTAGTAAGGCTTTTCTCTGTGCATACATATCCTCCTTACAAGTACAATTTTAGCTGTATTATTTGTGTCCCCTTCAAAAATTGCTCTTGAGAAATTTTATGTTTATTGTCCCCCCCCCAACTGTTAGATGAAATTTACGCCCCTGTGCCCGACCGCATTTGACCCGGGCGCGGTTCGTTTAGCCATCCCTGGCTTGGTTGGAAGAGGTGGGCCAGAGCATGGTTCAGTTATATGTAGATCAGTGAGTGTGAGCGCTAACCGCGCCGGAGCGCAGAATTTCTGATACCTGCAGCACGATTGCATGAACATTTCTGAGCGGCAACCAGTGTTGGGGAGTAACTAGTTACATGTAACGACGTTACGTAATTTAATTACAAAATAAATGTAACCGTAATCAGTTACAGTTACTAAGAAAATGTTAACGATTACATTTGAATATTTACACACATCCACAAACAGATTTAATTGATTTCTTTCCCAAATTGCACTGATTACGCTGAGACATACGGCCCTATAATTTCCGCGATTTACATTTTAAATAGGGTAACTTGTAATCTGTAACCTATTACATTTCCAAAGTAACCTTCCCAACACTGGCGGCAACAGTGATAGATCTGTAAAGCAATATATTGTGACAGGGCCGTGTGTTACCGCGTCCCAAACGACTAAAAATAATAAACCACAAAGTTAACAAAACGATGCCCTTCTGCTGTCTTCACATGCTATCGGAAACTTCCTATTTCCCACTTATGAAGTCGTGATTTAGAGCACGTTGCATTCTTTTAATTATTTAATTATTAAAAATAACAGTGAACAGTGGTTTGTGAATGTTGATGCTTAGCCTAAATAATTTTATCTGGAGCGTTCATGTGAGCACCGCTGCCCTCCCCAAATGCTCTCATTGGTTGAGAGGCGTCATGACACCCATCCCAAGCCAGTACTGATCAACATCCCACTCCTCCTGTGACCCATGGTTTGACTGTATGTGAATTCAGAGCCAGTGAGCAACAGACTAAATAATAATAAATAATAATAATAATAAAAACTGCGTTAATGCGTGGTAAAATAATTGTCTGTGTTCATTAATTGACGTGACGTGAACCGTGAAAGTGACATGTGGCCAAGTATGGTGACCCATACTCGGAATTAGTGCTCTGCATTTACCCATCCAAAATGCACACACACAGCAGTGAACACACACAAACCGTGAACACACACCCGGAGCAGTGGGCAGCCATTTATGCTGCGGCGCCCGGGGAGCAGTTGGGGGTTCGGTGCCTTGCTCAAGGGCACCTCAGTCGTGGTATTGAAGGTGGGGGAGAGCGCTGTACATTCACTCCCCCCACCTACAATCCCTGCCGGTACGAGACTCGAACCCACAACCTTTGGGTTATGAGTCCGACTCTCTAACCATTAGGCCACGACTTCCCCTTAACGCAATTAATTAATGCGTTAATGCGATGATAACGCGATAACTTGCCCAACTCTAGTTAAATTATTGTTGTTGTTGTTGTTATTAATTTAAAAGTGAATCTAGTGTTCTTTAGCATTGCTGGTGCCATGACATGAACCCTGCTCTCACATCAAACAGAACCGAACCGTGGCTCCAAAACTGAGATATGAACCAAACCGTGGCATTGGTATATCATTACACCCCTAGACAAGACACATTTTTAGCCTCGATTAGTTTTGGTTTTAATTTTGTTCATTATCCATAGAAGGAAAATGAAAGAGAATGTCGACACATTAATACAATCTTACCGCAGTATCTCCAGTTTACAGAGAGGATCTTTCAGTCCAGCAGAAAGCAGATTCAGTTCTGATGCTCCTAGTTCATTTCCAGACAGATCCAGTTCTTTCAGGTGTGAGGGGTTTGATCTCAGAGCTGAAGCCAGAGCAGCACAACATTCGTCTGTGACTCCACAATAACTCAACCTGTAGAGAACAATGACACTCTTCAGTCTCTCAGTTCAGAATCTACAGCTCATATAAGCAGGAACTTCACTATCAGAAAGAGAGACTAAATCCACAACACAATTTACAGGTCCAGTCTATTGTGATTTGATGTGTAGGCCAATTATGGCAACCCATACTTGGAATTGTGCTTTGCATTTTACCCATCCAAGTGCACACACACAGTGAGTGAGCAGTGAGTAGTGAGCACACACACACACACACACACACACACACACACACACACACACACTGTGAACACACACCCAGAGCAGTGTGCAGCACCGGGGAGCAATTGGGTGTTCGGTGCCTTGCTCAAGGGCATCTCAGTCGTGGGTAATCAGGGTGGAAGAGAGAGCTGTTCATTCACTCCCCCCACCAGCGTTCCCTTCCAGTACTGAGAATCGAACCGCAATCTTCAGATTACATCAAAATCAACAACATGTATGTTAGACCCTATACAACTAAGCTAATGAAAGAGATTATTAAAAAAACATTCATTAAAAAAAGCACAACTTCCTAAAATTAGTTAACTACAGACTGATCTTGAATACCCCTTTTATTTTCAATAATTCTAGAAAAGGCAGTATCCTCACAACTTGCTTTGAACATCCAATCTTGGTTGTATCATTCTTTTGACAAAAAATTATGTTGGCATTAGTGGAAATGCATTGGCATTATCAATTTGTAGCAGTAAATGATAGGGCTGGAAAAATAAATCGATGCATCGCAAATCAAGAAATGATTCTGCATCGGTTATGAGATTTTCCGAATACAACGCAATTCTCTCTCTAATCGATTCTGAGCTTAGTTTTTAACAGCAGATGGCACTGCATGCTTTAGAAACAGCCGTACTCTGCTTGCTTCCAACTCCTTACACACACTTGAACCTAAAATAATCATTCACAAAGTTTGAAAAGGTTGAAGCGAATTACAAGGGTGTTAACAGTGGGCTGTGTTTACATTAATCTCATGTCATAAAAGCATTCTGAGCCGAGGTGCCATTACATGACTTAACCGAATGCACAAGCGCTCTTCTTCGTGAGCATTTTAGTGTGTGGTTAAAAACTAGATTAGAGCACCATCTGCTGTTAAAAACTAAGCTCAGAATCGATTCCGGAGAGAATTGCGATGCATTCGGAAAATCTCAGAATCAATCCACAAATCGCGATGCATCAATTTATTGTCACAGCCCTAGTAAATGAAGAGGTATCACATCAATCCCTAGTTCAGTATGGAGCACCGCAAGGCTCAGTACTAGGACCTTTGCTTTTCACCCTGTACATGTTACCCTTGGGAAATATCATTAGGAAACATGGAGTTAGATTTCACTGTAATGCTGATAATACTCGGCTCTATATTTCTTAGTGGCCAGATGAAACATACCAATTCATAAACACAATGCATAGTTGATATAAAAAATTGGATAAGCAGTCATTTTCTTACTACTAAATTCGGAAAGGTTTTAATTATTGGACCAAAACCCTCTACATGCAATGACCTAGAATACTCTCTAACACTTGATGACTGCTCTGTCAAATTTTAGTCATCTCTTAGGAACCTAGGTGTGCCGTTTGATAGTAATCTGTCATTTGATAGGCACAGCTCTAACATTAGTCAATATGCACGAGCCTACCAAATTGACTTCATCCGAGGGGAATTTCATTGAAAGATTTAAGATCCATTAAACTGATCTGTGCCCGGGGAAACACTGTGTTATAATCTGGCCCTGAGTACAGTTCACAAGCGTGACACATTGACATAGACAAGGTGAAATAAAACTTATTTTGGCAGCGATTAATCGTGATTCATCGATTTTACAGCCCTAATAGAAAGTGTCAGAATAATTACATTTTTTATGTAAATACCCTCAAATCCTCAACACACATCTGTATGACATAAAGCAGTTGTTGCTGTCACATCATCCACTCATCTTATTCTATTGCAAAATTCTACATTGCAAAATTACATCAAAACTTTGGAAAGAATGTAGTGAAGATTAAAACAACATTCACTTCAATTTTCTGAAAGGACACTTTAAGATTTGATTTTAATTTCATTCATACAGGCCACAGGAATAAATGGGGGAGGATGTTGAGACATTCATACAATCTTACCGCAGTATCTCCAGTTTACAGGGAGGATCTTTCAGTAGATCAGAGAGCAGATTCAGTCCTGACGCTCTAAATTTATTCATTGACAGATCTAGTTGTCTCAGGTGTGAGGGGTTTGATCTCAGAGCTGAAGCCAGAACAGCACAACCTTCATCTGTGACTCCACACTCACTCAACCTGTAGAGAACAATGACACTCTTCAGTCTCTCAGTTCTGGATGTACAGCTCAGATAAGCAGGAACTTTACAATCAGAAAGAGAGACTTAATCCACAGCATGATTAACAGGTCCAGTCTAAGGTTCAGACCCACTTCTACATGTTGCTTGAGGGGGGTTCAATATTAGTCTGAATATTTCAATTTCTTTATGCGAGTACCACAAACAGACCTTGGAGGAGCAGAGGATAAATCACGATCGGAGGACAAAAGCGCTGGGGGGAAGGGGTGTTTGGGGGGACATGGGGTTTCCCCCTCGGTAGCAATTGTGTTCCATAGGCACCTCGGACCAAAAAGGCACTTTAGTTTTGGCGATTAAAGGGCCAGGGGCTCGAGCTCGAGTTTTATATCTGTCTCGTGGATTCTGTGAATAACGTGCCATGCCACTTATTGTTAACACAGCCTCTTGATATGAGGGTAAAGTGATATTGTCTTAAATTTGCTTCACATGACATAGTCAAGCAAAATCACGTAAGCAAGAGTGCTGATTTTCCCAATTATCAGCACGGTTGCAATTTGAAGATTGGATTTTGATTTCATACAGTTCAGTAAACTAGAATCTAATATCGCTAATTACATTTTAGACACAATTTTTGATACGCTTCTCATAGCATTATTTATGCACCTGCAGTTGCCAGTTTATGTGCAATAACTAATGTTATTATGCAAATACCTCTTTATTATTACGTCCTGTAGGAACATTAAAAAATAAATTAAAAAGGTTTTGTTTTATTTAGCATCCAATAAAAGGTAACATACTTGTATTTATGCATGAAAACAGTTTATTTTACCAGCTTATACATAGATGCTTTACAAAACAAAAAACCTTTAAATGAAACCATCACGCTTGGTTCCCAGAATAGGAACGAGATGCTGCGTCGCTGACGATATGTGACAGTTGTCTGAAACCCTTATACCATCCCTTATACCAATTAATTGGCTAGTGGCGCTTTAGACCATCTTAAGAGCGTGCTCGCGCCATCTCAGCTCAGATCTTTTCATTAAAGAAGCACTTCGCAAAGCAGGAGAATGGCCGGCAACGCAGCGTCTCGTTCCCTATTCAGGGAACCGAAGTTACATACATAACAGAGGAGATCCCTTTCATAGGTTCACTCCACGCTACATCGCTGACACTATAAGAACAGTATAGCATAAAGACTTCGACTACATTTGCGGGTTTATCTGGAAGACCAAGGACAGTGTCCAGTTCAAGACCTGGGAGCCAGGTGCCATCCCCACATCCAGACCATAACACCCGATAAGTGTGCAGAGAGGACAATCCTGCTGCAACACAAATATCCACCAAAGGAAGAACCCTTAAACAGAGCCTGGAAAGACGCCATTCCTCCATTTTGCAGAATGAGTATGAACACCAGCAAAGCCAAACAACGTGCCTCATGGGCCGCAGAGATAGCAATAGTCACCTAATGAGACATCCTCTGCTCGGTGACAGCCATTTGACCATCAGAACTATGCTCAAATAGATGGTCCATCAAACCTTCTAGAGCAGGGGTGTCCAAACTTTTTTTTAAAGGGGGCCAGATTCAATGTTGTGGACACACCAGGGGGCCAATTCATATCAAAATATGAATTTTGATATATGAATAATGAATAACTATAATATCATATCTATCTATGTGTCTTAATCTATCATATCTATCTATTATATAATATAATGGCATTTAGTATATAAATATACTAAATAATATGAACACATTTATTTAATATAAACAGAACTGCTTATAACAAAATGTCTGTATAATTTGGCCTATATTTCATTACTTCCTTAATACATTCAATTGGCCTACATGTCTACATTGATAATATAATAAAATCTGATATGAAAATTCTACATTTCTGCCACAATACCACAGTTAGTGTTACTACAGTAAATCCATTGTAAATGTTGCAGATTTGTGGATTGAAAAGTAGGCTATTCTAATTGGATTTCTGTTGCAATGTTTCTCCTGTTTTCCGCGTCGTTGTTGAGAACGTTAGTGCGGTTTAATCTGGCTTTAAACTTGTTTAAATCACCTGTGGTTTATATCTGTCACGAAACACACACTGGGAACACGGGAACGAAGGAGCGAGGAGACGAAGAGTGAAGTAAATCAAAAGGATTTTAATGAAGGCACGCTGGGGATCACAGGATGGGAGACATCAGGCAAACAAAATGACATTTAACAGCAGACAGAGAACTAGGAACTGAGAACACTATAAATACAAAGACACCAATGGACACACCTGGGAGCAAATTAACTAATTAATCAAACACAGCTGGAGACGAATACACACAATGAGGACAGGAACAGGAAGGACCAAATAAGGGCAAGGAAGGCACATGAGGAGCAAAACACAAACAAAACACGGACCAGAGTCTGACAATATCGGAGATCTCTGCTCCAAACTCAAATGTTTCTCACTGGATCTCTCAGTGCTGTTTAGTGGTCGCAAGATCGTGACCAGTCAGTGAGTTAACGCATTTGTTCTGAGCTTGTGCTGCGCTATCTTTAGGCAGAGCTAATAATGTTCCTATAGCATCAGCGACACAGCGTGGAGTGAACCTATGAAAGGGAAGCAATGCTACAGCCTCTAAAACACTGGTCCTGGCGATGTGCACTTTTTACAGCAATGATGTTATTTTTGTGTGCAAACAAGTAAACTTGTGGATGCAGCGAGTATAAACCAAGTCTCAGAAAGGTTCAGATTCTTTGAAGACCGACATGCTAACATCACTGCTGAAGAACTGTGCTACACTGCTACCTTCAGTAAATTGGTTTCTTTGGTTTACTTATTTTATGTATTAGAGAAATCAAATACAATGACAAAACACTCAATGACTGCTCAGTCAAATACAGGAAATTCTAACGGTGTAGACCCGCTTCTACATGGGGATCATTTCAATATCATAGAAAATGCCAGAATCGTTCAATTTTTATGTAAATACCCCTAAATCCTCAACACATTTGTATGATATATAGCAGTTGTCACTTTCACATTATCCACTCACCTTATACTATCATCATAAACATAGTAAAATTACGTCAACACTTTGTAAGGAATATAATAAAGATTAAAACAACATCTTCAATTATATAACAGGACACTTTAAATTTAAATTTACATTTTAATTTTATTCATACTGCCATAGGCAGTAAAGCAAAATGGAGGAGAATGTTTATTCATCTTACCGCAGTGTTTCCAGTTTAAAGTGAGGATCCTTCAGTCCATCAGAGAGCAGCTTCAGTCCTGAGTCTCCTAGTTTATTCAGAGACAGATCCAGTTCTCTGAGGTGTGAGGGGTTTGATCTCAGAGCTGAAGCCAGAGCAGCACAACCTTCATCTGTGACTCCACACTTACCCAACCTGTGGAGAACAATGACACTCTTCTGAGTTTGCATTCTCAGTCGGGCCCAAAAATGGACACTCCGTCCCCCTTTTCTCCCCAATTGCAACAGAGTCAGTGCCAGAGCCCTCAGTTAAAATCGTGGTCTGGTGATGGGAGTAGATTTATGATTGAAAAACTGATGTTTTGTATTGACTATCTCTGAATTGATTATGTAATTGCATGATACATGTTTACCTTACTAATAATAAACGGTTACATTTGATTTTATTCAGAATTCTGAAATTACTGGCTCTAGTAGAGAACATTAAATCCACGCTACTATAAATCTATGTCCTGGGCTAAGTATATGCTTGAATTTGGGGTAGATGGAGCATGTTTAGTGTATTTTATTTTTCTTATATAGCACATTTCTACTGCTACAAGAGCAAAGTAATCAAGAAAACCAAACAGAAGCAATAACAAAACAGAGCATCATAAAAAAAAAAGATATTTAGGTCTCTCCTAAATCAGACTGAAAAGCCAAGATATAAAAGTGCTTCTTCAAAGCCATTTTAAAAGCGATCAGTGATGGGGCAGAGCGGATGTCTAGCGGTAAGTTATTCCATAACCGAGGTCTGGCTATCGAAAAGGCTGATCACCTTTTCGCTTGAGTAGGGACCGTGGTACCTGGAGAAATAGTTTATCAGTAGAATTCTTTACTGGCTTATGTAGAGTAACAAGATCTAATAATAATAAATAATAATATGTTTACTTTATATAGCGCCTTTCCCAGGCTCAAGGATGCTTTACAAGGTACACCAATAGAACAAAAACCCATTACAAAATAACAATTAAGTGGACATTGGACATTTGCCCAATCCAGTCACAAATAATGCAGTTGCATAAAACACAAATTAAGTAATAAAGACATAGAAAAGAATACATATGGAACAAATACAAGATCTGACAAATACAAGGACGTAAGACCACTTAAAATTCTAAAAATTATGAATAGGATCTTGAAATAAATCCAATATCTAACCAGTAACCATTGCAGGGATGTTAAAATCAGAGTGAATCTGTCCCTCTTTCTCATACCGGTCAATAGTCTAGCAGCAGCATTTGGAGCAAGCTGCAATCGATTTACCAGTGACTGAGAAATTTCTAAATACACATCCAATTTAGATGATATAAAAGCATGGATGATCGTCTCCCAATCTCTACACTCTTAAAAATAAAAGTGCTTAAAATGTTCTTCACAGCATTGCCATAGAAGAACCATTTTTGTTTCCACAAAGAACCATTCAGTCAAAGGTTCTTTAAAGAACCATCTCTTTTTTTTACCTTTATATAATCTGAAGAACCTTCAGATGTTAAAGGTTCTTTAGGGAACCATTTAGACAAAAAAGGTTCTTCTATGGCATCGAGAAGCACTTTTATTTTTAAGAGTGTAGGTGAGAGCATTGGTTTTATCTTATCAACCTTAAGTAGTATAAACTAGTTTTCACCACAGTATTCACTTGTTTTGCAAAATTCAGCTCTGAATCAATTATACATTCAGATTTTTTTGCGTATGGATGAACATTTCTAGAGAGGGGCCCCAAATAGCTAGAAATAAGGGGCAAAGAGCTAAGAGGGCCAAAAACAACAACATCCATTTTGCTCTCATTTAAGGAGAGAAAATTCTTAGCCATCCAGGATTTTGCATCCTCAAGACACTTAGTAGAACAATAGTAGAACAGGACTTATCAACTGGGTGTAATAGGACATACCAAAGTCACTTTAAAGTCAAAGTCACTTTTATTGTCACATCACCACAGCACATGTGCCTTGGTGAGTGAAATTCTTGGGAGCGTGCTCCAGACAGTGCAGAAACAATTTACATATAAACATACAGACCTCAACAGATGACAATGTGCAATATGCACATACATATAGTCAGTACACAATTTGTGTGCAGCACATTTTATGGAGGACTGTTTCCTGATCCTGGTAGAGTAGACTACAATGCCGGCTGTTCTGACTCAAAGACTGTAAGTACGTTTTTTTATATTTAAAGAGTTTTTATATTTTATATATTTAAAGGCAGTGTAGAGTAGCACTTGTTGTTGGTCATTTCTCCGATCACAAATGCAGACATGGTTTTATGTTTATGCGGCGCGATGCAACGCAACGCGTAAAAAGACGGTACAAGTCATTATAATCCATAATTATGTCCCCACTGGATGCAACGAATGCCTCGTTAATAATGGGTTTTCATGTTTTTGAATCATCGCTCCGGCCTGACAGGGCATCATCACAATATGGTAAGGGGCGTAACATTTCCGTCACACGCTTGAGGTATTCGGCCAATCACAACACACTGGATAGCTGACCAATCAGAGCACACCTCGCTTTTTCAGAACGATGAGCTTTGTAAAAATCGACGCGTTTCAGAAAGGCGGGGCATAGAGGAGAAACCATAATGTAATAATGAAGGCAGTTTCGGTGCTATGACAAGCCCTAAACCCTGATTGAAATCTGTCATGGATATTGTGGTCAGTTAAGAATAAAGACAGTTGGAGAAAGTCAATCTTCTCCAACACTTTCGACAAAAAAGACATTGAGGAAATAGGGCGAAAATTACTAAAATCAGATGGATCGAGATTTGGCTTCTTCAGAAACGGCTGAATCACTATGTGCTTAAAACAGGATGGAACTTATAACACCAGTGGTCAATAAGCTATTCATGATAGTCAGAACAGATGGACCAATCACACCTAACACCTCTCTAAAGAGACGTGTTGGCATAATATCCGCTGGTGAAGTAGTCAGTTTCAGTTTTAAAATTAACTCTATCAATTGATTTGGGGTGAAAATTAGCTGGGCATTGTCAGCTACAGGACTGGAAGAATTAGAGGGGTATGGGTAATTGCGTAGATTATTCGTATTTATACGCACATTGAAACTCTTCAAGAAAACTTTCCACCTAATTCATAATACGTGTGCCTTTTATAACGCCTTTTATACAGACCCATTTTACAGAGCTCTGATTAGCCGGCTGTACATGCGCTGTTATTCAGAGAAACCTCGCAGCTTGAGCTATAGTCAATAACAAAAGGTTTTCTTACCCTTTTCTTTTAGATGAAATATTATAACTATTATCCTAAGATGAAACATACATTTTGTCTTAACTAGCCTATATATAGCCAGTATATGCATAGATTAGATTATTAAGACCAGCCAGAGTGTATGATTTCTGCATTCTATTTGATGGGACTTCAAAAACAGTTCTTGCTAAGGACTCTGTATAGGCCTTAGAGAATTAATTTAGAGTTGAGGGGGCTAACACACAAGGGTAATGCACATCCTTCTGCTTGCTTAGAGGCAAATATGGAAGTAATACGTTAAACATGACAGACATATGATCAGACAAACAGCTTTCCTTAATACTGATGTTACATACTGGAAAGCCAGAAGATAGAAGAAGATCAATAGTATGTCCATGTGCATGTGTAGGACCATTAATATGTTGGACAAGGTCAAATTAATCAATAAGATGTACAACTCCTTCACCAAGTAATGGGAAGGGCAACAGACATGAATATTAAAGTCACCCAAGATTAGCAATTTATCCACAGTAGGGATTATATTAGACAAAAAAAAAGTCTCAAACTCATCAATGAAGTCCTTATTATATTTTGGTGGTCTATAAATAGGGGCACAAACCACAGGACTGGATAGTTGAATTCTCAATAATTGCAACTCAAATATATAATATTGATGAGTGAAAGGTATAAGCCTACATTTAAAACATTTTTTAAAAACTGTGGCTAAGCCTCCGCCTCTGCCCACTAATATCAGATAATTAAAATAATCACAATCCTCTTGTGTTAAGTCTGCTAATGAATCCAACTCACCATCGTTGAGCCCGGTTTCTGTCAAAAATCAGAGTCCATGTCTTGTTGATGTAAAAAAATTTTTTTTTAAATAAACGATTTGTTAATTGGGTTGATTACTGAATGTGCTCATATCATGTTAATTAGGTTAATTATTTGAACGTGTGCCTCCTGAACTTTAATAAAACATAATTTATGCAGTTACATATGTTAGCAGGCTCTTGATCTCAGATGCCTGTCAGTGTGACGACACACAGACCAAGGCTGCTCCCAAGATAGTTTGATTGACACCAGCATTTCAGCACAGACTGGACTGGTGTCTTATGCTGCGTTCATGCCATATCATAATTACCGTAATTTCGAGATGATAGCACGTGACGTTCTACTCGGAGCTGTTCACGTCCTCGACTCGGAATTATGCTTTTCTATGGCAACACTATCAACGCCTAAACAGAGCCTGTGGTGGTCAGGTGGTACAGGGGTCACGTGGTACAAGTCGAAGCTCTCAGAAAACTCCCAGTTCACAAGTTGCAATTACGAGTTCTACGAGGACATGAACGCTTTTTACAAGTTGGAATCTCGTAATTACGAGAATTCCGATATGGCGTGAACGCACCTTTACCATAGACTGTAAAGTGAGCTGTCATCAGTCCACCATTGTTTCACTGCTGGAGCAGATGTAGACAAGAATGACTCCTAAGCGATTGAGGTGTTTTGTTGTTGGATGTAATAATGAACATAGCAGTCGCCATTACTCCTGACATCTGAGCCGCTGAAGACGCAGTGGTTTACTTTTGTTTTTGAAGGGAATGCGCCCCCGATCTACCTAAATGTGTTTCTGTTTGCGCAAATCATTTGTGATCCAGCTTCACCTACAGAAGAAGTGAGTGCAAGGTGTTGTTAATGAATCTTTGCAAATCGCCTTTCCTAATAATGTGCTAATTAGCAAGTTTCACGATGAATGCGGCTAAAGTTTACCGTCTCTCAGAGAACTGCGCGTCACCCCATGGAAGAGAGGGGTGGGGTGAGCAGAGCTCATTAGCATTTAAAGGGAAATGTACCAAAACGGCTTGCTGTAAACAGAGCTGTTTTTGACAGGGGGTGGGTTACACTTTACTTGAAGGGGTGTGCATAAGACTGACATGACACCTTCATAATCATGACATGACACCTACATAAT
>NW_015548243.1:460254-469760 GCF_001515605.1 Sinocyclocheilus anshuiensis | reverse complement strand
GAGCAGAGCTAATTTGCATTTAAAGCGACATGCAATAGACCAATTTGGAGTAGACGTCACAGTTACGTCACTTGCAGCTGCGCGCGCATAGTGGTGGCAGAAAAACACTGGGAACAATTGGAAGGAAACGGGTAAAATCCATAGAATAAGAGAAAAAATGTATTGTTGTGCCTTTGGATGACAGAATCGGAATGAAAATAAATTTTATATAAAACTGTCGTCAAAGACGCCATTTGAAGCTAAACGCAGACGTTTCACAATTTTGCGAAAACTCCTGATATAATCAATGACTTACTACACAATCAATCTCTTATTTTCACCGTATGTATGCCTTTTTCTCGTTATAATAGCAAGATCTTGCGAGCATGTAGAACTCCGTAAACTTGTGAAAACAAAAACTAGTTCAGAGCGGATTCTGACTGACCTACAGTAAACACTGCTGATTGGCCATTAGGGGCTTTCGTAATGGAGGAACCTTTTCATAAGCCATTTCTCCATACCAAGTACGCAAGGTTCGGACTTGCATCCTTGGTAGTTCGGACTTGGCAAGTTAGACTCGGGAGGACGCCGCAAATCCAGTAATTCTGCAAATGGAACAGCAGCGCACTTGATAACATCACTCAGCTCGCCTTGGCTACTCCGCTTATCGTCACTGTATTTATATTTACAATAATATGAAATATGGTATCAAACACCACTGCCTCTTTTCAGCTCAGAACTCAAAACAGCTCAGATCACACCGTCCTCCATTCACCGGTTGTTGATGTTTGTAAATGCCGCACATAAAGGCTTCAGAGTTCCAGCTTCCAGTGCCAATACAACCAGTAAAACAGCCCAAGGGAGAAATTGGTTCTCTAGGGACCACCCTGCTGGCTAGCTCCTAGAACTGAGTTCCTAGAACTACGTGGTGCGAAAGCCCCTATTGATTTCAATAGAGATGCCTGTGATTTGCTACAAACGCTGCAAAACCAGAGCGTGCACAGAAAAACACACAGGAGCGTTTGAAAGCGGTTGACTTTGAGTGTGTACAGAATTGAGTTGGTACTACTGGTACTGTAAAAAGATCCCCTGCAAGAAGAAGAAAATGGAGAATGTTACCACCAGTCTTACCTCAGTTTTTCCAGCTTACAGTGAGGATCCTTCAGTCCATCAGAGAGCAGCTTCACTCCTGATGCTCCTAGTTTATTCAGTGACAGATTCATATTTCTCATGTGTGAGGGGTTTGATTTCAGAGCTGAAGCCAAAGCACCACAACCTTCATCTGTAACACCACAATCCATCAACCTGCAGAGATTGAAGATGCATGGTGAACTGATACAAGCTGCGACTACAGAATAAAATGTAAAACATTCACATAAACATCATTACAGGACAAACAGTCCTAATCATGCAGCATCTACTGTACAAAAAAAAAAAAAAAAACACTGTTAAAGACACTGTTGCTGTTTGCTGTCAGTTTTGATCCCAGTCACATTCATACACTGACCTCTACAATCATCAGCTCTTACACAGACACACAAAAATCTCCTCAGGTGCTTTAGTAAGCACTCTCCTGCTGACTGTCAGTGATGGGATTTTGTGGAAATTTAACCCTTTTGTTGCTTTGGTAAGATGCATGCTAAAGTCAAAATCATGTTCATGTGATCATGTTTTATCAGTGTAGTGATTGTTGTCAGTCTGACTTACTGAACTAATTTGGATTCTTTAACCACAGGCAGCAGCTTCTGAAGAACTTCATCTGCTGTATTTTGGGATCCAATAAACAGTTTTAGTTTGAAAACATCCATCCTCTGCTCTGATGTCAGCAACACATAAACCAGAGCTGACCACTGTGAAGAGGAGAGTTTGGTTTCTCTTATTTTTCCAGATTTCAGATAATCTTGAATCTCCTGCATCAGTGAATCATCACCCAGTTCATTCAGACAGTGGAACAGATTGATGGATCTCTCTGGAGAGAGATTCCTCCTGATCTTCTGCTTGATGTACTCAACTGTTTCCTCTTTGTTGTAGGAGCAGCTTCCTGTCTGTGTCGGTAGTTCTCGTAAGAGAGTCTGATTGGACTCCAATGAGAGACCCAGAAGAAAACGCAAGAAAAGGTCCAGATGTCCATTTTTACTCTTGAAGGCCTTTTTCACAGCTCTCTGATGCAGCTCAGATAATGAAACATGTAAAGCCTTCTTTAAATGCTTCAAAGGACTAGAAGACAGAGTAATAAACACATTTCTGTTTTTTTTCATAAGGAACAGATGTGCATATAGTGCTGCTAGATGTTCTTGGATGCTCAGATGAACAAAGCAGAAGACTTTCCCCTGAAACAATCCAAACTCCTCTCTGAAGATCTGAGTGCACAATCCTGAGTACACTGATGCTTCTGTCACATCAATGCCACACTCTCTCAGGTCTTCCTCATAGAAGATCAGGTTGCCTTTCACAAGCTGCTGAAAAGCCAGTTTCCCCAGTTTGAGGATCATATCTTCATCTTTGACTTTCTTCTCATAGTCCTTCTCATGTCTGATGTTGGTCTGAATGATCAAGAAGTGTGTGTACATTTGAGTGAGAGTCTTGGGAATCTCTCCACTCTCTGCTTGACTCAACATCTTCTCTAGAACAGTGGCTGAGACCCAGCAGAACACTGGGATGTGGCACATAATGTGGAGGCTCCTCGAAGACTTCAGGTGTGAGATGATTGTATTGGCCAGACTCTGATCTCTGATTCTCTTCCTGAAGTACTCCTCCTTCTGTTGATCATTGAAGCCTCGTACCTCTGTCACTCGATGGACACACTCAGAGGGAATGAGATCAGCTGCTGCTGGTCTGGAGGTGATCCAGATGAGAGCAGAGGGAAGCAGGTTCCCCACAATGAGGTTCATCAGCAGCACATCCACTGACACTGATTCACTTACATCACACAACCTCACATCGCTCTGAAAATCCAGAGACAGACGACACTCATCCAGACCATCAAAAATGAACAACACTTTATATTCATCACTGGATATTTCTATTTCTTTGGTTTCAGGGAAAAAGATATGAAGAATATCTGAAAGACTGAGTGTTTTGTCCTTCATCAAGTTGAGCTCTCTGAAAGGCAGTGGAAATATGAGCTGGACGTCCTGATCCTCTTTCCCTTCAGCCCAGTCCACAATGAACTTCTGCACAGACACTGTTTTTCCAATGCCAGCGACTCCCTTTGTCAGCACAGTTCTGATGGCTTTGTCTTTACCAGGTAAAGGTCTAAAGATCTCATTGCATTTGATGGCTGTGTCCTCTGTTGCTGCTCTCCTGGATTGTGTCTCAATCTGTCTCACCTCATGCTCATTACTGATCTCTCCACTCTCACTCTCGGTGATGTAGAGCTCTGTGTAGATCTCATTCAGGAGTGTTGGGTTTCCCTGCTTTGATGTTCCTTCATACAGACACTCAAACTTCTTCACCAGATTTGATTTGATTGTGCTTTGGGCCAGTTGAGAGTCACTGAGAGAAAGATTAAAATAAGAGATTACAACATGAATTAAAGCGGTAAAATTGACAGTAATTTAAAGTGACACCTGCTAATCTAATGATGTCATTATCCACTGGATACAGTGTTATGTAGCAGAAGCATAGATGTTATCACATATATAGCATTTGGTCCAAGTGGAAAAAAGTAATACAATTTTCTATCTAGGTTAAACCTAGAAATGTTGTACCTCAGATTTGATTGGTTTTTCCCATTAAATATTACTGACCTTCCCATAGATGCTTCACTCTTCATGGACACACAGCTGTGCTTCGTTGCGTTTGATCTCTGCCTGTAAAATTGACTTTAAAAGAATAGAAAAGTGTCTACTTAAGCAGATATTCAGTTAGGCAGAAGCACATCAAGGCAATGAGTACATATTCATTTCCCAAATGTTGACATGAATAATTTCTGTTTATTATATAAAGCCAGGCTGAATTATAATATGAAAAAGCATGAAACTGAATGAAACATGTGACTAATAAGACAGAATGTTGATCAAAACTCCTTTGGGGGTTGGTCAACCATGCAGAGTTTCCTGAACCACATTCCGTAACAGAAACAGAGTTTAATAAAATACAATATATATACATACATATATATACATATACATATATATATATATATTATATATATATATATACATAAAATACAATATATTGAGACAATACAATATATATAAGAGAAAGTAATTAATTACATTTTACATGTAGATAAACTAGCATAGAGAATCTATCTACCTATATATATATATATATATATAGACAGAAAAGTTGTACCTCAGATCTGTTGATATGTGTTTTTCTTCAAATGTTATTATGTTGTCTTTAGAACGGTCACTGTTCATGGACACATGCCTATAAAAACATATTAAAAAGAAAAGAAAAGAGACAAAACGATATAGAGAACGAACTTAAATTAATTTTACATGTAGATAAACCTAGCACAGATCATTCATACCTATCTATCTAGACAGAAAGGTTGTACCTCAGATCAGTTGATGTGCGTTTCCCTTTAAATGTTAATATGTTGTCTTTAGAACAGTCACTCTGCATGGACACACGTTTGGAATCAAGTGAGTTTGATATCTGACTGTGGAACCAAAATTAATAGAACAAAGACAATAGAAAAAAGATAATAGAATAAAGACAAGAATTAGTTGATTTCACATGTCATATCATTCTTCTGTCTATACAAGAGAAGCTTTAGAAATGTTGAAGAATTATAACACTGCACAAGGATGATGTTACAGAGATAACAGCATCCTAACTCATAAGTAGGAATATGAGAAAAGCACTCAGAATATCTTATCATTAGCCTATGGCACAACTACCATATTATAAGACATACAGTGTATCTTCTATAACATTATGATCATATAAAGATTTTGATGTACCTGCATCCTGGAGAAAAATCTCCATCGCTGAATGTTTCTTTGTCTTCCATGATTCATTAAGTCTGAATGAAGCTGCACGTGTATGTCTGACGAGTCAGAAACACTGACAATGTATTTAAATTGTTAATTTACTTGAACTTCACACCTGAATATTTTTTCTAACGTGTTTCCCAGTTTGTTTACAATTTGTTTATTTAAATGTTTAATTAAAATGATTAAATTAAATAAATACGAGTGAAAAGAATAAGCATTTTTTTTGTTTTGTTTTCGAAATTGTGGCTTCTACAACATTTGGATGTTTAAAAGTGATGTTTCCTAATTTGCACTGATACACAAGAATATATGGCCTACATCTCCACCAATAAGAACATTTGACATAAGAAATCTTTGTTTAAATACTTAATTTTTAAGTTTTTAAAATACCTTCTTATAATAGTTAGTTTAGTTAACGAGGAAGTCAAAAGCAGCTCACCTGACTAATGCTCACTCACTCTGATCAAAATCACACAGGTTCCCAACATGTTCGCAGTTTCTCATGGACTGTTTCATCATGTAAATTCCTGCATAGGTAACTACAAATTTTACTATTTAACACGATGCTCGGTTTGTCCCGGTGTAAAATGGCGCACAGTAGAACTCTCAGAATGCTTTCATTTCTGGTAGCAAATGTTGCCAGACTTGTTTGGAGAGAATGCAGCTTATCCAGTTCATAAAAAATTCTGTTATGAGAAAGACACCAGTACAAGTTTTATTTACTTCCCATTTAGAGAAGATTTTGTGATTCTCTTTCGACAAACAATCATGTTATACAAGCTCAAATAGGAGATTATTAGTGTGGGAAAGGCTTTATGAGTTTTAAGCATAAGAAGCCGACCTCATACGTCATCCGCCCGGAGCTGCTTCTGTGTACAACTGTTGGCGCAAGCTACATTAACTCTTTAAAGTCTATTGGTTTTGAGCAACTCCCGCGTCTCCTCATTTCCTCATTCCCTTGCTCCCCATGAGAGTGTGACAGGAATAGGGTATAAACAGGGTACTGGATAAAATAGGGCCTGAAAAGTCTTTTTTATAAAAAATTGAATTCACACACACACACACACTCACACTCACACAGAATAATAATAATAATCACAACATCTTATCTGTTTTAATGTTAATCTGTGGAATGTTCTTCACATCAACACACCTATAGGAGGAGAAAATGAGATGATTTCCACAGATGACAGCAGGTATGTGTGTGTATGACTGTGATAGTGAATGTTTCTCAAACTCTTTGTGGTAGACACGGAGACAGGGCAGTCGAGCAATGGTGTCCCCCTGAAGCATGTCATCCAGACACGAACACTCACCAGAGTCCCGGGACAAAACATCATCTACAGAAAGAGAAATCATCACAACATCACTATCAGCATCAGAGCTATTACACAACAACAACAAAATCAGCATTAAAAATAGTGCAGGAAAGAAACAGTTTGTCAGTGGAGCCAATAGCTAGTCATGAAATAAAATGTTATATTCAAGCTTTTGGCTATTTTTTCAGTACCTTCAACTCTGTTTGAGAGCACAAAATTGTAGAAACAGGCCAATGATTTAACTGGATAGATGTGTGATAGTGAAGGTTGTTCTTACTGTTATAATGGAGTCTGGGTTTGAAGAAAAACATGACCAAACAAACATCTATTTCATCAAAACAGACAAACTAGACAGTCAAACTGGATATTTAAATCCTGATGAAACAAACAGAACAGACAAAAGTCATGCATAACCTAAATCATCTTTTTATCATTTCCTTTTTCTGCATTTAATCATGTATGCCAATTCAGAGATCACACTTATTTATTTCTTCTCAGTATGCAGAAAGATCACATAAACCACATGGACAACACAAACCCTAATTATGTTTCCTGCTAGTAAAATCAAAAGCCCCAAATCACTACTAAGGACCTGCAGGAAGATTCAACAGGACAGGAGTAGTGCTGCACCGCTCTACTGTGTTGTATTGCTTGCACAAACATTACCTGCATGGAAAAGTCTTGGAAAACCTTACCTATGTTTTAATTACAAAACCCATGTCTGAGATCGGCCAAACACACACACACACACACACACACACACACACACACAACTCTGTATAGCTATCTTTGCGAGGACATTCATTGAGACAATGCAATCTCTAGCTCCTAACCCTAACCCTACCCATCAGAACTAAGTGCCTCAACCAAACCCTTACCCTAAACCTACCCTTTACCCAATGATAACCTGACACCTAACACCAAGTCTTGACCCTCAAACAGGCCTTTAAAGGGGTCTCAGAAAGTGAGGACTGGCCAAAATTTTGAATTCACTCTGATGGTCTAAAACTCAAACCGACCCTCACAAAGATAGCTGTACAAGTGCACACACACACACACACACACACACACACACATACTTAGATAAGCCAGAGCTGCCAGTGGCACAGGCCTTTACTGAAAATACTAGTGTTCTAATCATTTTGGCCACCACTGTATAATAAATCTATACATATAAATTATAAAGCCAAAGTTTTATTTTCATTTTCACCCAAGTTCTGTAGTTAATGTACAGTAGACATTAACCATTCCAAAGCGATCTTAATTTAAATAGCATAAACATTTAAGAGTATTAAATGCCTGTATTCACTACTCAGTCTCTACTGTAGCTCCCGTGTCCTATTTCCACAATGCATCGCGCTGTAACATCACGTTCCAATTCTCTATAGGCCATAAACATATGTGCCTGACTTGTTTCATAATTATCATGATAAGTGACAATGAAGGGTCTCTTCTTCATTTGAATGTTTATCTCGTCTCATTCTTCATCTAGGTTGTGTGTTTAGGGGCTCAACAGAACGGCTTGACTCAAAACTACATACAGAAGCTTCTGGCACTGGAGACAAACAACTACAGCGGCACTTCCATATAGGATCAGATTACAGACATCCAGAAATTACCTGCAGAAAACATCAGTTTGTTATTAAACACTACTGTAGATTCAAATGTTTCAGCAGAATCAGTGGAAGCAGAATGTTTTGAGGGTAAACATCTGAGACAATGCCATGACAATTTATATAAAATAAAACAAAGATTACAAAAACGTAAAATCATTTAACTTTACTTTCAAAGTGCAAATTGTTTTTTTTTTAAGTAAATGAATCACTATAAAAGGCATAAATTTTAACCCACTCTGGTTTGAAATCTATTTTAATAAGGACTGAACAGAAGATACAGATATTGTCACAAACAACTGACAATATTATTATGTAAAATGTGGTGCCAGAACAAATGTCAGTTCTGAAGAAACAAACAAAAGTTTTCTTTGTTTGACTTTGGATCAAGGATTGGATCGTTCCGTAAAGTTACACAAGCACATGCGTGTGTGATGATCGCTATGGGTTTGTGTTTGTTGATTCTGTTGAATGTGATGTCTGTCTGTAGTGTCTCTTTATTCACCATCAGCTGATCCAGAGAAGATCAGACTAACATTTTTAATCTGAAAGTAAAACACAGAGAGTCAAATGTGTGTGACATTACTGCAGTATCCATGTTAGAAGAACTAAAACAAACTACTGTATTTGCATTATATGTCAATGATAACAAACAAGCATTATCTTGCATTGTTATTCGCTGCTGTGATAAACCCTGGAATGTCATAGCAATTCTACTGCAAAAGGGGTTGCCTACACTGCAATCACATTCTTCACACTGTCACTTTTTTACTATGATTATGGGCTTGATAACATCAGTTTGATCAAAGTATTGTTTACATGAGGTAAGGTTTAATCAGAATTTTGCCTAAATCTCATTATAATCACACTATGAGGGTACATATAAATGCAGTCAATATAAAAGCAATATATTGTATTGTTTTGAAATAAAGTTAAGAATCAAAATTTGATTAAACATGTTTATAGTGTGTAAATAACTATTACCAAGAAAGTGACCTAAGACAAAGAAACTATTAACTTTTAATTAAAATTCTAACATTTTGAATCATCACTAGCTCACATAATCATCTCCAGTTTATAATCTGGATCATCCTTCAGATCAGAGAGCAGCTCCACATCTGAGTCTCTTAATTTATTTCCAGACAGATTCAGTTCTCTCAGGTGTTCAGGGTTTGATCTCAGAGCTGAAGCCAGAGCAGCACAACCTTCATCTGTGACACCACAATAACTCAACCTGTAGAGAACAATGACACTCTTCAGTCTCTCAGTTCATGATCTACAGCTCAGATAAACAGGAACTTCACTATCAGAGAGAAAGACTTAATCCACAACACGATTAACAGCTCCAGTCTAAGATTCAGAACAGCTTCTTAAAGGGTTAGTTCAACCAAAAATGAAAATTAGGCTGCGTTTTACTCACCCCCGAGGCATCCTAGGTGTATATGACTTTCTTCTTTCAGACGAATCCAGTCGGAGTTCTATTAAAAATTGTCTTTGATCTTTCAAGCTGTTTAATACCACTCAGCGGGTGTTGCATTCCTTCAGTCCAAAAGAAGTGAAATAAAAAAAATATAAAAAAGTGTCTCACACGGCTCTGGGGGGTGAACAAAGGCCTTCTGTAGCGAATCGATGCGTTTTTGTAAGAA
>NW_015548243.1:436779-460241 GCF_001515605.1 Sinocyclocheilus anshuiensis | reverse complement strand
TTGGAATAGCCAGGACAATTTTTAATATAACTCCGACTGGATTCGTCTGAAAGAAGAAAGTCATATCCACCTAGGATGCCTCGGGGGTGAGTAAAACGCACTACTTTTCATTTTTGTGTGAACTAACCCTTTAATGCTGCTTGAGGGGGTTCATTTCAATATCATAAAAGAGTAATACATTTTAGTCAGTACCTCAAAAACCTCAAAACATCTGTATGAAATAAAGCAGCTGTAACATGTTTACATTATCCAATCATGTTTATGCTTACTATAAATACAGTCAAATTAAATCAGATGTTTAAACATGACAATCATGACAATTAAACATCCACTTGAATTATATGACAGGAGACTTTTGTTTTGATCGGTTTTGGTTTTTATTTTGTTCATTACTCATATAGAAAAATGAAAGATAATGTTGACACATTCATAAAATCTTACCACAGTCTTTCCAGTTTACAGCGAGGATCCTTCAATCCATCAGAGAGCAGCTTCACTCCTGAGTCTCCGACATCATTTCTAGTCAGATCTAGTTCTCTCAGCTGTGAGGGGTTTGATCTCAGAGCTGAAGCCAGAGCAGCACAACCTTCATCTGTGACTCCACAATAACTCAACCTGTACAGAACAATGACACTCTTCAGTCTCTCAGTTCATGATCTACAGCTCAGGTAAGCAAGCAGAAGCCAATGCTTATTACACCACCACTCACAATTTCGACATTTCACCAACAGCTTCTTTAAATAATTTATTCAACAATTTTTAAGAATAAAACCTTACTTTCAGTAATATAATTTTTGTATATTAAATATAAATATATAATACGTATTTATTCTTTGATTCACCGACAATATGCACACATTTATGAGGAAAATTAATAAAGGATCTACATTTCTTGGAAGTTTGTTCTCTCTGACAATGTTAATAGGTTATTAATGTTACTATACAAATGACTATGTTTCTACGGGACTGAACAATAAATACATTTTAAAAAATTTGTTTTATTGTGTCCAATAAAAGGAAACAGGCAAACACTTGTATTTATGCATTGAAACAGTTGTTTTGTTTTATGAATAAATGCTTGACAAAACAAAACACTTAAATTAAAACACAATATTAAACATTTAAGGTAATGAAGGGATTGTACGTAAACCCATAAAGCCTACAAAATTCTTTGAAATGCTTACATACTTTCAGTAAATATATACATTTGTGTTTGATCTTACAAGCTCTTTCCATATCTCTCCAGTCAATGTTGCCCTGCCTCAAGTTACAAAAAAAAGGGATGTACACCGCCATGTAAAATGGAATCTAGTGAAGTCACTGTGCACTTTTGCTAGTGCCACAATGTCATAATTTTTGTCATGAACAACCAAGAGAACTTGCAGACAAGGCGACTAAGTTTGATGAGGCTTAGGATTCGTTGAAGACTGACACACTAACATGCCACAAAAAGTTTGGAAAGAATTTAAAAAAATGTTAGAACCCTTTCCTCTCCAGTTTGTTTTGGTTTTAATTTTTGTTCATACTGACCATAGGAGGATGTTGAGACATTCATTCAATCTTACCACAGTGTTTCCAGTTTACAGTGAGGATCCTTCAGTCCAGCAGAGAGCAGATTTATTCCTGATGCTTGAAGATTACTTCCAGTCAGATTTAGTTCTCTCAGGTGTGAGGAGATTGATCTCAGAACTGAAGCCAGAGCAACAAAACCTTCATCTGTGATGCCACACCACCTCAGCCTATAAGGAACAATGACACTCTTCAGTCTCTTAGTTCAGGATCTACAGCTCAGATAAGCAGAAACTTCACAATCAGAAAGAGAGACTTACTCCAAGACACGATTAACATGATTTAACTATTTAAAAATATTATGTGTGTGTATGTGTGTGATTCTCAGAGAGATGATTTACCCCAGTTTCTCCAGTTTACAGTGAGGATCCTTCAGTAGATCAGAGATCAGATTCAGTCCTGATGCTCCTAGTTTATTTCCAGACAGATTCAGTTCTCTCAGGTGTGAGGGGTTTGATCTCAGAGCTGAAGCCAGATCGGCACAACCTTCATCTGTGACACCACAATAACTCAACCTGGAGAAAACAATGACATTTCTTCAGTCTCTCAGTTCTGGATCTACAGCTCAGGTAAGCAGGAACTTTACAATCAGAAAAAAGAGACTTAATCTAGCACAGTGGGTTGTTAGGGTTAGGCAGTGGTCTGTCTACTCTGTTCATCATGTGTACAACTACATCATGTGCTATTTTGCATCAGTTATCAGTTTAATTAAAAATGAAATCAAAGGAGTAATGCAATTGCAATATAATATTGTTGCCAGAATGTTTTTGTGCACTGCAACTGATTACTAAACACGTAGGTTTTTTAAACATTTTCAACTCAAGTAAATCTCTCGTCGACAAAATAACTCATTTAGTGAGAAGCTGTGTAGTAAGTGATACAACTGTATTATCCATTAAATGGTCCCGTCTTGCTTGAGCTTGTTCGCTAGCCTTGGTTTGGTTGCTAGCTGGCATTGAGTTTTGTAATGAAATATTTAAACTCAAATCAATAATTTGTCTCCAATTATTTACTTATGTGGCAAGTAGGACTATAATAAGCAGGATAACATACAACCCAATGGTTCTTATCACAAATAGACCTGATCAGGACCCAACACAAAGCAGAGGGTTCTGAAGTAAAAACTGTCAAAATTTTGGAAAGAATCTAATGAAGATTAAACAAACTCTAAAATTACATAATCATGACATTTTTTAAATTGTATTTGGTTTTTGATTATTTTGTTCATTATTGACCTTTATACCAATTTACCACAGTGTTTCCAGTTTACAGTGAGAATCCTTCAGTCCATCAGAGAGCAGATTCAGTCCTGATGCTCTTAGTTTGTTTCCAGACAGATTCAGTTCTCTCAGGTATGAGGGGTTTGATCTCAGAGCTGAAGCCAAAGCAACACAACCTTCATCTGTGACACCACACTTACACAACCTGTAGAGATTAAAGATGCATGGTGAACTGATACTAACTGCAATTATAAAATAAAATGTGTAAACTACAGATTTATAGAGGCAATACAACATTCACATAAACATTATTACATGGCAAACAGTCCTAAACACACAGCATCAATATACAAAAAATACACTGTTAAAGACACTGTTGCTGCCCATTTTGATCCCTGTGTGGATTATTTGACCACAGGCAGCAGCTTCTAAAGAACTTCATTTTTTCTTCCTATTTTGTGCTCCAATAAACTAATTTACTTAAATAAAAAAAAAACATTTTCTGTTCTGATGTGTGATGTTTTGTTATTTGTCTGTACGCTGTAAAAAATAAGTGGCTTTCTCTTTTACCACCTGCATTATTATGGTGGTTGTCAGTATGTTAAAGGTACAAAACAGATTTTAATAGCAGTGTGCATTGTTGAATTTACTGGTTTACATTCAAATTTTCTTGTTTGTAAATTACAGTTTTATACTGTAAAATTTACAGTTTTTGGCCGTAAATGTGTTTACAGTTTTTCTGTATTTTTTACAAAATTATTCTGGCAACCACAGCTGCCAAAATTATTTTGTAAAAACTACAGAATTTTTTTACAGTGTAGGCACGAGGCTGCTGTTAATCAAATTTGTGCAGATATTCAGACCAACAGCACAATTGTGAGTCTGATACAACAGTTAAATAACATACATTAAAAATACAATATTGCCGGTTACTTTCTCTGTTTTTACTCCACTAATGAAAGTATTTTCAAAGCCACAACTAAATTATCCTCAGAGCAAAAGACAGTAGGTGTTTCGCTCCGGAATGAATGAGCACTTTTTTAAATGAATCTCATTAAAAACTATTTTTTTGATGTTGTAGGGCGCTCTGCATGTTTAATGGCCTCAACCTTACCAACTTGAGGGCATATGACTCCATGTCCCAGTTTAAAAAGTCCTTGTTTGTGCGGGTGAGTAGTAGTAATTCATCTGTTTTGTTTGCTAGGGAGAGGAGATTCGCCAGATGAATGCTCGGCAGCGGAGGCCTAAAACCATGCTGTCGTAATTCCACGAACGCACCAGCACGCTTCCCTCATTTGCATTGCTTGGAGCACTTGTATAGGATTGCAGCACATGACTAATGTAGCAGGTCTCAGTTTTGGCTATGGTTCACTTGTCTGGATGAATGGTAAGTCCAGCAGCCTTTATACTGGATAGCACTTCCTTGAGATGCTGCAGATGGTTCTGCCAAGTCTTAATATAGATGTTAATGTCATCCAAGTATGCGGCGACGGGCGAAATCCTCAGTGCCCCAGAGGATCTGATCAATCATCCTCTGAAAGGTGGCAGCGGCTCCACGAAGGAGGGACCCGGAAATGATAGTGTCCAAATGGAGTTTTGAAAGCTGTAAGTTCTTTGCTGTCTGGACTTAAGGGCTCTTGCAATGACTCCACTGCTGCCACTTCATGACCACAGACATTAAAGCAACAGGTCTGTAGTCATTTAGTCCTGTGATTTTTGGTTTCTTAGGTACAGGGATGATGGTGGAGCATTTGAAGCAGGATGGGACTTCACACAGCTCCAGTGATCTGTTGAAGATCAGTGTGAAGATGGATGACAGCTGGACAGCACAGGCTTTGAGGCAGGCTGGAGAGACACTGTGTGGGCCTTTGGTTTTCCTCATCTTCTGTTTCCTGAAGACTTTGCATACATCATCTTCACAGATCTGAAGTGCAGGCTGAGAAGCAGTAGAGGGGAGGGAGGTGTTGATGGCTGTGTTGTGAGACGGTCAGAGCGGGCGTGGGTGTGAGACCAGGCTTTTCAAACCTGCAGTAAAACTCATTCAAACACTTGGCTAAAAGTTTATTCTCCATAGTGCTGGGGGATGATGTCTTGTAGCTGGTGATGGCTTTCTGGTCCTTCCACTCTAATGTAGGGTAGTTGCTTGAAAACTTTTTTCAGCTTTTTAGAATAGTTTCTCATAGCCACTTTTATCTCCTTTTCAGTGTGTATTTGGGCTGTAGGCATCCTCTTTGGACTGGTGAAGCTGTTTGAGTTTTGCATTGAACCAAGTTTTGTCATTGTTAAATGTTAAATAAGTCCTAGTGGAAACACATGTCCTCACAGAAACTGATGTAGGATGTCACGGTGTCAGTGAGCTACAGAAATTAGTGGCTGCAGCCTCAAAAACACTCCATTCAGTGCAGTTGAAGCAGGCTTGTAAATCCCGCTCTGCTTCATTTGTCCATCTCTTTACAGTTCTTACTACTGGCTTAGCAGATTTACATTTCTGCTTGTAGGCTGGTAGAAGATGAACCAAACAGTGATCAGAGAGTCCCAGAGCCGCTCCCTGGGGGCCATGTGATGTGCTGTATGTATTTAGGCAGTTCTCGGGTGAGTTTAGCTTTATTAAAATCACAGAGAATGATAATGAAAGAGTCCGGGTAATGCTGCTGTGTGTGTGTGATCTGATCAGCCAGCTATTCTAGGGCCATGCTCACACACGCGTCAGGAGGAATGTATGCACTCACCAGAAAAAATGAGGAAAACTCCCGCGGCAAATAAAAAAGTTTACAGTTAATGAAGAGAGCTTCCAAATTTGGGCAGCACATCTTCTTTAAAACTGTCGCGGCTGTACACCAGCCATCGTTGATATAAAAACATCATCTTGTTTTCCCCGAAGACTCAGTGACTCAATCCGCTCTGAACAGCCGGAAACCTGTTAGATGAAGTGCGCTGTCTGGGTTGGCTCCGTTCAACCCTGTTTCCGTGAAGCAAAGGGCAGCAGCGTTTAAAAAGTCCTTGTTTGTGCGGGTGAGGAGTAGTAGTTTGCTCGTTTTATTTACTAGGGAGAGGAGATTCGCCAGATGAATGCTCAGCAGTGGAGTCCTAACACCATGCTGTTGGAATTTCACGAGCGCACCAGCACGCTTCTCTCATTTGCGTCGCTTGGAGCGCTTTTACAGGATCACAGCTCCTCCGACTAGAATGTGGAGTAAAACGTCAGATTGTTCAAAAGTCGGCAAAAAGTTATTTGGTGTGCTATTTCTGATGTCTAGGAGTTTGTCCCTATAGTAAAGCTGATTGGAAAAAAATCTACTTTAAACAGGACAAACAAAAATAGTAAAAGTACCAAGGAGCTACATACCGAGGCAGCCATCTGCAATGCCATCTTGATCATCAAATTTATACACTGTATAAATGAACTGGAATTTTAACTATACAGATTTGGAAAATGACTCTTGTGTGTAATGTGGTTATTTCTATTAATAATTAGGAGATATAAGATTATCCTTACAGCAGAAAACTGCTGCTAACTTGTATTGATACACACATTAAGCACATAACTATAGACTCTATATAGAAGATGTAATGCATAAAAACCATGTTAACACGGCATTTGTGTATATGCGTGTGTGATATGGATGTATGCACTCAGTCCATGTATAGTCACAGGCTCACACCGTCTATGTGGACAAAACTGTTGTATCTCAAATTAGTTTATGTTTGCTCATGGAAAGGAGGATCTTGAGACATTTTATACAAACTTACCTCAGTATTTTCAGTTCACAAAGAGGATCCTGCAGTAGATCAGAAAGCTGCTTGACTCCAAAAACTCCCATTTCATTTCCAGACAGATCCAAGTGTTTTAGGTGTGAGGGGTTTGATCTCAGAGCTGAAGCCAGAGCAGCACAGCCTTCATCTGTGACACCACAATGATTCAACCTGTACAGAACAATGACACTCTTCAGTCTCTTAGTTCAGGATCTACAGATCAGATTAGCAGAAACTTCACAATCAGAGAGAGAGACTTAATCCACAACACGATTAATAGGTCCAGTCTAAGATTCAGACCAGCTTCTACACGGTGCTTGAAGAGATTCATTTCAGTATCATAATGTAAGGATCTTTTGTTTTACTCCAAAATCATCAACACATCTGTATCAAATGAAAGCAGTTGTCATAACTTCACATCATCTATATATTGTTGTAATGATATAAATCTTGTTGCTCAAACAGTAGAGCACGGCACAAGCAACACCAATATCATTGGTTCAATTCCCAAGGAATGCAAAAAACAATAAAATGTTTACCCTGAATGCAATGCAAGTCACCTTGGATAAAAACATCTGCTAGATGCATGCATGAAAATGTAATTAAAATGATGTCAGACACTTTTTATAACACAATTATTCTAGTTAAGTTTAAGGAAACATTCTCTTCAGTTATCTGAAGGTGTTTTTTTTTTTGTACTCGATATTCACAGTGCGATGAGAATGAAGGAGGATTTTGTAATTTTATACACTCTTACATCAGTTTCTCCAGTCTACAATTAACATCTTTTAGTCCAGCAGAAAGCAGATTAATTCCTGTGTCTCCTATGTTATTATAGTTCAGATCCAATTTTCTGAGGTGTGAGGGGTTTGATCTCAGAGCTGAAGCCAGAGCAGCACAACCTTCATCTGTGAAGCCACAATCCCTCAACCTGTAGAAAACAATGACACTCTTCACACTCTCAGTTCTGGTATAAAATATATATGACATATATGAATTGATCATTTTGTTGCTTTGGTAAGAAAGCACATGCTAAAATCATAAATGTGATCGTGTTTTGTCAGTGTAGTGATTGCTGTCATTGTAACTTACTGAACTGATCTGGATTCTTTAACCACAGGCAGCAGCTTCTGAAGAACGTCATCTGCTGTATTGTGTGCTCCAATAAACTGGTTTAGATCAAAAACATCCATCTTCTGCTCTGATGTCAGCAACACATAAACCAGGTCTGAAGGATCAGGAAGTGTGTGTACATTTGAGTGAGAGTCTTGGGAATCTCTCCACTCTCTGCTTGACTCAACATCGTCTCTAGAACAGTGGCGGAGATCCAGCAGAACACTGGGATGTGGCACATGATGTGGAGGCTCCTTGAAGACTTCAGGTGTCTGAAGATTGTATCGGCCAGACTCTGATCTCTGATTCTCTTCCTGAAATATTCCTCTTTCTGTGGAAGAGGGAAGCAGGTTCCCCACAATGAGGTTCATCAGCAGCACATCCACTGAGGCTGATTCACTTACATCACACAACCTCACATCGCTCTGAAAATCCAGAGACAGACGACTCTCATCCAGAGCATCAAAGATGAACAACACTTTATATTCATCACTGGATATTTCTATTTCTTTAGTTTCAGGGAAAAAGACATGAAGAAGATCTGAAAGACTGAGTGTTTTGTCCTTCATCAAGTTGAGCTCTCTGAAAGGAAGTGGAAACATGAGCTGGACGTCCTGATCCTCTTTCCCTTCAGCCCAGTCCACAATGAACTTCTGTACAGAGACTGTTTTTCCAATGCCAGCGACTCCCTTTGTCAGCACAGTTCTGATGGGTTTTTCTTGTCCAGGTAAAGGTCTAAAGATCTCATTGCATTTGATTGGTTTGTCCTCTGTTGCTGCTCTACTGGATTGTGTCTCAGTCTGTCTCACCTCATGCTCATTACTGATCTCTCCATTTTCCCTCTCTGTGATGTAGAGCTCTGTGTAGATCTCATTCAGGAGTGTTGGGTTTCCTTGCTTTGCTGTTCCTTCATACAGGCACTGAAATTTCTTCAGCAGAATTAATTTTAATGTGCTTTCGACCAGCTGAGGGGCCATGACTGAAAGATTAAAATAACAGGTCACAACATAAAGTAAAGAGGTTAAAGTGTTAGTGAAATAAATTAAGCTTATGAATCAAATATTTAGGCAAAATCACACATGCAACAGTGCTGCTGGTCTAAATATGGCATGGCTGTTATTTGGCCCTTTAAACAAGCTGTGTTTATAATCAGATCAACAGCACAATTGAGAATATGAATTTGGGTGAGTCTGTGTAGACAGAAATATTGTACCTCAGATAAGTTGTGTTTTACCTGCATCCTGAAGAAAAATCTCCACCACTGAATGTTTCTGTGTCCTCCATGATTCATTCAGTCTTCATGAAGCTGCACAGGTGCTTCTGTTTTTGCCTAATCTGCTCAGTATAGTTATTTATAGGTTACAGAACAATACACAAAAAAAGTAATGGGAAGAAATTAGCATTAGTCATTTCTTTACACTCTCTATTTTCACTAAATATGTTTTTGATAAACACTTACTGCAACATTACAGACATTTACAGAACATGACAATACTTCCCTATCTGCCTGTCTGTCCAACAAAGGTCTATTAAGATATAAGATCACGTTGTTTCATTAAGTACTTTATGTTAAAGGTAGCCTAGTATTTTATAGTTTACACCAATGAGGAAGTCACTTTATTCACCTCGCCTGACTCACCAGATCGAAATAGTCACATGTTCTCAGTTTTCATGGTTTCCCAGTAAGTACAAGCAACTAAACACTATTTGACACACTTATGCTCAGTTTTTTTCCAAATTAAGCATTCTTAAGAGCTCAGGAGTAAAATGGTACAGGTAAAAGACTACTTGTGCTCCTGGCCATAAATTTAGGTGGGGCAGATTCTGAGTTGAAGCACTAGTTTATGATTAACCGCTTGTAAATTTATATTCTAAACACTGAACACATGTAGTCTCACCTTTGGCAAATATCTTGCATAACTCGGTGCGAGAGTTTATTGCCAAGCTCTAAGTACACACACACACACACACAAAAATAATGTTTAATCTTAATGCATGCTTTAATGTGGTGTATGGTACAGGCTATTTATTGCTTCTGAATTATTTTGATTTAGACTTAGGAGCGGAGAAGGAATTCTAGAGAGAGAGAAAAGCCATGTTGAATCTCAGAACAAACAAAAAACACAACAGGAAGTCTTGGATTTATACTTTCACTTTCAATATGGCAGCAAGGTTACCGATCCTGTTTCAAGAGAAATATCCAGCGCATATCTTATAGTTCATACACAGTTTGTTCATGAGAATGACTATACCTCATTAGTTTTGATCAGTAATTTAAATATATAGATGTCAAAAGTGTACAATTCTGTGTAGCAAAGAATAATTTTATAAAAGACAAGTTTGAGGTGCGGTTATTTGGGTGATGAAGGCTTTATGGGCATTTAAACACAGGAATATTAATTATGCAGCAAGATCATCTTTTTGATTCAGAAATCAGTAGCAATGTATTTGCTCATTTCATTTTCAATTCAAACAATTACATTTTAATAATACTGTTACAATTAGAAATTATTTACAATGTACTATTTACAACATAAAATATTTCATTTCAGTACCACTGGATTGAATTTTCAACATGAAACAAGATTCTCATTGCACAGTGATTTGAGGGAGCCATCAGTCAAGTTATTTAGGCAATAACATGACATTTTTAATGTAGTAAATTCACACATTTGCCACTGTTTGAAAGATCAAACTACTCAAATTTTGAACTGACAATATGAGCTGTTATTCACATGATTCATGTAATTAATTTGATTAGACAAGAAGCATTTTTCCATTTAGCATTTTCAACATATCAGGCATACAAATAAGATTGAAACTGAATATTTACAAAATCTATATCATTTGCAGACAGCTTAAATTGATTACAAACTAATTATTATTCTAGTTATTTTACAGTTCTTCCTTTATTTAATTCCTCTAAATAAAAAGACATGCCGTGGTGAAAATGGTGGTATTCCATCCTGTGGTTATTGATCATGAAACCACTTGACATGAAGCAGTAATACTGTATTCCACCATCTGATCTTTAAAGAGCTTCATGGGTAAAGATGGCAACTAGATTACAGTTAAACAGCCTTCAGGTCTGTTATCAGAACTGTGTGCAGCATACATACTTTCATTTAGATTTGGCACAGGAGGTTTTAGGTCCAAATGGATTCACCATTTAGTGTCAAATCGAGTCAGATCCTAAGGATGCTTCTATAGGTACAAAAATACAGTTTCGTGTGGAATACGATATGAATATGGTACTGCATGGGTAACATGCAGGCTGAAACTCAAGTATTTTTGGTTTCTTAATTAAATAGAAAATAGCTTATCTAACGTAATATTTATCACACATAAAAAAAGAAGAAAAAATGGGATTTGTAATTAATATGAAAACATTCTGTTAGTGGAAACTGTCTAACATGTGACCCGTTTTAATGGACATGACCTGTTGACCTCAAACCATTTCATCAATGCACCTGGAAGAACCGGAAGATGAGCCGTTTTCCACTGTCTGTTAGTGATGTTAAAAAGCACCAACTCAAAAAGCTCAGTTGTCAAAGTTATCAACACTTAAAAGACAGAGTACTAAACAGAATCCACAATCAAAATCCAACTGTAAACACACGAAAGACACATCAGTTAAAAAGCCAAGGATAAAAGATAAGGTTTATAAAAGAAATGTAAAAATTCAACGAAAGTGCCAATCTGATCTCTCTATAACTGTGGCCCTACCACAGAGAAAGCTTGGTCCCCTCCTAGTTTCAGTTTAGAGTGAGGGACTACTGTATATAAGAAGGTTCTGACCGCTCAATCTTAAGACTTCTCTGGGGAAAATAAAGACGCAGCAAATCAGCTAAATAGTTGGGAACTTGGTTATGTAGGGACTTGTACACAAAAAAGAGAATTTAAAATCAATTCTAAATTGGATAGGCCCAATGAAGAGCCCTCAGAAAAGTAGTGATGTGATTGCTTTCATGGCTTTTGTGTAGAAATTTGGCAGCACCATTTTGGACCAGTAGGAGGCGAACAATTAGTGATTTAGAAATACTGCAATATAAAGAGCTGCAGTCACCGAAATGAAAAGTAATGAATGCATGGTCCGGCATCTCTTTTATTTGGCTAGAAAGTTTTACATGTTTGACAGTAGATGGAGTTGGGGGAAAAATATTTCAATATCTTTCTGTGAATTATGATTTAATTCACTAAAGTACTGTATCTGTGATGCCCAAATCAGCCTCTTGAGGTTTGTCAAAGTGCATGTTGGAATCACTATGAGGGGTATCAAAAGAGGACAGGAGAACGTCAAGAACGTTTACCAGTTGACCTGAAGGATGATAGATGACAACAAAATGATATTCATGGCGTGATATTCAACAGATGTGTTAGTTCAGACTGACTTACCTTCTTTGTGGAGGATGTCAATGATTGTCTTCTGGACCATTGCCAAGTCAGCAGTCTTCCCCATTATAGTGGTTTCAAAGAACAAGAGATACCCGGAATTTATACTGTAGGTATTGTCATTTAATGAAACTCTAATGTAAATATTCTAATATTTTGAGATACTGGATTCTTGACTTTCATGAACTGTATGCTCTAATCATCAAAATTAAAACAAAAAAAAAAAACTTTTGAAATGTTTTACTTTACATGCAATGAATCTAGAATATATGAAAGTAACAGCTGTTCTTGCGTCCAGTTTGGTTTTCTTTTACGTTTACATGCCTTACCATCAGCCATGATTATTCTACTCTGTTAATTAAAAGGCTGTTTATATGCATATCCGCTAATTGTTTACAATGAGCACACAAGTAAGAGGCTGACAATTAACTGAACATATACTTGTTTAATTAGTGACAATTAGCCTGCATTTTTAAATCTTTATTTGAAAGTGCATTTTTTTTTTTTTTTTACTTTATTTGAATAAGGCAACATAATATCGCACTCTACAGTATTTATCTGAATAAATCTCTGACAGACTATCAGCCAATCACTGTGTGCATAGTTAATAAGCATGCTGACATCATCCATATCAACGAGGTCAACCCCGCCTCCTTTCTCTGAGCTTAAGACTTCTCTCTATTCCTTAGTAAAAGTTTGTCTCAGCAGCTTTGTGAATAGGTTTCAAGACAAAACGTAGCTGAAAACTTGTACCTCTATTTAGGAGAACTCTTAGTGGTAAGATAAAATGTTTTGTGAATATGGGCCCAGATCTCATCATCTTCCAGACTGTCTGGAATGACATGAAGAATCAGGAAAAAAACAGACTAAATCCCGAAGAACTGTGGCAACGTCTCCGAGATGCTTCAAGAAACCTACCTGCAAATCAACATGAAAAACTATGCGCAAGTGCACCTAGGACAACAGGTGTTTAAAAAGTAAAGGGTGGTCACACCAAATGTTGATTTAATTTCATTAATAGAAGTTAATTGATAAATAAAATCTATTTATGGCATTATTTTTGAAAGCATCCTCACTTTACAGCATTTTTACACAAGTGCCTAACTTTTTACAGTGCTGGATTATTACAATTAATGGCTAAAATAATGTTTGGAAATGTAAATTTATATTTCCTGCTAAAACACTACAGAAATAACTGGATTAAAACCATTTTTGTTGGTGAAAATACTAGTGGCCTAAGACTTTTACATAGTTGTGTACACACATATTCACACAATATAAATAAATATTATGCAAACAGAATAATGGTCATACAGAAACAAAGTAGAAAATGACAAATTTTTACATTCTAGAGCCCTTAGAATTTATTTATATATAAATTATCATTTTTATTATCTGTTATAGCACCTGTTACATACACAGCAGCACATTAGAAAAAAAAAATTAACAGCATTTATCAAAAACATTCACAACTGGTTCATCTATTTTAAATATAATTTCAAAAATCTAAGCGTACAGACAATATCTTTGATTAGGTCCATGTTCCTCCTTTACTCACATTCTGTCAGTCATCGTCCTCTACATTCATGTCTTTTCTACACAACTCTTACTTTGGTTAAAAACAGTTTAACAGAAAGTCCTGTTGTGGTTATGGGTCATGAAACCACTGATATGTTACCCTAACCTATGAAGCAGTAATACTGCAGTCCACCATCTGATCTCTAAAGAGCTCCATGTGTAAAGATGGCAGCTAGATTACTGATAAACAGTCTTCAGGTTCGTTAACAGAACTGTGCAAAGTATATGCATGATTTCATTTAGATTTGGCACTGCAGGTTTTAGTCCATATTGGTCTCAGATGATGATGGATTTATCATCTAGCGTCAAAGAGAGTCAGATCCTGGAGAAAAACATTAGCTGAGCCCTTCTCTGCTGGTCTTCTTTACTGGAAATATCTGCAGATAGAAAAAAAAGTATATTTTTTTTGTGTTTGTAATTATTGGTTACTGGTGACACCACTCTATTTGTGGAAAGTGTCTAACATCTGACCTGTTTTAATGTTAATCTGTAGGATGTTCTGGACACGACCTGTTGACCTCAAACCATTCATCAATACACCTGGAGGAGCAGAAGACGAGATGATTTCCACAGACGACAGCAGGTATGTGTGCGTGTGTGTGACTGTGAAAGTGAATGTTTCTCAAACCCTTTGTGGTAGACACAGAGACAGGGCAGTCGAGCGATGGTGTCCCCCTGAAGCATGTCATCCAGACATATCGAACACTCGCCAGAGTCCCGGGACAAAACATCATCTACAGAAAGACAAAACATCACATCACTATCAGCATCAGAGAAGCTCAGAGCAGCAGGAGTCAGATGATGACACATGGGGGCGCTGCTATACAACAAAACAAATCAGCATTGAAATAAACAGTGGAGGAAAGAAATACATTTGCAGGTCCAACATGAAATAAATTAAAGTTTTTTGTTATTTCAGATATTTTTAAGTAGCTTTAATTCTGTTTGAGAGTTCAGGATTGCAGGAACAGTAAGTGATCTAACTGGACAGAAAGAGAGTGATCTGCGGTCAATGTGTGATAGTGAAGGTTGCTCTTACCGTTATAATGGAGTCTGGGTTTGGAGAAACACATGAGCAAATGAACATCTATTTCATCTGAACAGACCAACTTTGAGCAGACGGGACAGTCAAATTCAGCTGAAACAAACAGAAGAGACAAAAATCAGGGATGCACTGAATGTTCGGCAACCGAAATTATTCGGCCGAAAATAAGCGAAAAGGCCGAATAATATGTAGGCCTACCTACACGCACTAATAAACAATTAGGGAACAATTGGGAAGTCGTGGCCTAATGGTTAGAGAGTCGGACTCATAACCCAAAGGTTGCGGGTTCGAGTCTCGTACCGGCAGGGATTGTAGGTGGGGGAAGTGAATGTACAGCGCTCTCTTCCACCTTCAATACCACGACTGAGGTGCCCTTGAGCGAACCACCAACTGCTCCCCGGGCGCCGCAGCATAAATGCCCACTGTTCCGGGTGTGTGTTCACGGTGTGTGTGTGTTCACTGCTGTGTGTGTGCACTTTGGATGGGATAAATGCAGAGCACTAATTCCTAGTATGGGTCACCATACTTGGCCACATGTCACTTCACTAATGCAGCAAACATGTCGGCAGTGTGAATTAAAAACTCAAACGATTAGTAAATAAACTGCACAATTTTCTAATGCACGCACGAATTGCATATATTCTGACAACGCTGCACGAGCTCGCGGCGCCAGGCTTCAAAGTCCAAAGCGCGAGGAAAATCTGCGCTGAAACTGTGTTACTGTGTCAGTTGCTCAGTAACATTTTTGTGAATTGTTTTAAGGCATGTGACAATGTGATACGTGTGACAAACATCTTCCCAAATTCGTAATGAGAATCATTTATAAATCTGCATGCTGTTGTCAACAAAAATAAGCACTGAGATCTTCCTGCGGGTTTCTGCCAAAATAAACGCTGAGAAAAAGCAACAACTCCAACATTCATAAATGATATTATTGTAATTTTACTGTTGTTCTGTAAAATAAATTTAAAAAGACAAGAATAATAATAATTTCCCTACAACAGCTCTATTAATACATTTATTATAACATTCACATATACAACATTCAAATTGGGATCTGTAATATATTCTAATGTTTTAAAAGAATTCTCTTCTGCTCAGCAAGGCTGCCTTTATTTGTACAGTAAAAAATACATGCCTGATTAAAGTCTCAAAAATGGAAAAAAAACCAAATTATTTTACTAACTTATTAATTTTAAGTTAAACTGTGCTTTGTTGGCATAATGTAGAATGTTAAAAAATGTTCAGTGTTAAGTAAATATTTTTAAATTGTTGTTTTGTAATTGATTTTTTATTTGAAAAGCAGGACAAAACAGTAAAAGGCACATTTTGGCTATTTAATTTATGCAATGGTGAAAAAAAAAAAAAGCCAAAATAGGCCTACGTGGGGGAAAAATGCAAAAAAACGTGTTCGGTATTCGGCCCAGTGTTTCATTTTATTCGGCTTTGGCTTCGGCCAAGAATTTTCATTTCTGTGCATCCATAAAAATCATGTTTAAATATTTGTAAGATTTATTTTTCTTGTATTTATTATGTAGGTCACTTGAGCAATAATCGCACAGTTCCTGTCAGTAAACAGCAATTATAAGATTACAAGGCAATAAAAAAAGCAATCTTGGAAATTTTGTAATCTCATCTGTAAATCTATTTACTGTAATGTGCATTATCAGGTTATCAAAATATGAACAAAATCTAATGCATAAAATTCACGGCATGTGGCCATGCTGCACATAGCTGAATGATTATAAAGCTGAATTTGCCAACATGTCCGTTTCATTTCAAGTAAGGTTCATTATAAGGCTGTAAAGTTCTTTATGGTTACACAGAAACCTCTGTAGTAGGCCTGTCACGATAACAACTTTTTGTTGTGAGATATATTGCCCCAGAAACGTCACCAAAAATTATTGAGGTCATGTACATATATTGCGCGATAAGTCGATATATTGATTATTGCGACAGGCCTACTCTGTAGACTTTCAAAGGTCTGCTTGAATCAACATAACACATACAGGAAATAGAATTAATACCCTTTTACTCCTATACATGCATATATGTGACCCTGGACCTAGGCGGTATCGGTTTTTATCGATGGTACACCTTCTTCGATAACGATATTAAAAATGTTCGATATAGCGCACAATATAGGCACGTACTATGAGTGACGCAGACAGCACACACACTTATGTTTTTAAATGCAATCTGCGTGATGGGCGATTTGGCTCTTTGTATTAAGCAATGCATAAATACATGATACTATTTTGTTCATAATTGTTTATGCAATTTATGAAATTATATTTGATTTTAATGAGTTAATTTAGACGTAATGCACGTTTTTTTATAGACATATTTCCTTGCTTTGACAATTTAAATGTGCTGCATTATTTTGCTTTCATTTAAAAACTGCATGTTGTGTTCACTTGTGTTATCTTTTACTAATATTTAAATTTGTTTGATGATCTGAAACATTAAAGTGTGACAAACATGCAAAAAAATAAGATATCAGGAAGGGGGCCAACACTTTTTCACACCACTGTATTTAATCTGCATAAAACATTAGAAATTATATATTTGTTTAATTTTTATTTTGTGTGTGATTGTTAAAACAAAAAAATATTTGTTGTTTGTCTCGATAAATTGGGTTAATTTAAAAATACAGTGGTTAAATAAAAAAAAAAAAAGTCTATTGCTCTTTGTTTAAAAAAAGGTTATAAAAAATGTCAATAATTATCGATACCGAACGATACGAAACATTTCATCGTTGATACATTTTTTAGCTATATCGCCCAGCCCTACCTGGACCACAAAACCAGTCATAAGGGTAAATTTTTTTAAATTGAGATTTATACATCATCTGAACGCTGAATAAATAAGCTTTCCATTGATGTGTGGTTTGTTATGATAGGACAATATTTGGCTGAGATACAACTATTTGAAAAATCTAAATACTGAGAAAATAATCTTTAAAGTTGTCCAAATTAAGTTCTTAGCAATGCATATTACTAATCAAAAATTAAGTTTTGATATATTTACGGTAGGAAATTTACAAAATATCTTCATGGAACATGATCTTTACTTAATATCCTAATGATTTTTGGCATAAAAGAAACATTTATAATTTTGACCCATACAATGTATTTTCGGCTATTGCTACAAATATACCCCAGCGACGTAAGACTGCTTTTATGCTCCAGGGTCACATATTAGGCATTGAGCATTTTATCCAACAAGCTGAAAAAAATCACTGTAACAGATGGTTACATTTATTCTGTGCATTAAACACCCAATTTCCAAAATTATGCGTGATATGCAACAGAATACAATACTGAGCATTAAGCTGAAAGCATTAATTATAATTATTTTCTGATAGACAGTAAAAACTGAACACCAAACAAAAGTATGTTTACATCAAAATAAAGTACTTTTTGCACCGAGATCTTACTAGATAGTTTAACTGGTGTGTTGAACATGTTTCCTGTTCTTTGCACATTCACATTTAATAATAGAGAACACATTCTCAACTACCAATGCACTGACCCATCAATCACTAACTAGTTAAGCTGGGCAAATGTTATTAATGACACAGAGTATAAATGCTTGCAATTGCTTGGTTACACACACACAAACACCTGTAATTATCAGTGTCAGTTTGTACTGCCAAACATTAACAGGATGTAAAAAAAAAAAAAAAGGGTAGGTCAGCTGTGTATTGATGGGGAGGAGCCTTCGGACACATGGCAGTCTCTCCAGACTGATTACAGACATAAACGCTTTTACAGGAAGTCATTCTATAAGACAGAGCCTTGTGCGGTTATGTGTTTGTGGCCCAGTGGAATCAAAGGGAACTTTATCTGACAGGAGGTTAAAGGTCAAAGTGCTTGAGTTATGACGACAAAGGTTGCTTAAGCATCACTGCTAGCCCAACAAAAACAGTCTCATATTTCATATGGCATATACAAATAAGTCATTGCAAATCAGATCAGATCAGGGGCCAGATTCATGACAAATTAAGAATAAAGTTCTTTGTAACAGATATTTTCTTGTTAAGAATATTTTGCATTCCCAAGATCATTTAAGAATCTTCATATCTTTTTTCTTCTTCTAATGATTGCTCTAAAATAAATAAATAAACTTGTCTTGTCTTAAATTCCCCAAAGGTAAGATGTCTAATAAATATATTGGGTTGTTTGCTAAGGATGTGCATGAGTACTGATCAATGATTGGTCAGTTATTATTATGCATGAAGTGAGTTTTTACTAAATTCGGTAACAATTCTACAAAATCAATTCAAACAGGGACATCGTTTTTCATTTGTAAGTTTCAGTTAATAATTCATAATAACTGTCCATGTTTGGCAGCATTCATCACAAAATAACCATTTAAAATACAAGTCGCATTTAAAAAAAACAAACAACCTAAAGTGCTGAACTCCTGTCATGAAAAATGCAACAAAAATAGTGCATGTTTTTATAATTCTGAGGAATTGCTGTGGTGTTTTTATTGAGTTGATCAGCAAGTCTTCAGCAAGAACTGCCATACAATCAGATAAACACTAAAGCCTCTTATTTTCTTCTTAAGAAATACTCAACGTTTTATTTATATAGCACATGCTAAGTGCTGTACACAAAAATACTATAAGAGCATAAACATAGCAATGTGTAAAAAAAAAAAAAAAAAAATCTCACAAACACAGAAATAAAACTAATTTCACAACAAAAGTCCATCCCAATACATATTCATTTCAAAAGCCAAATCAAAAGCCAAAGCATATATTCAGACTTAATAAAAAAAAAAAAAAGTCCTAAAAAAGAACATTTAGGAACTGCACTTCGGGATATTCTCACAAACTTTTTAGAATTTATCTTACATTTTTTTACTTCTTTCTTAAGAAGACTTTCAGCCCCAAATTAGATATTTTCCACAGAATTTACTCAAATGCATAAAAATAATTAAGCTGATTATGCTAGTAGATTTTGAAGAGAATGCCGTTATGTTCATTGGTGAGCACCAATAATCTCAGATGGCCAAATATTGGCTGATTACAAGCATTAAAAACTGATACACTTCAGTTAATGCACATTCTGTTTGTGTTCTCTGTAACTTTGCTATTGTCCAAATTTTCATGTTTCGGAAAACCCTTTAAGCTCATGATGTGAACTCACAGCACCAAATATTATTGATGAAGAACACACTTATCTTACTGAACACACATGCCTCCTGCACTTCGACCTTCACACTCCAATTTGACCCAAATCATGTGCATTGACAGAATGCCCCTTCAGTCTTTGCTACCCTAGCTATAAGCACACCGTTTGATATCCATGAAAAGTATAAACACTATGACGCTTTCCAACACAATATTCTATTTGACTGTCCAATGGAAGAGGTATAGTGATAAGGAAACCATTATTTTTTCAAATTTGAAGTCATTACTTTTTTGTATTTCGGTTTGATGCTGCAATTTCAAAAGCAGAAAAATATTTTGAAGCTGCTTTTCTTTTTAAAATGACTTTATAGAAAAATAATAAAATAGCCATGCACTTTCAAAACCAGACTGTACCACAAATCAAAAAGCTGGCAATCAAACTTGCTCAGCTATTTCAAACATGACTCATAAAAGAGGATTTCAGCAGGAACTATGGCTCGTAAATGTCTTACTAACAAATACAATAACTGTCAAATATAAAGCAATGCATATGACTGACACAGACATTTTCTCACGTGTTCACACGTCTGTTCCCAAACAGCAAATGTCCCTCTCTGAATCTTATCAATCTGACCCACTATCAAGGATGATTTATTTAATACAACCTGTCACTATTGCTATACAATCAAATCTGGAACCAAACGCACACCATGTTTGATGTTTATTGCCACTCAAAGGTCACAAAATTACAACATTGCAGTTTGACCTTCAAGTTCTGGAAAGAGAGATCTTGCATGAAACAGACAACATATTAATTCATTATCATAATATCAGCTATTTCAACCCACATAAACACATCAGGAATGTTAAGGAGCCACATTTTCATGTTGCCCTATTCTTGGATAAGGAAGTCTCTGTGTTTATAGTTACCATAAAAATCCACAACAAAACAGTCAGCGTTCTGATCACAGGCCGTTCAGAACATGATGTGCAGAGAAACACACATATACCAATGATAAAACCATCAATGCATAAGCCATAAAACAACATTCAATCATGCATTTGAAATGAACCTACATCAAATAAAATACAATATGAACACATAACCTTATTATGATAAGCTCCTATAATGATCAAATAAGATATCAATATGATACATTAATGTACATGTTTTTAAGTACGATACTGTCATATAATCAAGTAACCATATAGAACCAGTGAGGTGGATTATAATAAAATCTTGACATATATGGAATTATTGGCATCATTATATAACCATACCATAATCATATGATTTCATCAATAATTAAATTATAAATTATATATGACCTAAATGACTGATAATTTACATAATAATATAACATAACACATGCATGAGCTTAATTATGACAAGGCATAATAAGATAATGCAACATATATACAGTCAACAAGATTCATTACTATAAATTATAATGCATATATCGATGATATTGTCTTAGAAAAAGATGAATAATCATGTAAGACCAATAAAATAAACTTATATATTTATGGTATATGAGCTTGTTGTGATCATATAAAAATGTTGTATAATCATTTACTTTTACTTTACTTTTTACTTTTAGTCATTTAGCAGACGCTTTTATCCAAAGCGACTTACAAATAAGAAAAAGTAATTAAAACTAAAAGCTAAAACTCTATAAATACTATATATATATATATAATATATGTACATATACAGTATAATACATTCAATATATATATATTATTTCATTTCCATTTTGTATGTTGAAGTACTGAAATAACTCAAATTAAATACAACTAAAACTGAATAAAAAGCCTATATAGACATAATAAAAAAATTATAAAATGACAACATTACTACAACTGTAACTAAAACTAAAATAGATAACTAATACAAATCAAAGTACATTAGTTTATCAGTAATCCTAAAAAAAATATTTTTAGACTAACATTTAAGACTAATAAGCAACATAATAACATAATATATTAATATTATTAAATTACTGCAATTATATGAACATATAATCATAAAATCACAATACATCAGATGAACTTGTGATTATGATAACGTCACAAAATAACTTACTTCAGCATATGAGGTCAACATGATATTATATATAGGCCTATATACAGTCAAATGCATTATAATATAATATTAATTGGCAGAAGTTTGCCCAGTGTCTTACCGCCCAGCAGGTGAGGGGTGAGGTGCGCAGGTAGTGACCCGATCAGCAGCGTTCTCTGCCCGTCTGTCTCATCTCTCCGGCCGCTGGTCGGGATGAACAGACCGGGTCTTTGCGACGAATACTGGACCCGTTCACCAATCTGTTCCGTCGAACCGCCCGCGTAATAGCGCAGAACCGCAGCTCGCCCGTCAGAGTTAGACAGATCGGAACCGGAGTAAGATCGGATCCGAACCCCCACGGATGGACTGCTCTGCTTCGGACCCATACTGTATATAATATTAGGATTAAAAAAAAAAAAAAACTCTAGGAACCTCAAACTGGACCAGATGCCCAAATTATATAGAGAATCAAAGACCGGTAAATGCAAAATGTTCACGAAACACGCATAAAAGCGAAAACCCAAACAACTTTGCACACTTCCCACAGCCGATGTGAGTAAACCCAGTCGAGCGCACCGACCGCAAACAAACTTAAACAGACGCCAAAGATCACATGAGCTACCGCTGCTTCTTCTTCTTCGGTTTTATGACGGGTAGCACCAATGTTAAGGTGCATTATCGCCACCTACTGTATTGGAGTGTGGACTAGAGTTTACCCTTTCATAATGAGAGGACAAAAAAAAAACCATTTAAAAAAAATCCCTCTAAATTATCTTAATCAGCTCTCTTAAGATACAAAAATAAACGGTGTAATCCATAAGTAAATATATTTTTATGCTTTAGGTTATCCACTCCCATCTTTCTAAGTTCATTCCTCGTTGCTTCTCGTTCGTTAAGGGTTAGTTCACCCAAAAATGAAAATTAGCCCATAAATTACTCTCCCTCAATGCATCCTAGATGAATACGACTTTCTTCTTTCAGACGAATCCAGTCGGAGTTATATAAAAAATTGTCTTTGATCTTTCAAGCTGTTTCATGGCAGTCAGCGGGTGTTGCAGTGCTTCAGTCCAAAAGAAGTGAAATAAAAAGCGCCCATCCATAAAAAAAGTGTCTCACACAGCTCCGGGCGCTGAACAAAGTCCTCCTGTAGCGAATCGATGCATTTTTGTAAGAAAAATATCTATATTCAAAACGTAATAATCACTTTAATGTAGCTTGCGCCAGCAGTTTTACACAGAAGCAGTTCCGGGGGGATGACGTATGAGGTCAAAACCAACGTTTGTTTACAGGATCAAAGGAAGCAAAGTTTCCTTACTTCAGCAAAGGAAAACCAGTCTCCTCTTGGCTTATATCGAAATCCTCTGACATTCTTCTTTACAAATCCTCGTTTTGTACTTCTAATTAGTGACGTTGTTTTGTTTTGATCTCTCCACTGCGTTTCCGCGTTCGTCACTTCTGAGCAGAGCATGCGCAAAACCGACCTCATATGTCATCAGCCCGGAACTGCTTCTGTTTACAACAGTGAGTGCAAGCTAGATTCAAGTGATTATTACGTTTTGAATATGGATATTTTTCTTACAAAAA
>NW_015548243.1:429274-436094 GCF_001515605.1 Sinocyclocheilus anshuiensis | reverse complement strand
CGATGCATTTTTGTAAGAAAAATATCTATATTCAAAACGTAATAATCACTTTAATGTAGCTTGCGCCAGCAGTTTTACACAGAAGCAGTTCCGGGGGGATGACGTATGAGGTCAAAACCAACGTTTGTTTACAGGATCAAAGGAAGCAAAGTTTCCTTACTTCAGCAAAGGAAAACCAGTCTCCTCTTGGCTTATATCGAAATCCTCTGACATTCTTCTTTACAAATCCTCGTTTTGTACTTCTAGTTAGTGACCGTTTTGTTTTGATCTCTCTGCTGCGCTTCCGCGTTCGTCACTTCTGAGCGGCGCATGCAAAGCCGACCGCCATACGTCATCCGCCCGGAGCTGCTTCTGTGTACAACAGTGAGCGCAAGCTAGATTCAAGTGATTATTACGTTTTGAATATGGTTATTTTTCTTACAAAAACACATCGATTCGCTACAGGAGGACTTTGTTCACCCCCCGGAGCCGTGTGAGACACTTCTTTTATGGATGGGCGCTTTTTATTTCACTTCTTTTGGACTGATGCAACACCCGCTGACTGGCATTAAACAACTTGAAAGATCAAAGACAATTTTTAATATAACTCCGACTGGATTCATCTGAAAGAAGAAAGTCATATACACCTAGCATGCATTGAGGGTGAGTCATTTATGGGCAAATTTTTGGGTGAACTAACCCTTTAGTATACTTTTGTCAAACACAAATAACATGTTCTACTGATTCCTCTATTCCACAGTGCTCACATAATCCTGTTGGATGTTTATTTATTATTTTTATTCAGCATAGTATGTCCAACCCTTAGGATCTTGTTAGAATATTTTCCTCTTTGGTGCTTCTTTTCTGCTGCTGCTTCTTCTTCTTGTATTGTTCTTATGCAGCGTTAGCGCCACCTACTGAACTGGAGTGTGACAATTAATGAGTAGGTTAAAAACATTGAACACCGCAACTCTTTGATTCCATCGCTTCTAACTTTTTCTACAGTTATATTCTGTACCTTTTAATTGTACTTTTGTCTGTAGTATTTGCAGCCTATTGGTCTGTCATATGCTCTGCATTGCTGTAAAAATTTCTGTCATGCCACAATCTGAAGAGTTCACTTGCAAAAACAGATAACTCAATAACCAATATCAGTCAAACTGCAGTTGGGTTGTTTTGATTAAATAATAATAACTAAACATTCAGCTAATACAATAAAACACAATAAAAACATGATAACACAATAAAAAAAACATGATTTTAAATATTAATTTTAAAATTAATAAAAACGGAGCTATCTGTTTTTGCAAATAAATTCTTCATTCACACATAAACCTGTCTGATAATAGATTTCCATTCAATCCTGTGTCCAATTCTACTTGTAATTCTTGAGTCTTCCCATTTTCCATCTCCAGATAAATTTTTTCTTGATCTCTACATTTCTTTATTCTATACAAATGCTTTCAATGCATTTTGAAAATATGATAATTTAAACCAAATAGATGCAAATGGTTAATAGCCTAACAAACTGACAATTTAATGTCAAAGGCTACAGCTGGGTGCATGGGGGAAAAAACAGGGTTTGACCAGTTATGAAAACACAGCTATGAAATTAAGGCTAAGAAATGCAGAATACACTCATAAGGTTCAAATTTAATTGTTGAATTTCAGGTTACATTACATGCTGACCCAAATGAATTTTACTCCAGTTTAATTCTAAATGACTCTAGACAGGCTGATCAATATTAATCTAAAATCAATAACAATATTTCCAATTACCACATTGTAAGATTTGAACAATCTTCTTAGAAATTAAACTATTAGTTATAGAGGTGATGAAAATATCATCCACAAATGGATTTACACACATGAGTAAATAAATAAATAAATCATAAACAGGTAAACTAATAATAAACAATATATAAATATTAATAAATAATATAAATAATAAATAAGATAGAAATCACAAATCCGGTATAAAGCTTTAACTGTTGCACAATAAAGACAGTCAGGTGAAAAGATGAATACATATAAACAAAAGAAATACATGTTTGAAAGGTTAAGCTACGTACATAAATGGTCAAGCAACATAAATTAAAATTACGCAAAAAGTGGCAAAGTGGAGAAGTTTAGACCACGGGACAAATAAATAAACAGTAAAATAAAATAAATATCACAATAAGGTACAGAGCTTTAACTGTTACATAACTACATAAAGGCAGAAAAACAGCAGCTTTGATCTCTGTAACACACTGTTGGTATAATTCATCTCTACGCTTCACTTTAGACTGGGTGTGTGCAGGAAGACACTATTGAAGCAGAAGACAGTGGAAGTTTAGCGGCCACAACGTCAGCAAATTCACATACAGTATGTCCTGAAGAAACATAATGTGCCTCTGCTGACCTCGTCTGTGGCACGGCCTGTGCAGTCCTGTTTGTTGAGATAACAGCAGATAAATTATGCTTTAAACAGGTCATGGCAACTGCGCCATCAGGTCACATGACCATAACACAGCAGTCACCTGAATCAGCTGATATATATATATATATATATATATATATAGGTAACACACTGTTGGTATAATTCATCTCTACGCTTCACTTTAGACTGGGTGTGTGCAGGAAGACACTATTGAAGCAGAAGACAGTGGAAGTTTAGCGGCCACAACGTCAGCAAATTCACATACAGTATGTCCTGAAGAAACATAATGTGCCTCTGCTGACCTCGTCTGTGGCACGGCCTGTGCAGTCCTGTTTGTTGAGATAACAGCAGATAAATTATGCTTTAAACAGGTCATGGCAACTGCGCCATCAGGTCACATGACCATAACACAGCAGTCACCTGAATCAGCTGATATATATATATATATATATATATATAGGCCTGCTCTTAAAACTAAAGGTTCTGGTGATATCCATGGTTTTACAGGAAAATTCCAACTGCCAAAAAAAATAAATCTGATCTGGTGCTTTAAAAACTGACTCCAATAACTTCCTAATCTAAGTTTTCTTTAAAGGTGCTATATACGATTTCTCAACCTTTTCTTTTTTTTTTTTTACAATTTCTCAACTTTTCGCACGGGAGCAGCGCATCTCAAAACAAATGTGTGCTTTGGCCATGCCCCCTTTTGCGCAACATTAAAAAAAAGAGACAGATAACAAAACTTAAGAAAAATGTGGCTTTTATAAACAATGTCAAATGAGGAGGTTTTATGCAAATATAAAACCAGGGCATGTGGATGTTCGCCTTTAATAGAAAGCTGCGTACTATGCTCCACCAGCTTGCTTTTACAAAACGGAGTGGGAGGTTGCTTTCGCAGTCTCATTATAAATGCAGGGAGGGGCATAAGTTTCAAAGGGCGTGGCTTACATACAATAACAAACACACCCCGGCCGTTCCGACTGCTGGAAAAATTGAACATACTGGGCCCTATTTTAACGATCTAAGCGCATGGTCTGAAGCGCATGGCGCTGGTGCACTTAGGGTGTGTCCAAATACACTTTAAAGGTTTTACCCTTTAATAGGTTGTACCTATGAGTCATGGGTCTGTTTTGGGCGTAACGTGCAATAAACCAATCAGAGTCTCATCTCCCATTCCCTTTAAAAGCCAGTTGTGCTTGCACGATGGCGGATTCGCTCATTTACATGGCGGAATTTGCAAGAGCAAAGACTGAACGCGTCTCCAGAGAGGAAACAGATCTGCTCGTGTGCGAGGTTAAAGCGTACACAATAATTATCTTTTACATTTTAATCCTTTCATTTTTAATATTTAGCATTTGGTGCATAATACGAATTACGGCATTTTACGCCTCTTAAATAAAAAAAATACTGCACCATTGACTTTAGACCAGGTTTTATTTGGTCAAAGGTGCAATCGTTTTCAGTTGCGTCAAAATAGTAACGCGACAACAATGCACCTGCACACACCTTGTTTTCAGACCAGCACGCCCGTGGGTGAACAGATGGGCGCAAGTGCATTTGCTATTTAAACAACGTGCCACTGGATGTGAAAATGATAACTGCATCAGGCTGAAACTAGCAAAAAACACTTGCATTGTGCCTGGTGTTGCATTGCGCCGAGTGTATGATAGGGCCCTATATCTTTAAAAGGGTGTGGGCTGATACTATATTTAAAAATCGTACAGAGCACCTTTAAAGAAGTCTATTTCAACTCAAGAACCCTATGAGACCAAAAATGGATCTTGATAAGAATTGGATTCAGTGTTGAACTGCAGAAGAACCTTTATTTTAAGAGTTTAGACTTAGATACACAGTTTGACCTTTCTGTGGTTAAACTCTCGAGTTGAACTTTCTTAACTCAGAGGACGTTGATTAATACAATCAAAAGACAATAAAGGCAAAGAGAGGATTAATCAAGGGTTTGTTTAAACATCTCACCCACCCAAAAACACAATAACCTCATCACCTCTGAATCAGTGATAATTAGACTTTAGCTTCTGATCTTGTTTAATTTGATCCTTAAAACACAGATACTTTATATGCACTTGCAGTCAGCTTTGGTTATTTGTCATTTAGCAGATATTTTTTGATTTAAAGTACATTTCAATACGAAGACAAGATCTGGGGTAAATGTGTTATTCAAAGGTACAATAAATCCACAAAGGACATCTAGATTCACTACATGAAATCAAAATAACTGACCCCATTTACTTACTTAATACATGTTCCCGGTCTAATTGTGAATGATTCATTAAAGCACATAAAAAGAGACTTTCATTAATTATTCAACTTCAATTCAAAGTGTTATGTCCAGAACAGCATACTACTCTTATTATTTTCCATGTAAATTTTGTGTTTGCATGGAATACCTGCCCTATATGCAGCATTTACCTTCTATTTCCAATTTGATGAATGAATAGGACGTGATACCAATTGCAACTTTTACATTTTGATCACACTGTCAAGAATTAAGACATTTTTTACCACAAATTTGGATGCGAATGCAAAACATCCTACAGTAATTTTGACAACTGTATGACACTGAATTAAACATGCGACATAATGAGGTCATGTGACAATGCAGCAGTATGCAGTACACTGGTATTCCATTCAGAACTTAAGTTTCTAATCTACTGCCTCCAGATTATTGAAAAAAAATATTATGAGATATTTGTTTTGTCTCTGCTTGAGAAGTTAATGAGAAATAATATTGATCAAAATAATGATCACTTGAGTTAAAATCAGGGTGCAGGAAAAGCTGTCCAGATTTTAAAGGGTGTAATGATGCAGTGTGTGTGTTTGTGTGTATACTGTAAGAAGAAGAGCCAGGTGAGTAAGGTTAGGAGAGCAGGGCTCGATGCAGAGACTGTGGCCCAGCGCGGAGCCTCTCTGCTGGGCATTATTGCTGGCTCACACCCATCTGCTGGTGGTCTGGCTCTGGTTCCTCCTCCACATCTGCGTGATACTGATCGAATGCGTCATCGTCAATATCTGGAAGGCCCAGGAGCTGCAGAAGAATTTCACAATCATTCCAAACTGAATAGTATAGAATCAAACCAGAACAGAACAAAACTGAATATTCAAATGTAACATGCATTGCCATTCCAGAGATTCCATTATAAGATTGTAAACACAGTTTTGGCTCTAAAATCTGATTGCATGAGGCACGTTCGAAACATTTAAAAAACGTCTGTAAACACGTCACACACGCAAGATTTGTCAAGCATGGAAGAAACAAATGGAACAATAAAAAACCTCAGAAATGTTCACTTTGATTAATTTGCTCAAGCATGTTTGCAAATAAAACGTACCATCAACACACTTTGTCTATGCCACAAAAATTTAAGAACTTAAGTTTTCTATGGCCATTCAACATTTGCTTTGTTTGAGAAAAAAATGTAATATACAGTTACAACTTATTTTCATTTGATTTAGCTGCATTAGTTAAAATGTGATTTTCTGTCATCGAGATCTGGCAAAAGCAGCACTTTTTTCTGCTTTTCAGCTTTCCTCATGCATGAAATCACCCACATGCCAAAAAACCACTGAGACCATACAACAATAATGACGATTCATAGCAAAAGAGTACAGACATCAAAGTCAAAGGCCTCTGTAACTGGTACAGATTTGCAGAAAATTGCCAGCTACGTGCATATTTCCAACATTTTTCCAACTATTATGTAAGCCTTATGTTACACCTCAAATGACAAGGGAATTTATAGTAATAAATCCCAAATCTCTCAAACTGCTTGAGCATTCACAGCTTATATGGACTGCTTGGCAAAGGTTATGCATTCGTTAAACTGATTCACTATATTACATGGCTGTATAATTGTTTATTGTGCTTATTATTATTCAGAAATGTACAGTAGAGTGAGACTTACAGGCCTGAAGGATCTGAAGACTTTGTCCAGCACCTCCAGCAGTGTTTTCTTCCCGCAGGAGGAGATGTAGTCCTGTGCGAGCTGCAGGAACGGAAGACAGTCCTCGCTTTCACTCCACACATGCTGAAAACACACACATCATTTCACCAGTTTCACAATAATCCAAACATTTCATATTTCAACTGAATTTTATTACTGCTCTATTGTTTTCTCAAATGCTTATTTATCTAAATTAGGTGACTTTTTTTAATAAATACACTTTCTTTTACGCTAGCATGTTCATGAAAACCTTTACATATCCACATCTGTGCATACAATATATTGTCTCTGGTCTTTTTGTCTGTTGTGTATTTTCACATATTTATTTTTAAAGGGGTCATATGATGAGGTTTCAAGTTTTCCTTTCTCTTTGGAGTGTTACAAGCCCTTGGTGCATAAAGAAGATCTGTAAAGTTGCAAAGACTAAAGTCTCAAATCCAAAGAGATATTCTTTATA
>NW_015548243.1:400330-428412 GCF_001515605.1 Sinocyclocheilus anshuiensis | reverse complement strand
ACTGCCCAAATGTTCACGCAAAGAAAGAAGGAGTAACTTTTATTCTCGCTGTAGTATTGTTGCCGCCGCCATGTCGTTAAGATACTGTGTGTTTCGTTGTGAAAGTGAAACTACTTTGTTTGGTCTTCCAAAAGAGGACACGACTAGACATCAGTGGTTAAGTTTTATTTACAACACTATGTAGCACCGCTACATATTAATATTGAATTTATGTCAGTGAATTTATGTTTGTCTGGGACTAACCAAATTTGTGGTAAGAGATACGCGATTCAGCTGTTTGTGCAAATATTATGGGGACTATTTTAATTACGAACCGGTGGACTTTGTTCATATGGTTGATGAGGGAGATGTATATATTCTGGGTGTTGGTACAATACACCTCTTTTTGCATTAGAAAATGACTGAACTGTTTTTCTCTTTATTGATGTAACCTCACTCATTTTTAGAGTGTTACAACTGTTCCAGAACAGTTCAAACCAAATAGGCCCTATTCAGATGTGTGCAGCGCATTTTACGGAGAACAAGGACTGTTTCCTGGGAGAATAGCCTACAATGCCGGTGTTCTGACAAATAATGCTGACTCACAGCCTGTAAGTACGTTTTCATATTTAAAGGATTTGCCACTGACGATTCAAACGTGAGTTTTGAGCAGTGTAGAGTAGCACTTGTTGTTTGTCGTTTCTCCGATCACAAATGCAGACATGGTTTTATGTTTACGCGGCGCGATGCAACGTTTAAAAAGACAGTATAAGTCATTATAATCCGTAATTATGTCCCCACTGGATGCAACAAATGCCTCGTTTATAATGGGTTTTATTGTTTTTGTCTTGTCGTCATCGCGCCGGGACACGGCATCACAATATGGCAAGGGGCGTAACATTTCCGTTACACTCTTGAGGTATTCGGCCAAGAGAATCTGGGACACTAAAACTCTTTGTTCCGTTATATTTATCTGAGCGAGAGGGACCACTTTTCAGTAGATGGCCCGAATAATCTTCTCTTACCAAACTGCATTTGAGAAAAATTATTAATGAGGGAATAGAATAGAATACAATAGAACAGAGAATTCTAATAAAAATAAGTTTATACCATTCCAGTGTGTGTAACACCTTATGGTTTTATTAAATAGATGTGTAATACATTACATTTCCTGTTTGTTATCTGCTTTTTATTGCAATTTGAAGAGACCAATAACAATAAAAGCTGATGTTCGTACTGTTATAAATTACAGAGATAAATGTTTCATTTGCTGAATGCTGTGCATTTAATGCACAATGATATAAGGACTGTTTTAGTGCATGTGTGCCACTCTAAATGCTCTCTAAAAATGCACTTTTTGGATTTTGGCAGCTTTTTTGAGAACAAGGACATGCACAGCACATCATCCATCTCTGGAGCTCCCTGTTCAAGATGCATGGCAAACAGTGCTGATATTTCAGTCCTTCTGGTTCCTCTGGACCTCACAGGGAAATATAAGATGATCTTAAAACTCATGAAACCAAAAATGAAGTTTTGCAGCTGTTTGTGCATGTGATTTTATGGCTATCATCTACATGCATGTGTACTAGAAAAACTAAAATTCAATGAATATACAGATGTAAAATTCGGCCGAATTCTAATGCTCAACAAAAGGTTATTAATATTGTTATGTCCCAGCCCAACTTCCTGTTTCAGCAGGGAACATCAACACATGGTGAATGAATGTTTGTCTACACATTCTGTCTTTCTCCAGAGATATCCGCGCAAGCTGTGTTGTGAGCAAATGCATGAAGCACTGTAATGAAAACTTTCTTTTACTGATTTCAGAGAGACAGACTGATTATGCATCTGTCCAGAGCTCACAGGAACCAGGAGGAAAAAACACCGCAGGCCAAACCAGAGGAGCTCCAATTCAACTCAGTTGTATTAGTTAGTTATGAGTAGTTTTGCTAGAGCATCATTCTTATAATCATAATTTTATTTTAAAGTCAACATTAGTGGCCATTCACAACCCTTTATACTTACAGTATAATCCAACATATTTCCAAGTGAACAGATTATTCAATCAGAATTCAGTGAAATTGACTGTGAAAAGTGGGTTTACAAGAAAGCTAGACTGAATGCAAGCTTGCTAAAATAATGTCTAAACAGCTATTTGGATATTGGTTAACATTATCCAATCACCTGCATGGCACTTTTATATGCAGTGTAATAACATTCTTTGAAGTTGTAAATAAAATATATTTCTGTCATGACAACTCTCGGAGGGATTGGCATGGTAACGTACATGACAATGTTAATGTATTTGGTCTTGGCGGAATAGATTTGCTACGCTGCTGCTGCTGCTGCGGCAGAGCAAGTACCGAGATTTGCTACTGCCAATACATCCACAACATGCTGCTGTGAGCATGTAATATTGCTGCTGCACTTATAACATATATGAATAACACTCCTAGCATACATGATCACCCCGTAGCAGATCTATACAGGTGGAGCTGGGGAACGTGGAGGGTTTCTGAAGTGCGCTGCTACTGCTACAGCAAACACTAGCATAGTATTTGAATGTTGAGCAGCGAGCTCATTGGCCACTGATACAGGAGAGAACCAATCAGCTGTGACATGAGATAATGATGTCATTATGTCATATTGAGTTAGATCTATTGGAGAGCAACATCTAGAGTTTCATTCCAGAACTTTGTATGTACAGTATATTAGAGCATGTTTTACAATAAAAAACTATTTCATTCCTTCTACTTCAAAATTTTAATTCAATCCAATACTTGCTGTTTCTTTGTAATAATTTATTAGCAATTTCTGAGTGAAAATTGTTTCTACACCAAGTCTAGCAAAAATGCTTAATTTTACTTTTCTAGAATTTCATTAGGCCTACATATTATCAACATGACAATCTGAGTGAAAATTTGCACTGAAAAATTACTTATTGCATTAGTGACCTGCACAAGTAGAAATATTTCTTGCTGATTTTACATCATGTTTATTTATTTTAAAATGTTCAAAATCCTGTTAAATTCTAGGTTTAAATGCACAACAATCACAGATTTTGAAAGTGCTCTCATTTTTTTTTTCTTTTTTGGATTCACTGTAATTTTACCTATTAATAAAGTACAATCTCTTGCTCTCTCTAGCTCTGTGATCCTGCTGAACTGTGTATTGATCAGCGCGAGTAATTAGATCCCTGTCCTGCCGGTGCATGCGCTGATATTTTTGTGAGCTCTGGGACTCTGGTGCAGCGGTCTTGTGATGTGAGGGAACTACAGTAAACTCTTGTGGTTCATTTTAAACCTTTAAACTGATTGCTGAATGGAAAGCAAACATGACAGACATGTGCAAGAGGAGCATCAATGCAAATACTGCATGTGTTTTTACTTCATCACAGCACAAAACACAGCACTATTTGTTCCTCGGTGACAGTGTCTGGGGAACTGTGCGGCTTAAGACCTTTGTGCTGATTAAACACCTGCAATAATGACCCATGCTTTTCTGACCAGGATATATGCATCGGTCTATACACTGGATAGACTTCTAAAATTAAATCGTAGCATACAACCTCACAACATCCAAAACTCCAGCTGAGCATGTATGGAGAAAGTGCTGAGACAAAAACAATGACATAATTTCATCTGTTTTGAGATAAAGGCCTCAAAAATAAAAAAGTATTTCAGCAATACCAGTTTACAGTGATAGTATTCAATATATACCACACTCTCAGAAATAAAGGTACAAAAGCTGTCACTGGGGCGGTACCCTTTCAAAAGGTACACTTTTCTACCTATTAGGTTCTAATATGTACACTTTAAGTACTAATATGTGTGTGTGTGTGTGTGTGAGGGAGAGAGAGAGAGAGACCCTGGCATTTTTTTGTGATTTACTGTTTTCTACATAAAATCATCCTTCATAAGGTAAAGAACATTCTGTGAAAATGTACCCTTGATATCTTTAATATCGACTGAGTACAAGATTGAATGTCAAAGATTGAAATCATAGTGAAATGAATGGTTGAAATCAAACCTTGATGCTTGTTATCTCATAATTAGATTTTGAGACTTTAGCCTGGATTTCACAGAGAGGGTCTCAAATATATTCACATGGGTCACTTTTGAAGAACGCTATTGAAATTTTCACTGTATTTTCTTGCCCTTGAAGTACATTTTGAAATATGTTTTGGTATATGAAGGCTGAAACTACATATATTTTCAATTTCAAAAATATTTTTTATTGAGCTTCACTGTTTACAAGCCATTTTTAGCATATATTTGAAATTTATTTTACACGGTTCTACCCTGTGTCTAATAACCGTGCTAATACCATAGTAGCATATCCAAAACCCACAGTACTTTCTGTAATTGAGACGAGAGAGCATTCACACACGGCCGCGCACGCAGCTCCCCCTCCTCCCGAGGCTCTTGCTCGATTATGTCATACTTACAAAATTATCGGTTCCTCCGGTGAGATTGTCCGGGCAGAGCACGTAGAACGAGATCCCGGGCTCGGCGTAGAAGTCCAGCCTCCTCTCGTCCACGTCCTCGGCGAAGATCAGGTCAAACGGATTCCCGGAGCACCATTTCTCGGCGGTGTCCACCAGCTCTTTGAACTCCATCCTGCCTGACGGACTGACGGCGCACCTGAGCCGCGGATGATGCTGAGGATGCTGAGGATGCGGATGCTGAGCACTAAGGCTGCGTCGTCATGGTGATCGCAGATGATTCCGGTTCTGGTTCTGCTTCTGCTGCGCTCTCACTGCCTCATATCGGCCTGTAGCTGAGTGTTCCTGATCTGGACCTGCAGGACCGGACCCGCTTCAGCCTCCTGTGCGGAAAACAACGCCTGTCCTCGGGCAGAGTGACGTCACATGACAACACATGCGCCCATCGTTATCAGCTTCACAAAGGACCATCTCTAAAGAGACAGCCGTTCCCCCAAATGTTTACACGGCACACCTACTGAATATTTTCCAAATATATCAATAATCATAATAAATGCCATCTCATTTTGATCTTATATAGTAGATATGAATTATTCTTAACAACAGCAGCAGCCGAAGCAGCAACAACGACATAATACAAACACTAAAATAATAATTATTTAATCTAATTTAAATTTAAAAGCTTGAAATATATATATATTAATAAAATTTAAATTATATATATGCATATGTAAATATGAATTATTAGAGCAACATAATAATAATTAAAAATATACATTTAAATGTAATAAAAATCGTTTTGTAACGAATATTCTATTCTATGTTCTATATTATATCATAGACATTACATTTTGCTGGGTTACACCCAACAGAGACTTAAAGTTAATAGTTAGAAGAACAATAGACTGCATGGTTAGAACTCATTTTCCACATGAAAAGATTTCAGTTGTATATCTATTCTATTCCTCTGGAGTGCGCCATTAGTCTAGTTTTTGGTATTTTTTCTCTGACTAAAGCAGGTCAGTATGCTCATTTGGAAACTGATAAACCTGATAAAACACTTTATGTCACAATACAAACTGATGTTTGTTCTTCATCTACTCATCTCTTTATTTATCTGATCTATAGAAGAAATATTGTTTTTATTGTTTTAATATAATAAATTTTTAGGACTAAAGTAAAAGGGTTTTATATTATATGAACTGTAAACAGGCTCCTGAAAAGCAGAGTGTTACTAATAATTGAACTTTATTTTGAGCATCAGTGTGTCTGTGTTTATGTTTGACACAGACTTTTTTGTTTTGACATCAAATAAGAGCAAACTGGATTGAACCAGGAAAACCTATGCTTGTTTAGTATTTTGCAAACTGATTGAAAAGAAAACAGCAAAGACATTCATCACCTATATGTGCTAACATACACAGAATGAGAGTTATAAATATTTATGAATCATTGGGATTTTAGAGTAAAAAAAAAAACTCACAGTTTAGCGCCTTTAGTGTCTTCAATATTTTTTTATGTCTCTGACAAGGTTGAAAAAGCAAACTAAAAAGTAAATTGGTATTTTAAAAATGTTATTTTTGACAGAATATATGATAAAGTGCTAAAAAGCATTTTGATTAACATATAACACAACATATGCCTTTAAATATGCCTATTTAAATTCTCTATTTAATAAAAAGAAAATGTGCTAAATATATATATATACACTGAACAAAATTATAAACGCAACACTTTTGTTTTTGACGTCACTTTTGACCCCCCAATACAGTAAAACTGCACATTTTAGAGTGGCCTTTTATTGTGGCCAGCCTAAGGCACACCTGTGCAATAATCATGCTGTCTAATCAGCATCTTGATATGCCACACCTGTGAGGTGGATGGATTATCTCGGCAAAGGAGAAGTGCTCACTAACACAGATTTAGACAGATTTGTGAACAATATTTGAGAGAAATAGGCCTTTTGTGTACATAGAAAAAGTCTTAGATCTTTGAGATCAGCTCATGAAAAATGGGGGCAAAAACAAAAGTGTTGCGTTTATAATTTTGTTCAGTGTGTGTATGTATATATATATATATATATGTAAAATAAATATTTGAATAAAAAGGAGGTATGTTGCCTTGGCAATTAATTTAGATAAAATAAGTTGAAGTACAAAAAATGAACCTAAAATATAATGTAAAATGCATGTAAATTAAAACTAAAATGACAACTGAAAATACCTAATTCAAAATATGAATAAATAATGTTCTATTATATAGATAATACTAAAATAAGACTGCTTCAGTGTATCAGTGTGTGCATGTGAACTGCAGTGACCCTCGTGCAGGACAGCGAGTGTTTGTACCGGAGGGGGCGGGCAAGATCTCAGAGCTCCAGCCGCTTCTCATTCTCGAGTCTGCCGGTGTTTTGTGTGAGTTTTTGTGTCTTGGCAGATTAAGTAGCCTATCTTTTGGATATGAGGAAAGATCGTACCCTTTTCTTTTAATCGCGTTTTCTGGCTGTACCTACTAATGGAGTGAGCGCGGATCATCTGAGCCCGTTCTCCCGGACAGAGACCCGCTTTGTTCGACCAGTAGCCAAATAGACGAATCACGTCTGCTATCGAAATGAACGACACGGAGAAAGATAACAAATCTGATGAAGACTCGGTATCCCTGGAGGAAGAGGAGGTTGACCCGAGGATTCAGGTACAGAGCAACACAATCCAGAATTCACATCGGCAGAACCATTTAAACCGGATTAGAGCGAAACCCGACTGAAGGTTGTGTTAAGATATAGGCTATGGATATGTATGTTGTTATAAGCTATATATATACCTTCCCGAAACTAGAACTGAAGATAGACCGAGCCATCAAACTCCGATTGGATTAAAGTCCAATGCAATTGGATTGCATTAATAAAAATTAAAAAATCCAATGCAATTGGATTGCATTAATAATCCGATCAGATAATGTTCTGTTTGTTCAAACAGTTCAGCAGCTGCTGTTTGATCTGATGAGGGGAACCCCATCGTTTCATCAGCTGTTATATTCTGTTACATTGTTTCATTGTTTGCTACACTGAGGAACCGCGTTGACAATCATGTTTACTTTGATGTCATATTTAGAACTCATTTTCCTCTGTAAAGGAAAGAGTTAAGCTCACGTGCACAGTCCTTTTTACAAAGTGTAAGAATAATACGATGCGATGCATTCACTAGAAAACACCTAAAGTGTAAAATGTATGTACATTTGTATGTAGCCTATATCTACACTCTAAAAAATGCTGGGCTAAATATAACCCAGCATTTTTTAGAGTGTATGCTTTTCTCTTGAAAGTGAAGAACCTTTCTGTGTTAGACTGTGTGCTAGTTGTGCTAGCTGAACTGGTTTTTCATCCTCCACCCATGAAAGAAAATAAACGCATGATGTTGTAATGAAAACAACATCTGTGTGTCATCAGCGTGTAGCTAACATTGCAGGAAAAGCACATATGAGCTTAATCTCAGTGTTGGGTTACTTGAATAACACTTTCCAGATGTTGTCGGCCTGCTGGCATTGCAAGAGACAACTTACTGCGATCTTAACTCCCTTCTGCCTCGCTTTATCTCTTCTACAGGGTGAACTGGAGAAACTGAATCAGTCGACAGATAACATCAACAGATGGGAGACCGAACTGGAGGTAAGGTTCACATGCATGCTTTATGGTGTCACTGTTTTCACTGAAAATGGTTGCGGGCGGAATTCCAAAGTGGAAAATGTCTAAACGCTCAGACCCTCCCCCCTTCTGCCACTGACCAATAGGAAGTTTCTTGCATGTGACTGACACACTTTATATCTGTTGAGCAGCAGACAGAGGAAATCTCTTCTATCCGAGTCTGGAATTCCTGCCTTGAAAGCCACAGGCCACGACAGCTAAAGGAGTAGTTTAGGAAAATGTTTGTCATTCCAAACCCAGATGACTTTCTTCCAGAAGAGAAACACACAGAAGTAATTGCCAGTTGCTAAATTGGCATCAGAAACGTTCATTTCCATGTTTTATTTCAGCTGATTTATGATTTCCTTAGAAAAAGCACTGAGATGTTACCATGGTAAATGGCTGGTGTCGATGATAATACCATGGTATAAAAAGTAAAGTATTTCAGAGAATATCATGTTACTACCTACAAAAAAAGAAAACTTTGTGTTAGTGTCAGCAATAATAATTATCAAAGCACAGTGATAATCTATATCTACATTGTTGTAAAATTTGCCATGTATACACTAAAAAATGCTGGGTTAAAAAGGGACAAACCCAGCTATTGGGTTGTTTTGACCCAGCGGTTGGGTTGTTAATAGCTGGGTTTGTCCCTTTTTAACCCAGCATTTTTTAGAGTGTATGGTAACACTTTAGTAGGGACTAATTCTCACTATTAAAGTTGTTTGTTAGCATGCCTGTTATTATTATTACATATTCTGCTTGACTATATTCTACATCCCTAATCCTACCCAATACCTAAACCTAACACCTACCTTACTAATTATTAATAAGCAGCACATTAGGAGTTTGAGGCAAAAGTCATAGTTAATGGTTTGTTAATAGCAAGAACTGGACCTTAAAATAAAGTGTGACCATATATATCTGTGATCATCAGATCTTATTTTGTAAAACACTTGTGAACAGGAATTAATCTCAACTAATGTAGAGTGTGTAATGTAAATGTGTTAATTTATTATTATTGATATGCTATTATAGTATACTTTATGTGCTTTGTCATTTTTTTTTTTATTATACTATTTTTGTTTTAATTAATTTGTATTATATTTTTTGTTTTTTATTTCAATTTTAGTTTTTATTTATTTCCAGTTAATAATTTTAGTGCCTCAACCAAACCCATTTTACTTAGCTGTCAAGCAGGGTTATTATAGTTAACTAAAACTAAAACTGAAACTGAAATTGTTGTTACTTGAAATAACAAGATTAAACTTTATAATTAAAATTTTTTATTTCAGCTAGTTACCAATATAACATTTCTCATCTTTGTGTAGTTTAACTTGATGCACTAAAATAACTAAAAATGAATACAAATATAAAGACGTTTAAAAAAAATGATAAAAATCACCAAAACTTAAACTAAAATTAAAATGACAACTGAAAATATAAAAATAAACTAAATTAAAATATTATTAAAAACTATAACAGTATCTCAATTATATTAAAATAACACTGCTGCCAAGGCAAAATTTCTAATTTTGGTTTGGTTAGTTATTCATCTAATTTTATTTAAGCCTCATTTCAGTTAACAAAAAATGTTTTCAATAGTTTTAGTTTCAGTAACCCTAGAATTTGGACATATGTGTTTTTAAAGTCCTCTTAATTTCAGATTCAGGACTATTTGTTCCTTGTCAGATTGTTTTATAAAATACTCATCCACAGTTCTCTGTATTTGACTCTATTTGGCCTGTGGTTATTCAGCAGAATGAACCAGGAAGTGTCATTCTGTCAGAGGAAGTCTAAATCCCTCTGACGTGCTTTTTGTCATTGAGGTCCTGTGTGGAAGGATGTAGATGTCAGTGTTTTTAAATATGTCATCTGAGCGACCGAACCCACCCGATGACAGATTCATTCAGAGCTGGACACCATATACACACACACTTGCCCTCTGCTTATCTTATGCAACAAACGTGATGGTCTCTTTAGCGTGAGAGGGAGTTTTCTGTTTAGAAAGCAGGGTGTGGATTCTTTCTCAACTGTGTTAAATGCTGAATTGAGTTAGCTGAAGCAGTGCTTTTCAGAGAGCTACAAAAGGCTGATTATTGAAGCGTTTCAGACAGTGCTGTGAAACTGAAAGATGGACGCTCATAATTCAGAGATTCCTGAGCATGCAGTTCACGCTGCCTGGATATGATGAGCCTTTCAATGAACTGAGATTTATTCAGATTTCACAGACTGCATGCACTGTAATGTCTGTCAACACAAAGACAAGTATTCATCTGTCACTGTCTTTTATTCAGTAGTTCATACAGTTGAATTAAATATATTATCCATAATGCATCACAATACTATGATGTCCATGGAAATAGTGTGAGCCTTAGACAGCACTGTTCACTGATGCACATTGCACACAAAAATGCAATTTTAACATCTGAATGGGCCTTAGGAGGGTGAATGCACTTCATTAGGGAACAAAGTTGTGTTTAAGTAATAGTTCAGCCAAAAATGAACACTAGCTGAAAATGTACTCACCTTCAGTCCATCTAAGATGTAGATGAGTTTGTTTCTTCATCAGATTTGGAGAAATGTAGCATTGCATCACTTGTTCACCAGTGGATGCTCTGCAGTGAATGGGTGCCGTCAGAATGAGAGTCCAAACAGCTGATAAAAACATCACAATAATCCACAAGTAATCCACGCCACTCCAGTCCATCAGTTAATGTCTTGTGAAGCGAAAAAACTGTGTTTGTAAGAAACAAATCCATCATTAAGGTGTTTTTTAACTTCAAACAGTTGCTTCCGGTTAAAATCTGAATCAGGAGAGAAATCTGCACAGATCAAGCACCGTTTACAAATCAAAACAGCTCTAAGCTAATATTTTGATGTGAGAGACAACAGGAGATGGACTTTTTCACTTGGGGAAGCGTTATTATGGATTATGGACTCTGGCTGTAAACAATTATTTAAAACAGATTTTGTTTCTTACAAACACAGTTTTTCACTTCACAAGATGTTAACTGATGGACTGGAGTGGTGTGGATTGCTTGTGGATTATTGTGATGTTTTTATCAGCTGTTTGGACTCTCAATCTGACGGCACCCATTCACTGCAGAGCATCCATTGCTGAGACACTGATGCAATGCTACATTTCTCCAAATCTGATGAAGAAACAAACTCATCTACATCTTGAACTAAAGAACTGCACATTAAATTTGACAAATTTGTGAGGTTTGTGCCATCGAGATACAGTGTAACCGACTTTTGTTTGATATACTTGAGTATATGTGCATTTGATTTTAGATTTACTCACCCCAAAAGGTCACTGTTATGTAGGACTCCCGACAGAAGTTTCGTGCCGTCCTAGTGGAGGCCACGGTCAAGCTGGACGAGCAGGTCAAGAAGATCGGTAAAGCCGTAGAAGACTCCAAACCGTACTGGGAGGCCAGGAGAGTGGCGCGTCAGGTGAGCTTCAATCCGTCGTCCATGTTCAGTTTGTTCATAGCAATATCTTACACTGAAGTTTGCAAGGTGTGGATTTTCTGGATTCTTATCTAATCAATGAACACTTAGGAAAAACACTTTATATAGTCATTCACTAATGCCAACAGGAAAGCAGGCTAAAGCACAGAATTATGCAATAAAGGTTTGGCTGTTGAACAGCAGGAAACATCTGAGGAGCAGGTTCAGCAATCGTTCAGAGCCCACAGCCAGCGACAGACTGGAAAACTGGCTATGACTCTCTGAGACGGTCCTCAGCTGGTTCACTTCATATTACTGTACCAGTATGTTAACACAGACACAATGAATCTATGTGTAAACTATGTGGAAATGACTTTAATGGCTTTTTTCTTGGCCACAAAGTAAAAATGTTCACTATACAAATAATATATTTTACTTCAAGGCGTAGTGAAAAGCGCTATACAAATAAACTTGAATTGAATTGAACATTTTTTAAGCAGTGCAAAGTAACTTCAAACTGTTTTACATTGTAAAGTGGCATGAACCAATTGTGTAATCTTTGTTAAACAGTACATTTACATAATTAATGTACTACAATATTCAATGATCAAAGAAATTATGATATAAATATAGAAGCAGTTGTTAAGAAAAACATTTGCCCCAGTTTAAATTCTCATAGTCACATGAGCACCATCCACCCCCAAACCTAGTGCTGTCAGCATTTCAATAATGAACCACCTGCAGTCCAGCGTACAGACATTTGTTTGCAAACAGACTTTGGCATTTCCCATAGATAGAAACAGCTCTGGAGAGAAAACCGAACATGACGTCCTTCTCATGTGTCTAAATGCATGCTTCTCCTCAGAACACAACGACCCACAACACCTTAGCACTGTGACAATTATTACAACATAAATCTGATGTTTCATTTGTACAAGCATCTGTCATTATGTGAAAGTGTGTGCAGTTTAGAACGTCTGCTGTGTGTGAAGAAGGATTTGAGATCCCTGCTGCTTTCAGCCATGAAATGCTCTATATTATCACCTTGTGACAGTGATAAATCAACACAAATGTCACACTCACACAGTCATACAAGAGCTTTTTATATCCAGGAGGTGACTTTGGTGAGAGTGCTCAGCTTCTGTCTCTAACTCAATTATAACGCAGTCAAAACCCAACAGAAGTGGAGTGTTTACGATCACAAATCTCATCAGAAATAAATTTTTTGAAAATACAGTAAAAAAAGATATATTGTGAAATATTATTACAATTTAAAATCACTGTTTCCTATGTGAATATCTGTTAAAATGTATTTTATTTCTGTGATCAAAGCTGAATTTTCAGCATCATTACTCCAGTCTTCAGTGTCACATGATCTTCAGAAATCATTCTAATATGCTGATTTGCTGCTCAAGAAACATTTCTGATTATTATCAATGTTGAAAACAGTTGAGCTGCCCGATATTTTTGTGGAAACCGTGATCCATTTTATTTTTCAGGATTCTTTGATGAATAGAAAGTTCAAAAGAACCACATTTATTTGAAATAGAAATCATTTGTAACATTATAAATGACTTTACTGTACTTTTTAACAATTAAATGCATCCTTACTGAATAAAAGCATTATTATTATTTTTATTTTTTTTTATCTATAATTGCATTAGATAAACTAATTTATGTGCAGTTGAAGTGTCAGGCTCTCATTAGTAAGATGTGAGAAGCCTTCAGACAGTCAGAAGCTCATATTCTCAGTCTATTTTTACACACATTAAAACAAAATGATCTGAGATTAGTCATGAGTGAGTAAAACGCCAACAGGAAAAAGACATCGTCAGCTAATCTTATAAAAGCTCCTGGTAAAACAGGTCATAAATAAGAAGTCATTAGATTTGTATCTCTATGGCATCTGTAAGCATTACTACAGTCAAAAATGACATTTTTACTTTCCTTGATTCATGTTCCTGCTTTCATTGTGAACGATTGATCAAAACGATCAGTCACAACGATGCTTAATAATTCAGGTGGAGTAAATATGTTCAGCGCACACACCTTTCTGCATGTTATCTAATATGATTTAGTGGCTTGAGTTAATCTTGTTATGCATTATATCACTGTGTGTGATCTGTGTAAAGCCTCAAGCATTACTGTGCGGTTTGAGCTTTTTACACTAAATTGGTACTAATTGATGTGTGTGTGACTGTGTGTGTGTGTGTGTGTGTGTGTGTGTGTGTGTGTCTGTGCTGGTAATCAAATGAAGGTGGTCTTGTGTAACTGTCCTGTCATCACTCTGAAAGACCACCATGATCTGTCTGTGTCAGTAGATGAGACAGACGGTCAGCATCAGCACTGCCAGCTGTCCATCTGTCTGATTGCCATCGCCCACTTTACAGCCAATCAGAGCACAGCACATGGCCACGCCTCCACTGACCTACAGCTGACCAGACAGACTGATAGACAGATAGATAGAGAGAGAGAGAGAGAGAGAGAGAGAGAGAGATAGCTCTCGTTCAATTGTTCTGCATCATCTGTCTGTGTTCTGTCTGTGTGTCACGTGAACAGCAGCATCAGACATCAATGACAGACTGCAGCACGTGTCAGCTGACCTCACACCTTCACAGCGTGTGTCTGTGTGTCTGTGTGTGTGAAAGGAGGTTAGAAAAGAGACACACACACACACATTATCATGGACAAATCAAGGTCAGACAGCACATGTTATCCAGATTGAGACTGCATTTGACTGGCTAAAATTAACACCAGTCTCCAATCAAACCACTGAAAGTGCTGGTGCATCATCTCATATGCAAATGTAGAACTATTTTAGTCCATCTCTCCAGCTGGACATTAAAATATGCAAGAAATTGTTTGCACATTTCTGTTCTGCTCTTAAAAACTGCATGCCAACATGCATTTCTTCAGCATAGTATGCACATTTTATGCATGCATCGAATACACAGATGACATACTACATTTGCTGCAAATTGTACACTTAAAGACTTAGATTAAGACAGTTAGACTTAGATTACCCACTGATATTGTTACTATCACACCAATCATTTTATTCATACTATTTGTTCAGTAAGCATTATGCAGTAGTATACAGTGCAAATATGCACATTTTCAGTATTCATGGAATATCTGAATGACCAGCTACATTTGCAAAAATGTGCATGTCCATACATCCCATAATGCATTGCACTTGACTTAACCTTGTATTTATAGTGTGGTGAATGAAAAGTTGTTGTTGTTTTTACGTATTTTCTGGACTTAATTAGTTCAGAAATTTCATAAAGTTTACAAAAAATCTAAATAATAGTTGTCATATCTGAGATAGTAACTGAATTGAGGTCATATGACAACATAGTATACTAGTGTACTACATATGCACTAGTGATAGTGTACTACTAATGTAGTATGTTGGGTTACTGTTGCATACTGCATCACATGCAATTAAAAAAAAAAAGTAGTTGGCATACAGTATACAGTGAAAGTCCTGTCAATATATTCTCCAGCGTCTCCTCATCCCTCGTGTGTGTGCAACGTGACAAATACTCAGTGAACTAGTGCTCCATTTCAGAACACTGGAAATGCAGAACTTCATGTTCAACTGAAAAAGGTAAACATAGGTGCTCACCTGACTGATGCAAGTTCTGTCGGATTGATGTGTTTTCTGATTTGTTGGTTGATTTTGTTTTGCACTTCAGGGCTGCCATAGTTTTCTGCAAAAGCAGGAAAATTAAAGTTTATATCACATGAATTTTGTTATGATAGGAAAGTGATCAGGGACAGAGAAACAGAGAGAGAGCTTGGATTGCATGAATCATGGAGAGTCATGAAGAAAGAGCTGGATTGTTTATTCACTGCTCCACCCAAAAGCCATTAGAGCAGATGGAAAACAGCCATCTTTGTCTCATTTTGGATGTGGTTGTGGAATTCCTCTGGTTTGTAATGGATGCTGGGAGATTTACGCTGTGGCTTGTGCATTACAGTTCTTCATATGTGTCATATATGCATGGAGAGAAAGGTCATAAAAAAAAACAACGAAATAATCAACCTTCCTGTGTGATCATCAGACAGGAGGAAGTGTGTTAAATAAACATACTTCTGCATTTTAGTGAATGCTAACAAAAACACGGGGAAGTTTCCTGCATTTAAAGGAGAGTTATTGTGTCAGCAGAGTGGCTAGTCTCCTCTGTTTCTTCAGGTGGATGAACTTGCTTTGATAGTTGAAGAAGTGGGTCACGGTTTTTAGTATAGGTCAGACAGAGTTTAGGGTGTGCTGAGATGATTCTACATCTTCGGATGATGCTGCTGAGCTCATTAAATATGAATTCGACATGATTTCAGCGAACACCGCTCATGAAAAACCCATCGGCCTCGTGTCTGACCGAGTTTGGGAAAGAAATAGGTTCAGATGCTTGTGCTGCCTGTCAAAAACATTATAACAATATGAGAAACTGAATAAAACAGACAGTGCATTTCTGTTCCGTCCTCAGTGCAGACACTGAGAACTTAACGAGTGTGTGTGAACAGACAGAAGGATGAAGGAGTGTGTGTAATTTTGACCTTAAAATCTCCACGGCAAGTGAGAATTCAATTCTCATCCGGGATGTCAATTCCAGCAGAAACAGAGAAACAAATAGAAACATAATTAGCATAGCTGCTGTTCCAACCAAGCAAAATGTACTTGTTTAACCCAAGCTAAAGAATAATAATGTGCATTTGATCAGATATAACTGCAGTACAAGATTATGAGATGCATTATTTGAATGCTTGGCCAAAGAGATGTGTCTTTAATCTAGATTTAAACGGAGAGAGTGTGTCTGAACCCCGAACGTTATCAGGAAGGCTATTCCAGAGTTTGGGAGCCAAATGCGAAAAAGCTCTACCTCCTTTAGTGGACTTTGCTATCCTAGGTACTACCAAAAGTCCAGAGTTTTGCGACCTTAGGGAGCGTGATGGATTGTAGCGTGGTAGAAGACTAGTTAGGTACACAGGAGCTAACCCATTAAGGGCCTTATAGGTAAGTAATAATATTTTGTAACTGATACAGAACTTAATAGGTAGCCAGTTCAGAGACTTTGAACAGAGAAAATTGGGGTAATATGATCATATAACAGTGGAAACTAATCCCGTATTTTCTGATAATATTACCAAGGGGCAACATGTATATTGAAAATAGTAGAGGACCTAGGACAGATCCTTGTGGCACTCCATATTTTACTGGTGATAATTGAGACGACTCCCCATTTAAATGAACAAAGTGGTAGCGATCGGACAGGTAGGATCTAAACCATCTTAAAGCCTGCCCTTGAATACCTGTATAGTATAGTACCTGTATAGAATCTTCCCTGACGTAACTCTAATCTGTCATTACAGTGTTTACAGAGCTCAGCTTCACCTCACCTTGACCCTGTGAGTGAAAGTGTCTAAAGGCTTGTGTCAGCTAAGAAAGTGTGACTTAAGCAGACACATGATCATTTGAAGTAGTTAAAGTAATGAAGCTGCTTGATCTCAATAAATATGTACTAACAAAATAGTAGCCATCTGAAATGGTGATAAAAACAGATGAAAAAATCCCACAGATGCACATTTGCACATCTTTTCAGAACAAACAGGAAGAAAACACCTAGCAGCCACCCAGAAAGCCCTAGAAACCACATATAGCAACACCCCGGCAACCACCCAAAACTTTCTATTCACCAAAGAATCCTGAAAAATAAAATTTATCACAGTTTCCACAAAATATTTAGCAGCACAACTGTTTTCAACATTGATAATAATCAGAAATGTTTATTTGAAATTGTAATAATATTTCAAAATCTAACTGATTTTACTGTATTTTTAACAAATAAATGCAGCCTTAGTGAGCAGAAGAGACTTACAAAAACATAAAAAAACAGACAACATCGTATAGGATCTTTAAGGTCTTTAGACACGCAGGTCATCATGAGTTACATAACAACAACAATCATTTCTCCAGACCCTGCCGGACCCACACTGTAGCTCTTTGTGATGGAGCAGCTCACTCAAAACCACACTATTATAAGCCACACACAATGACTGTTTAGCATATGAGGAGAAATGCATCATCTCTCATTATCTGTAGTGTATGATGCAGTTCTGCATTATTCTGTGGTCATGCGGTGCATGATGATCGGTTGAGTCAGTTGATTTTTTAATAGCCAATATTTATAGAGCAGTTTTCACAATTGCTGATATAAAGAATATAATATACACTACCATTTAAAAGTTTATAGTCAATACGATTTTTGTTTTTGAAAGAAATTAGTACTTTTATTCAGCAAGGATGCACTGATCAAAAGTGGCAGTAAAGACATTCATAATGTTATTATTATATTCTGTTTCAAATGAATGCTCTTCTTTTGAACTTTCTATTCATCAAAGGATCCTGAAAAATAAAATGCATCACAGTTTCCACCAAAATATGAAGCAGCACAACTGTTTCCAACACTAATAATAATCAGAAATGTTTCTTGAGCAGCAAATCAGCATATTAGAATGATTTCTGGAGGATCATGTGACACTGAAGACTGGAGTAATGATGCTGAAAATTCAGCTTTGATCACAGAAATAAATTACATTTTAAAATGTATTTACTTAGAAAACGGTTATTTTAAATTGTAATAATATTTCACAATATTACTGAGTTTACTGTATTTTTAATCAAATAAATACAGCCTTGGTGAGCAAAAGACATTAAAAAATCTTACCGACCCCAAACTTTTATAAGGCAGTATACAAATATAATATAATACAGTTTAATGTAAACAAATGAGACTTAAAGAAAATTGCTGAAATTAAACAAACACTTTGCAACTTATGCAAATATCAGTCTGGGTAATGTATGAGTCTATTACTAGCTATTCAGAGCTGAGGGTTCAGCGCCGTGCCCACGCAGACAGGCCATCACATCCTTGTGTTGGCAGTGGGCTAAATGCAACTTTTGTTTACTGCAGTACATGCATTGTTTCATCATGTTGAATGGTCAGTTCTGAACAATGCTCTGAAAGGTCAGTTCTGGACACGTTTGACGTGACGCATTAGCTAACACGTTCATGAACTCAAGGAAACTAAGTGTGCCCTTCATCTCAGCGGTGCAGCGTGACGTCTGAGTGTGTGAGTCATCCACTACATCTCTACAGCTCTCTCCACCTGTACACTCCACTTAACACTTCAGCTGAGGACTGTGTGTCCATAATCAGGCCAGTGCAAAAACAGAAGCACAGTAGCACTGACCGAGCCACTGACTCTGCTGTGATTTTCAATGGACTGTGACACACATAAAGCATGCAAAAAATAAAGAAAAAGACATTATAAAAGTTAATAAGAAACTAGTATGATAATATCACTTTAAAGTAATTTTGTTCATGTAAAGTTATCCATTTTGTCAATCTCCTGTCACGACTGTAAAGCTGGTAAACATTTGCATGATATAAGGATACAAGAAATTAACTGCAATGCAAAAAAAAAATACATATATATTTTCCAATTTAATATTTTTGCCTTGTTTTCCACTGCAAATATCTGAACATTCTCAAATTAAGATGCAAGCAAAATGACTTGAGATACTAAGTTTTGTTTTCTGAAAATTATATTAAAATTAAGCTTCAAACAAGAAAAAAGAAATTGCCAATAGGATCAAAAAAATTTACTTAAGTGAACGTTTGATTATTTTTCTGACCACACTGGCAGACTTTTTTTTTTTAAGCATAAACTTTTTTTTTTTAGAAAACACAATTTAAGAAGTCTTTTTGCTTCTCAAGTTAATGTATCTTGATTTAGCAAAGTTGAGATGTTTTGGAAACACAGTAATGCATACTTATAAATGCTCATTTATCATTCTAGAAAAGACAAAATTACAATTCTGACAACTTCACAGCTCAAATAATATATTAATAATACATGTGCAACTGAATTTACAGAATTACAAGCACTAAAGAAAAGCACAAGCTGCTTTGAAATAATATTTCAAGTTCTTGACTATAAACAGAGTTCTTGTTTGGTTTGATAATCTGAGTTTAAATAGTTTTGTGCTTAACTCTATAGATAGCATCTGTGATTAATTTGCACTGAACCTTAAACATTCCTTCAAAATCTGAAGGTTGCTGAGTTTAGAGGATATAACTAAGAAATACCTCATGAAGTGAGTGATACAGTGGGGTGAGATTGAGCTTTATGAAATATACAGTAGCCTCTTGTCCAAGCTTTCTTTATGAATTCCTTAGCAGAATATAGATTTGAATAATGTAAGAGGGATCGTCTCTAAATGAGAAGCTCGTCCCGCAGAGAGACAGAGACTGCAGCGGTCACATGACCAATTAAACCTGAGCGGCTAATGCTAATCTGGCTAATCTGTCAGCACTGATAGGAATCACAGGGATTTAATGTTGTTTCAGTCTCAGACGAGACAGAGGAATGTGACATCACTGTGGTGTTATTGTAGTGTCATTAATATATTATTATAGTTTTTATGAAATTTTGAATTAGCTTTTTTATATTTTCCATTTTTATTTTAATTTTAGTTAAAGTTCTAGTAATTTTGTTGAGTGTTTGTTATTTTTAATAATTTTTTTTAAATGTCTTATAGTTTCTTTTATTTCTGTTTTACTTTGAGTTATTCTTTTTTCAATAAATTAAGTTTTTAATATATTTTATTTTATTTTAAGTAACCAAAAATATGCTGCATCATCAGCACTAATAATGTTTCATTGAGGGAAATTAAAAGAAAACAAAATAAGGTCCAATTAGTTAGTTTAATTAAGTTTTATTAATATTTTAAATTAGTGGTTATTTTTATATTTTCTATTTTACCTATTTTTAAAATGAATTTAAATGAATGAATTTCAGTTTATTTATTTGTATTTTTTGTCTGTATACGTAGTTCTTATTCATTTTTATATCCGTTTTAGTTATTTTAGTACTTGAGAAATGATGCCTTTGCAACTAGCATTACTTTTAATGTTATTTTATTTCAAGTAATAAAATGATTTTTTTTATGATTTTTAGTTTTCATTTTAAAAATGTACCAATTTTAGTCATGTAGCTGAGAAATATAAAGTCACTTAAATAACACTCGTTCTTTCTTCATTGGTAGAAACTTCCCAGCAGAACTTCTCACACTGTAGTGCATGGCACTTTATGTGGTAAATTTGCGTCATTAATATGAGCAGCAAATGAGTGATTATCGACAGCAGCTGTTTACTGCTGTATCCTGGTAACACTAAGGAAGCATCATCATCACTTATGTAATGTCTTAACATGTGCTCGCTTGCAACTGTCATCAATGCACTGCAAGAGATGAAGAATATGAGCTGCTGAGACATGCATCATGTATTAGTCTGCAGATAACACCGGGTTGCTTTACGAGTTGCTTTCAAAAGTTTGGAAAGCAAACAGCTCGTTCTTCACCAAATCTGTGAAAGCATCCTCAGTCTCTGAAGTTTTCGTCTTTCAGGCTCAGGTTGAAGCTCAGAGAGCCACGCAGGAGTATCAGCGGGCCATCGAGATCCTCCGGGCCGCGAAGGAAACCATCGCTCTGGCCGAGGAGCGTCTGCTGGAGGAGGACAGCCGGCAGTTTGACTCGGCCTGGCAGGAGATGCTCAACCATGCCACCCAGAGGGTGAGAGTCACAACACAACTGATAAAACCATAAGCCATACGGTCCTTTAGTGTAGGCCACTGTTCTTTTGTGCATTATGCTATGCAGTTAATTTCTCTGAATTGCTCTGATTGGCTGTTCCAGGTGATGGAGGCGGAGCAAAGCAGGACACGCAGTGAAATCGAGCACAGAGAAACAGCAGCTAAATACAACGCCGCCATCAGCCACATGAGACAACTGGAGAAAAAACTCAAACGCACCATCAACAAGTCCAGGTCAGAGGACACAAGTCAGTGTTTTTGATATACATACACTACTGCTCAAAAGTTTGGGGTCGGTATTATAATTTTTTTTTAATTAATGTTTATATTCAGAAAGGATGCATTAAACTGATTAAAAGTGACAGTAAAGTCATTCATAATGTTACAGGAGATTTCGATTTCAAATAAATGCTGTTCTTTTTTTAACTTTCTATGAACTTTCTATTCAATTTTTTTTTGTGAAAAAAAAGCACAGCTGTTTTCAACATTGATAATAATCAGAAATGTTTCTTGAGCAGCAAATCAGCATATTAGAATGATTTCTGAAGGACACTGAAGACTGGAGTAATGATGCTGAAAATTCAGCTTTACATCACAGGAATAAATTACATTTTAACAGATATTCACATAGAAAACAGTTATTTAAAATAGTAAAAATATTTCACAAATTTTGATGTATTTTTGATAAATAAATGCAGCCTTGGTGAGCAGAAGAGACTTCTTTCAAAACATTAAAAATCTTACCAACCCCAAACCTTTGAACAGTAGTGTATTTAAAATAAACGTATATTTTTCACTCTCTCTTGATGTCAAAACTGTTACAAAACATTTAAAAACTCCCCACACTGAATATGATGATATAATGGGCAAAACTCAAAGTGTCTGAGGCATTTACATAATGATCATACATATAAATCATGTTGTAATGGACATAAAACGAAGACTCCCTAAAATCTTGCTGGAACAAGTTCTGTAAGCACATGTTCTGCAGGGTTTGCATCACATGAACTCACTTCAAGCGTGTTAATATTTGGGAATAAAATGATTTTTCCTTCAGAAAAGCCACAGAGTGTTTCCTCTCTGATGGAAATGAGAGTCGAGTGTTTTGTGGGCCCCTCCGCGGGCCTCTGCTCCGCTCTGCTGTGTTTGGGTTGTGGATGGAAGTGTAATTCAGTGGGACGCGTCTCTAATGGGTTCCAGATGTGCTTCTGCTGCTGGAATGTGCCGGTCCTGCTGTTGCCATGGAAACTGGCTCTGACACTCACTCTGCTCTGATCTTTCTCTTTCTCTCCCTCTGCAGGCCGTACTTTGAATTAAAGGCCAAGTATTATCTACAGCTCGAGGTACGCCAGTTTTTATTTTGTACAAAAAAATATTCTAAGAATGATTCATACCAAACTGAAAAAAATAAATTATATTTTATCTGAATAAAAATGAAGGCTAATTTTAATATATATATATATATATATATATATACACACACACATAATTTTATAAAATAGTATTTTATTTAATCTGAATTTAGTTAAATTGCAATGGTTTATGCATTATTGTGGTAATGAATTTATGTTGATGTTTATAAATAAATCATTGTATTACAGTATGTTTATATTATTTTTTTTAAATACTTCAATTAAATGTAAACAAATTAATATTTTTAAATGTATATTTAAATATATTTGAAAACATTAAATGATGTTTTAATATATTTTTATAAAAAATACAGTACGTAATATAGTAATGAGAATCACCTTTAAAAATGATGGAAATTACTAAATAAACAAACAAATAAATAAACAAACCATCCAGACACATTACGTACAATTTGTAATGAGTAATTTTTTTTTTTTATTATTTAAAAAAATATTTCAATTAAGTCTAAATATAATTAAAAATAATACTTTACAAATATTTTAAAAAGTATATTTAAATATATAAAAATATTTTGTTATTATTATATATTTTAATATATTTTATATTTTGTTAATGTAATACACTAATGAGAATCTCAGGAGAAACACCATTAAACATGGGTAATTACAAACAAACAAATAAAACATCCAGGCATATTCATTTGGGGAGAAATTGGTCTAATTTGTCATAAAAATAATGTCACAGTGTAAAAACATCGTAATTATCCTAAAGTAGCCTTCATTTTCTTTAGTCAAAAAAATTTTTTTTTTCTTTTTTTCAATATCAGGAAGAAATGTGAGTTTTTGGATGGTTTTAGTAATGCATGAATATTCTTTTTCGAAACACAAACTAACATGTAGATTTGATCTGATTTTGATCATAATTATTTGTGACCTGTTCTCCGCTTCTCCTTGTCCTCCCATACAGCAACTGAAGCGACGGGTTGACGAGCGTCAGGCTAAACTCACCCAGGCCAAAGCCGAGTATCGGACCGCCCTTCGTAACCTGGAGACCATCTCAGATGAGATCCATGCACGGCGCCGACTGTCTGCCATGGGGCCCCGGGGCCGAGGGGTGGGGGCCGAAGATGACGGGACTGTCACCGATGACATCGAAAACTTCAAAATGGAGTCTGACGGCATATCGAGTAAGTGAGATCACACATTAATGCCAAGATTTGATTGTAATTCAGAGTGAAAGTCTCTCAGTTTGATTTAGCTTCAACTGTGCCTGTTTTAGACGGCATAAACAACATTTGAGCTAATACAGTGGCACAAAAAAGTGATTATGAACTATGAATTTTAATGCATCAGATAACAAAATATCATATTTTCCCATATTAAACCTAACACAATTCTATTTGTGCTATTTGCTTATTTTTTTCAGGGCCACTGTATGTATTAAATCAGTATGTAATTAATTCAGTACTATTAATGATATGAACTTGTTTTTATAATGAATTAACTTTACACTGCTATTGAACCAAATCTGAATCAAAACTCATCTCACTTGAGCTGAATTATGAAACTACTTTAGAAGCAGAATTTTAATTAGTCTAATGTTTGATCAAATTTGCATCACAGATTCTATTTTTTTACTTTGAATTAAAGGCAAAACATTATCAGCTTCATGTTCATCCCAAAATCAAAGAAAGAAAATGTAATTTTATATATTAAAAATATTATGTATGATAAAATATTTTATATTACAATATTTTTTAATACTGAACTCATAATTGTTCAACTTTACAGTTAATGAACCGAATCTGAACAAACACTGAAATTGAGCTGAATAATAAAACTGTTGTCTTTTTCGAGCTGCTTTACAGCAGAATTTGTCTCATTGCATCATTGATTCTGTTACTCTCTTGTTTAATGCTGTGAAGCTGCTTTGAAACAGCATCTACTGTTTAAAGCTCTATAGAAACTAATGTGATTTGACTTGACCTGTCTTCAACAGGAATTGTTTCCAGTCTCCATTCAACAGCATGAAGTTAAGTTGGAGACTAAATGCATTCTGTGTTTGTTGTACAGTGATGTCTGTGAATTTCGAGGACAGCTGTAACGGCTCGCCATCAGAGGACGATCCTGAGACCCAGTCCACCTGCAGCATGAGCTCCACGTCTGCTCCTCTCGACCTGCCCTGTCCTTCCTCCTCCTCCTCCTCCTCCTATCCTCTGCTCTCTTCCTCCTGCCCGTACCCTTCCTCTTCCTCCTCCTCCTCGTCCCTCTCTGTCTGTCCTGACCTGCTCCAGCTGCCAGGCTCGGGGTCTCTGGAGGGTTTTGAGCAGGTGTCTCCGGTGCTGGGCCCTCGTAGTGAGTGCAGCGGGGCCTCGTCACCCGACTGTGAACAGGAAAGAGGTGAGAGACAAAAGACCTTGAACTATGAGAACTGTATGGAGTAATAAAGTTACAGGCCAACTAGCAAACTTTTTTTTTTTTTTTTACTTAATTTTACTCATATCTTGTGAGTGTAAAAGAGTGTTAATTTTACTCGTATCTTGTGAGTGTTCTTGGTTCAAATTAAGGTCAATTGACAGAATGTGTGGCATAATGTTGATTTTCCACAAAAATTAATTTACAGTGGTAGTAATTGGGGCTGATGTGTAAAGATATTATAGCTCATTTAAACCAAAACTAAATAAACTTTAATGAAATAAGAGAATAAAATGTTATCTATTTATTTTAATTAGGCAACATTTGTAATTTTCCTTTAGAGTTACTACTAAAATATCTGAAACTGAAATAAAAATTAAAAATGAATACTTTTAAAATGAACAAAAACTATATTAGCATATAAAAACTAAAAATGACAAAAACACAACAAAACTTTAACTAAAATGAAAATGGAAAACATAAAATATGAAAAATATGAGAATAAAATTAATTCAAAATATTAATAAAAACTGTAATAGTATGATACTAAAATAACTTTGCCTTTAAAAACTTTAAAAATGTACTCGTAAATGTATTTTTTTTTGTAATTTTACAACTTTGTTGACATAACAATATACGGCAAACCCTAACTGTAAAACAGATGAAGTAATACACAAATGTTTAATAAAATTAATTTCCATTAGAAGTGCTCCATAACCCTTTTTTCAGAAAATGACAGGAAAGAGTAGTTTTTTTTTGTTTTAGTTTTTTTGTGGTAATCAACATTATGCCACGCATACTGTGTGTAATAATTTTAATACATTTGAAAGAATTAATTACATTTTTAAAGCTTTATGCATTCATATGATAACCACGGTTTTTGATGATAAATTTGTGTTAAATCATAAGGAAATCCAGAAAAATTTAAACGGACAACTCAGAATTTTTTTTGGGGAAAAAAAACAATTAATGTCCAAATTTAATTAAATTAGAAAATTGTTATTTATAAATTCAATTGATTAGACATGCTTTTGAGTTTGATAAAACTTGATCAAATTTGATAAAACCATTAAATTGGAATCCAGAGCAATTCAAATGAAAAACATTTGTGTTTTTTGTGTTCTCTAACAGGTGAGAGGGCAGAAGGAGCAGAAGTTAAACCTGAACCTTCAAACAACATCAGCAGTCAGAAAAGCTCCCGCCTGGAGAAGAGCCTGCGCAGTTTATCTCTCGATGACGACACAGACGCTCATCCATTCACTGTGACCTCAAACACAGCAGCAGTGCTGCTTCTCAACAGTGTTTAAGAAGCCCACCTTCCCACCACCTGCTCCAACCAAACCTTCAGCGCAGGGGCCCGTATCTGAGACGACAGTATGATGCATCAAAGGAACCATTGTGAAACTGCTATCATCTCAGTGTTACAGAGAGCTCATCTCAGACTGGTTTGAAGCCAGAAAAACCATGAAGTATTAGAATCGTCGTGCAGACATCAGCTATGAAGTGACTAGAACTATTGAACTTTTCATCATCACTGAGTGGATGTTCTTCATGTCTTGTTTTCTGTCCTTTGCGTCTCACTAGCTGATTCAAAACTGGCTGGATTTTGATGAATTAGAATGGATGAAACCACCTGATTCTCCAACGACTGGTTGTGTAAATGAAGCTTGCCTCTGAAAATCGGCCAGTGTGATGCCAGCACTTGTTTTTCACTCTTGTCTTACTCTATGTTTTCCACTCCACAGGTCATAACGTAAAGAGGGACTCACGTAGTTCAAAGCTATATATTTATACTCAACGTTTATCTCGCTATCATGATGTTATCGATGTGTTTTCATGCAAGTTCTTATTTGTGTAATAAACAGATGCTCACAGCACCAGTCTCTTTCCACTGTTATGATTTCACACAGTAAGATGTCTTTATTACAAAACATGGTCTTGATCTTGTAATCTTGGTCTTGAGATCTCACCAGACCTCATAAACAAGGCCTCAGTCTCAAACTCAAAGAAATAATTCACCCATATGACAGATTTTCATGGAACAGGAAAAGATAAGTTTTGACAAATACTTTTGATTTTTCCCAAAATCATTCAGTGAAAATAATTAATAACTTGTTATAAATAACCAAAAGTTTATTTGTAAAAAAAATAATAAAAGCAAATGTTCTATTTAACTTCCGTCTAGCATTATAAATGAGTTCAAAAATGTATTTTATTATCAAGTGAGTACATATAAACACAAAAATTAATAGAAGAGGAAAACACTCTTGGGCGCAGAACAGAAAAAGACAAAGGGAAAATAAAAAACAATGCATTAAAATGAAAACAGCAAAGTCCAAGTGAACAAACAAGGATTGGTTAGCCTAACCTGTCTCTTTTTTTTCATTGTAAGTCATTAAGTCAATCAACATTTAACATTGCAGCCTAAAGCTAATATCGGTTCATTTCTATTTATCACTAAAAAATGGATGATTTGCATTCGAGAGAAACTGAGGAGATTGTTAATACAGGGATGAAATCTAGCCACCTTTATCCAACAATCATCATTTCTGTTATGTAGATCCGATCCGGATTTTGAAAACTCTTGCTACTTTATACATCAGTACAAAACAGTGCTGAACTTTGAAAAAAGCTATTTTTAAATGTTATTACAATGATGACTTTTGTGATGCGCAATGAGGAATTTATTCTGCAAATGTGTTCCATCCCCCATTATTCACGTTAACCTTTTTCACACAAATCAAAAACCACCTCAAGCCAGCGTAAAAACTTTTTTTGTGAATTAAGGGTTTTTTTTCCCCGAAATTTGGCATTTCCATCACTCGTTTCTGATGCAATACTCAGAATTCTGATGCACTCTGTTTGCCAGATTTGGGCCACGAGCAAGCCAAAAGAAGGCCCAATGTCAGCCATGAATAAACCAAATAAAGCAGAACTGGCCCAAATCTGGGCCACATCGATTTTAATTCTGGCCCAGATCCAACATCTTACTCCAGCCCACATACTGTGAAGAATGATGGCACTTGGGCAGTCCGCTCCTGTTTGCCAAATTTGGGCCACAAGCAAGCCAAAGGAA
>NW_015548243.1:399096-399793 GCF_001515605.1 Sinocyclocheilus anshuiensis | reverse complement strand
TGACACTTGGGCAGTCCGCTCCTGTTTGCCAAATTTGGACCACAAGCAAGCCATAGGTAGGCCGCATGTCAGCCATGAAAATAAATCAATAAAATAAACCAGAACTGGCCCAAATCTGGGCCACATTTATTTTAATTCTGGTGTAGTTACAACACCTTGCTCCGGCCCACATACTGCTTGGAATAATGGCATTTGGGCAGTCCAGTTCTGTTTGCCAGATTTGGGCCTCAAGTAAGCCTTAGCATTGCTGCATGTAAGCCAACCAAATAAACCAAAACTGGCCCTAATGTGGGCCACGGTTGATTTTTATTCTAACCCTGGTCTTCCCCACAATCCTCATGTGGCCCTCATGCTGCATGGAATGGTGGCATTTTGGCAGTGGTTCACAAGCAGGCCACGACACAGCCACATTTTAGCTAATAATGAACTAAATAAACCATAAATATACATTATCTGGGCCACACTAAGCCTTACGTGAGTTATGCATTAACAACACTCAACATTGCAAAGAGAAATTTAAAAATGTCCTCCATAAATGTTCAAATAAGTTCCAGAAATGTATCCTACTTGATAAAATCATCCCGACCCAAGTTTTGCACAAGCAGCAATTAAAATGTCACAGATAAATATTCAAAGACACATTCCAATACTTTAAAAACTGTTCTTCACAAGTTTGAACTTAAATGCTTCTCACTCA
>NW_015548243.1:391581-398785 GCF_001515605.1 Sinocyclocheilus anshuiensis | reverse complement strand
ATAAAATCATCCCGACCCAAGTTGTGCACAAGCAGCAATTAAAATGTCACAGATAAATATTCAAAGACACATTCCAATGCTCTAAAAACTGTTCTTCACAAGTTTGAACTTAAATGCTTCTCACTCAGACTCTACCTACACAGTAAGTCTGTGAGTGTCATAGCTACGCTGTGTTAAAGAGCGCATGGCGAAGACGAAAGGTTACATAGCACAAGTCTTTAATCCAACAAGGGTAAATCCAAACACAATGTAGCACAGCGACACGTAGACATAAGACCAAACAAACTCAAAGTGAACATACAGGAACTTAAGTACTCAGACCAAACAAGGATAATTAACTAGGCACACATGAACAGAATAATACAATCAACACAACAAGGGAAACGGTGCAAAAGGATTCCAAAAGTCCAAATTAACAGAAACCGTGATAGTAAGAGTGCAATCATTATAGTGCGCTTCTGTTTTTATGCTGCACAGTAGTGATGGGAAACCGAGGCTTTCTGAACCGTTTGAGGCTTTCAGTAAATTGTGCCGAAAAACGGACGGTTCATTACTCGAAACTTTTTAACACAGTGCGCATTAATGACATCGGGTGGTCAGACTCGGTTTCTCCAGCCTATCTAACGTTCGAAGCTTCAAACGCCATCAATCACGTGGTATTGTCATTTCAATACAAGCATGGGCACAGTGTGTGATACAATAGTGCTTTGAAAACTGCGTCGGAGCATCGATATCAACCGTCCCATCACTACTACACAGTATTTAACTGCCATTAAAAGCATGTTTCAAAAAATAAATTGCTGCATATGTAGCCTTCTTAAGACTCACATCCACATCACACTGCCTCAGTTAACTGTGTTGCATCCAACTAAAAGTAGGCAAATTCTATTAGGCCATATTTACAATTTCAAACTTGCATTTCAATTAGCCAATGTCAAGTGCTACATCAAAAGCAGAAGTGGCCCTCATCTGTTTTATGATATATGGGGCATATTTGCCATGTGAAATGTGGGACAAGTTAGGCGTACACACTGATTAGCCAATGCTGACTGTGTATTTGCCAAAGTGGCCAAAATGTTATTAATTATTTGGGCAATATTTGTCATTTTACATGCGGGCCACTTCAGGCTCACAGCCACATTAGCCAGTGCTTACCGTGCCATATCTTTGCCAAAACTGGCCCAGATACGCTTTACTGTGCGTTCACACCGAGAGCATCAAAAATCGCTCTGGCCGCCCTGCGAACAACGCTGTAGAAAGATTCGTGGACGCTCTGATGCTCTGATGTAGATCGAATGCTTATCTTGTATTTAAAGGGGCCACAAAGCAAACAAGCTTGTTGATCTTGTGCAGACTGACCACAAGGAGGGTAACGTTAAGTTAACCTCATTAAATATTGTTGTGGACGAAGTATTAAGATCCTTTACCTCATAATGTATAAAGCACTAATACCACACTGTAAAAATACTCTGATACAAGTAAAAGTCCTGCATTGAAAATGTTACTTAAGTATAATCAGGTATAAACATTACTTAATGTAAGTTTAATCAGGAAAATTTATGTAAAGGTTTAAAAGTGAACTGGGACTATTATATTATTATTTATTATATAATTAGATTATTATTACTATAACGTTAATGCACATCAGCAACTCACCAGGAACGCCAACGATCTCAGACACCTTGGTCCACGCATCATTTTGGGACACGTCGTAGATTATTGGGAAACCCGCCACAGCAATAATCAGCCTCTCCTCCATTTTGCTTGGGAACTAATGTGGTCGGAACCAAAGTTTACAGGGCTGCGTTATCTGGAATCCTCTCAAGCGGTGGACTTCTACATTCCGATTGGTTGTCGCCGAACCGCATCATAGCTCATTACCATAAAGTTGACCTGATTTCAACTCTCTTCTACGCCCTCACCATCCAAGACGCGCCGCACCGCTGCTTGACGCCGGCTCACATTGAAAATGAATGACTTCCGGCCACTTTTACGCTCTCGATGGTTAGGATAACTGGGCCACAGTTGTGGCGTCATATGCAGGCCACTTTAGACTCACAGACATATTAGCCAGTGCTCACAGTGCCATATCTTTGCCAAAACTGGCCCAGATACGTTTGAGGATAACTGGGCCAGAGTTGTGGCATCATATGCGGGCCACTTTAGGCTCACAGCCACATTAGCCAGTGCTTACCATGCCATATCTTTCCCAAAACTGGCCCAGATACGATTTTAATAACTGGGCCAGAGTTGTGGCATCATATGTGGGCCACTTTAGGCTCACAGCTACATTAGCCAGTGCTCACTGTGCCATATCTTTGCCAAAACTGGCCCAGATACGTTTGAGGATAACTGGGCCAGAGTTGTGGCATCATATGCGGGCCACTTTAGACTCACAGCCACATTAGCCAGTGCTTACCATGCCATATCTTTCCCAAAACTGGCCCAGATACGATTTTAATAACTGGGCCACATTTGTGGCATCATATGTGGGCCACTTTAGACTCACAGCCACATTAGCCAGTGCTTACCATGCCATATCTTTGCCAAAACTGGCCCAGATATGTTTTAGGATAACTGGGCCACATTTGTGGCATCATATGTGGGCCACTTTAGGCTCACAGCTACATTAGCAAGTGCTCACTGTGCCATATCTTTGCCAAAACTGGACCAGATACGTTTCAATGTACCTGGGCCACATTTGCTGAAACATATGTGGACCACATTTGGTTTACACCCTGATTAGCCTTTGTCAATAATGCCACATTTTTGCCAAAGGTGGCCCACATTTGGTTGGCACTATTTGGGCCATAATCACTGTTTACCACATGGGCCACTTTAGGGTCACATTCAGATTATACATTGCCGTCAACACCGCATCTTTACCTACAGAGGCCCACATGTGATTTGATACATTTGGGCCATTTTTGCTGTTTTACATATGGGCAACTTCAGGCTTACATCCATTTTGTCCGGGCCATAAGAAGGCCAGCAGTGCCATATCATTGCCTTAATTGGCCCACATCCGCATGCTATCTGGGTAGTAGCCTACTGACAGTGTCGTATACATGGCTAAAGACACGAAAAGCGGAGGAACAAACAAACCGATTCAATTGAGTCATTTGCGCTGGAACCGCTCCGATTAATTCAATTTGACTTTGAAACCAGTTCAAAAGAGTCTTTCATTTACAAATTTCGACATTGCTTGTAATGACTTTTAAAAGCACATTGTGAAATAGAGCTTTTCGAAACTCTGAATCAGTTAAACCATTAATGCATCGCATGTTTCGAAGCGCTCCAATTTGTATTGCGAATCATTTGATTCAGATTGGCGCTTGAATTCGCGCATATCGCGAATCATTTGATTTAGATCAGGACTTCGGAGCGCGAATCAGATCAGAGCATGTTCGAGAATCTTTTGATTCAGATGGGAATTTCAGAGCGGGTACGCGAACCATTTCGCAAATTGAAAGATTACGCGCTCCAAAGTCCCTGGTTCACGAATCATTATTCAGATCGGGACTTAAAGGGGTCATAAAATGCGATTTAAATTTTTCCTTTCTCTTTGGAGTGTTACAAGCTCTTGGTGCATAAAAAAGATCTGTAAAGTTGCAAAGACTAAAGTCTCAAATCCAAAGAGATATTCTTTATAAAAGTTAAGAGTCAGCCACGCCTACCTAAAACGGCTCGTTCTAACACGCCCCCACATACCTACGTCACTATCTGGGAAGATTTGCATAACGCCGCGCAAATGTTCACGCAAAGAAAGAAGGCGTAACTTTTATTCTCGCTGTAGTATTGTTGCCGCCGCCACCATGTCGTGAAGGCGCTGTGTGCTTCATTGTGAAAGCGAAACTACTTTGTTTGGTCTTCCAAAAGAGGACAATATCTGCTTCGTCATGCCTAGAGCTGATCTCTGCTGGTTGCTGAGGAAATACTACAACTTTGCGCTGTGGATCGCCGGATCGGCTTTCACCGTGGACGAAGCGGAGTCCAGCCTGGGGTCGTCATATGTGGTTGCCGCAGGCATCACAATATGGTAAGGGACGTAACATTTCCGTCACACGCTTGAGGAATTCGGCCAATCACAACGCACTGGATAGCTGGCCAATCAGAGCACACCTCACTTTTTCAGACCGATGAGCTTTGTAAAAATCGACGCGTTTCAGAAAGGCGGGGCATAGAGGAGAAACAATAATGTAGAGTATGTGGAAAATAATGTTTTTTGAACCTTAAATCGCATAAACACATTTCATTACACCAAACACACAAAATAATGTTCTTTTTAGTAGCATCATATGACCCCTTTAAGGGCAGATTTTTTTTTTTTTGGAAGTAAAACCATGGTTAATTTTTGTAAGGGATGTGTTGCCACTTGCCAGATTAACAAAAAAGTATTTACACTTTAAGAGGACACGTAATGAATATATAGAGATACAGTTTTCACTGCTTTAGGATGACCAGAACTTAGTTTCCATATACTTGTCCAACTTTGAATAGCCTAAAGGAAAGATACATTTTATGTATGTGAAATTTAGCTAGCAGGAAACACTAAGTTATATTTTCCTACACTCTAAAATTGTTGGGTTGTTTACTGTACCCAATATCTGGTTTAAACATATTGGATCGCTTGTTGGGTTATTCTTAAAGTTTATTTGATTATTTCTATACCACTGCAGGCAGTTGGGTGAAAATTTAAAATTTCAATGGTCGATCGGTGCAAATGAGACAGTGGTAAGGTAATATATCTGTGCAAGGTTACAGGAACACTAAAATATACTGTAAAATATTCTCACTCATTCAAAATCACCCAGAATATAATTTAGAAACGTGGTGTTGTACTGGAGGTTTTTACTTTAGGTGCTGCTAAATCTATAGCAAAATCTAACAGCGTAATGCCTACACCTGGTTTTGTTAAGATCATTAATAACTTAAAGCTCTTCTTGGGTCAAAATACAAGCTAATAGGTTAAAATAGGCTAATATGAAGCCCAGAATACACTTCAGTTTTGACAAACACTTAGCCTTTCAAAGTATAGTCCATTTGATAGTGTGATGGACATATCCACACTAGAAAGTTTCATCCTAGTGCCTGTGCTTTTTCCCTCCAGACGTTATGACCAATAAAATTGTCTTTGCACTGGTTTAAACTAGAATTGCAGGTATCTCTTAACCCCCTCACGCAATTCAGGTGTCTGTTGTCGCTGTCTCCAGCTTATCCTCACATTCGTTTCCAGTGTATGCTATCTATGCTTAAGCTCAAAGTATATCTCGTTTTTTATGCCTATGCTAGGGTGTGGTAATGGTTATTTGTATTATGTGCTTACATTTGATGCATCAGCTAAGCTACTGGTTGATAATCGGCTAGCATTAAATGCAGTCATGCAAGTCTAACATCCGGTAATGAATTTGTTCTGTGCAGACGATGTTTTAAGTCTCATAATCCATGCTATCTTTTATGCTTTGCCAAAACATTTATCAATTGTTTCCCTTTTGTCATTCACATATTTTCTTTCTTCATAAAATCATAACCTGATTTATATTATACTAAAATATTTGTATTCTATATTTTGTTTGTATTATATTTGTGTTGTTTTCAGATTTCAAGCTGTTTCAAGGTGGCACATCTAAGAATGGCAATCCTGTCTTTTATTATACTGCATTGCAGGTATGAGCTTTAATTTTTGAGTCGTGCTATTTCAGTGTGATACCAGACCCGTGCAAGTTGTTTTGTCAAATTTGAGTTGGGTGTTCTGTTTGACTTCTCTTGTATCCTGTTCATCTTGTTTATTCTCTTTCCTTAAGGTTGACACAAGTTATATTTGCATTTTTGACAGATCAGTACTTTAAGAAGCTTTGCATGCATTTTGAAGCCTTGCCAGTCGAAACTTTCAAGCGATTTTAAACGGTTCAAGCACAGTAGACCCAAAAGTGCGGTATACGTGAATGCTCTATGACACACGGTTTTCTGTGCACACACACCTGAAGTCTGCCACACAGCGCCAGTACTGAATTGAGTTCTCTTTCAATAGCTTTTGTAGTTTAAATAAGAATAAATGTATGGTGAATTTATACAGTGGGGACTATGCAGTTTTTTGTTTTTTAGTTTATTCAATTTCTGTAGAATTACTTACTTCTGTTAGGTAGACCTACCTCAAAAACAATCTTTATTTTGATTTTTCCTATTGTTTGTAGCTTCATTGTTCTTATTTTATCACTGATTGTTTAATTGTCCTCACTAAGCTTTGGGAAATTGTTATATCAGTTAGGCTAGTATTATTTTGTTCTGTGATATTGAAATTTGTATTAAGAATTGTGAAAATTCAATGGAATCTAAAATGTTGGTATAATAACAACCATATTTCCCTATTGTGATATATATTGCTATCATGAAATAAAATTACTCATACGCAACACATGCAGATCCTTTTTAATAATTATATCTAAACTTCCGCCCTTAACCTGTTTTGCAGGTGAAAGGCCGTTTAGAAATGTCAGCAAAGAAATGTCACACAATCATACATATAAGAGCATGCCGATAGTTGTCAAAGCAGTAAGTATAGGCAAAACAATCAGTAATCTGACAAAGGCTGACATAAAATTGCTAGAAACTTGTGCAGTCACTGTCGCAGGTGAATCTCGTAGGTTTTAGCTGGTTGACAAACTGAAAGAGTTGATGATCAGATCAGCTGAAAGAGTTTGAGAACTGCAGTAGAGGTGATCGTGTAGAATAGAAGTCCAGACAGCCACGTCAACCCCATATTAGGTGAAACCCCATTGCTGGTGTTGTTGCCGTTGGTTGCATTGCTGGCTGCATTGCTGGCTGCACCGTTGGTAAAACCATAGCTTGCAATCATCACAGCCACTAGCAGTAGTAGTATTTGAGTTTTAGAAGCCACATTCAGGTCTTTCACTATTTTGATGGGGCAAACAATGAAATTAAATCATAATGTTCCACCTTTTTAAATGTTTTTAAAGTCATATTTTATATACTTATATTTTGTAACGAAGACGCCTTTCCAATATTAACACATTTATTACAATCACCTAGAAAACAACTAATATATATATATATATATATATATATATAGTTATACACATATATTTATACACATATATTTATACACACTACCGTTCAAAGGTTTGGGATCAGTAAGACTTGTAATGTTTTTTAAAGAAGTCTCTTCTGCTCATCAAGGCTGCAT
>NW_015548243.1:391050-391298 GCF_001515605.1 Sinocyclocheilus anshuiensis | reverse complement strand
AATGTACTGACCCCAAACTTTTGAACGGTAGTGTATATTGTTAGAAAAGATTTCTATTTTAAATAAATGCTCATTTTTTATTCATCAAAGAATCCTGAAAAAAAGTATCATAGGTTCCAAAAAAATATTAAGCAGCACAATGGTTTCCAGCACTGATAATAAATCAGCATATTAAAATAATTTCTGAAGATCATGTGACACTGAAGACTGGAGTAATGATGCTGAAAATTCAGCTTTGCATCACAGGA
>NW_015548243.1:379648-390981 GCF_001515605.1 Sinocyclocheilus anshuiensis | reverse complement strand
ACACTTAAGACTGGAGTAATGATGCTGAAAATTCAGCTTTGCATTACAGGAATAAATTAGATTTTAATGTATATTAAAATAGAAAAAAACTTTATTTTACACCGTAATAATATTTCACAATATTAAATTTTTTTCCTGTAGTTTTTGATCAAATAAATGCAGCGTTGATGAGCATAAGAAACCCCTTTAAAAAACATAAAAAATCGTTCTGATCCCAAACTTTTGAACGGTAGTGTATATATATATATATATATAATATAGTATATATAGTGTATATATAATATAATTTATATATAATATAGTGTCATATTTACCGTTTGCCACGGGCGATCGTTCTCAGTGTCTGTCGATTCTCTAGAAGGATGTAAGTGTGAATGCCAGACGTGATCTTGGGCTTTTATTTGAATATTACGCATTAAATCAACAACCTTGCAAGAGGTGGAGAAGAGATATATTCACTGAAGGATGGAAGTGAATGCATTTATTATCATTTGTTTTGTCAGTCTCTTTCTCTTAAAGGGATAGTTCACCCAAAATCAAAATTTTGTCATCATTTATGTACTCATCCTCATTTACAGCTCTGGAAAAATTTAAGAGACAACTCCAAATTTTCTGAAATCAGCATCACGTATGGCAGCCATTCCATTTCCAGTGTCTGTTGAATTCCAACACAGACACACCTGCATAATGATTAGGTGATCACCTCAATCAAATCTTATATAACGAGGAAAAGTATATAAACCACCACTGTGCATTCTGTGTATTTGTATTCTGTATTGTGTTGTTTCAAATTAAAATCATTGTGATAGCAATGATATAAAGTTTTGAGTGAGGAAATGAATGTTTCAGTTCTGTCTTAACTGGCAGAGGGATACAGCGAGTGTCGGGTTGCTTCCATCCATAAAATTTCAAAGACAGAACAAGGTCAAGCTGAAGACCAGCAGAGGGTGAAAATCACTCTCAACAACCATAGGATCACATCATGTGACCTAAAAAGAATGGCAAACGGCAGCTGGGGTGAAGTGCACAGCGAGAACAGTTCGAAACAGTACAAAGCTAGAAAAAAACCTTCATCAATGAGAAGCAAAGAAGAAGAGCCAGGCTGAGCTTTGCCTAAGACCATAAGGATTGGACCGTAGAGGACTGGAGTCAGGTCACCTTCTCTGATGAGTGCAATTTTCAGCTTTGCCCAACACTTTATCGTCTAATGGTTAGACAGAGACCTGGAGAGGCCTACAGTGGTTTTGCACCCACTGTGAAATTTGGTGGAGGATCTGGGGGAGCTTCAGCAAGGCTGGAATTGGCCAAATTCATCTTTGTGAAGGGTGCATGAATCAAGTCTCATTCAGGGTTGTCCTGAAAGAAAACTTGCTTCCTTCTTCTCTGACAATGTTCCCCAACTCTGAGGATTGTTTTTTCCAGCAGGACAATACTCCATGCCACACAGCCAGGTCAAGGTGTGGATGGAGGACCACCAGATCAAGACCCTGTCATGGTCAGCCCAATCTCCAGACCTGAACCCCACTGAAAACCTCTGGAATGTGATCAAGAAGAAGCCAGGCTGCTTGAATTTTTGTGCCAAGAGTGGCATAAAGTCACCTAACAGCAATGTGAGAAACTGGTGGAAAGCTGTGATTGAAAATCAGGGTCAGTCCACCAAATATTGATTTCCGAACTCGTTCGAAGTTAAAACATTAGTATTTTGTTGTTTATATAAATTAATGTAATTAATTAATGCTTATGTGCATGAATATGAACTTGTTTTCTTTGCATTTGAGGTCTGAAAACATGGCATCTTTTTTTTTTTTATTTTGATCCGTATTTTCTGCAAAGAAATGCACATTCCTTTTGTGTGTAAACATACTTAGCAAAAAAGCTCTTTCTGACTTCTGAAATAAAAATGTTAATTTTACTCAAAAACATACCTATCATTAGTAAAACCAGAGAAACTGATAATTTTGCAGTGGTCTGTAGTGTTTCCCTTTTGTAATTCACATATTTTCTTTCGTTATAATATCCTTTCCTAAAGTGTAAACCTGTTGAAAGGTTTACTTTTGTATTCTTTATTGTGTCGTTTTCTAATTAAAATCATTGTGATAGCAATGATCTACTGGAAAGTATTATACTTTTGCCTGTCTTTTACGTATATTTTTTTCAGATTCTCCAAAGCATTGCTAATCATGTCTTCTTTCCAAAATAGCATATGAGGCCCTTTAATGATTTTGTGAAAAGCAACTTTAATGCATCCAGAAGGTTTGATTCTAGCATATAACTCATTTTTTTCTTTTTGTCTCTAGTGTAGATTTAGAATCGTTGGAGTCCAGGAAAATGTCCTCTGAACAAATTGTCATATTATGTCACTGAACCATAATCTGCTACTTTTAGCAGTTAGATGCAAGGGTATTTTCAGGAAGTATTTGATTGGACAAAATTTGTAGTGCAAGATGAGTAGTCAATGTTTCTGATCAATTTACTAAGTTTTAAATGAGTACATTTGCTAAAAGTAACTTTGGCCAAGTATTAGGGGTATGGAATCATACATGGCCTAAAACAATGTCTCAACCCCATCTGCTCCTCAAAATCTTCATGATCCTTTGGATTCAAAATGTCTAGTTTTTATTTTTGCAGGTTCTTCTTGGATATTGCATCTGATTCTCCACCAAGAAACTCAATGAACCACAGTTTCTTTCATTAGTGATGGCAATATGCTCGCCCTGCACTGTCTATTATGCAGCAACCAGGAAAGAATTGGCCAATACCTGTCCTGCAACAGGTTAAACTGCTTCTAGACATACAATGGAGGTCAGGCCAGTTGCAAGGTACACAAGGACTGTATCTGATCTAGATGCAATCTTTTCCTGTAAACCACATCAATCTTAATAAGTACTATTAATTTAGTATTTAATAATTTATAAGTGATATATAATTGTCCATGAAGGCTGGAAGTGACAAAATCCCTATATTCAGGTGTGCATAATTATTAGGCACGTTTCGTTTACAGGTAAAATGAGCCAACAAATAGATAGAACTCAGACTGAAAAGTCAAAACTTATTCAATCCCCATGAGAAATATTCATGAAGGTCTGCTGTCAAAACTTCTAGAATCAGGTATTGGGGGTAAAACATACAATAAACAATGTATTCAAACAATCAATGCGCAATTGAAATTGGAAATAAACAAACGGAGTTCTTTACTAATGGGCGGGGTGTAAGGCAGGGCTGCCCACTCTCACTGACACTCTTCAATATCTACATTAATGAATTGGCGAAACTCCTGGAACAATCAACAGCACCTGACCTCACACTACACAACTCCAATATAAAGTTCTTGCTGTTTGCGGATGATCTTATCCTGCTGTCTATAGCAGAACCTAGACATCCTGCACTAGTTCTGTCAGACCTGGGCCATGACTATTAATCCTAACAAAACTAAAGTACTAGCTTTCCAGAAAAGACCCAGATGTCAGGGAAAGAGACACAATTTCACCCTTGGTATGACCAAAATTGAATATGCCACAAAATACACATAGCTTGGGCAAATGGGAAGCTAAATTTGGCTGTGAATGAACTGAAAGAGAAAGCAACAAGGGCCTTCTACACCATCAAAAAATCTATTCAAATTGAAATACCAATCAGAATCTGGCTCAAAATATTCCGATCAGTCATAGAACCTATTGCATTATACAGCAGTGAAGTGTGGGGTCCTCTCCTAAACCACGAATTTGAAAAATGGGACAAAATCCGATTGAAGCCCTGCATGCTGAGTTCTGTAAGAGTATCCTCAGAGTACAGAGGAACACACCGAACAACGCATGCAGGGCAGAATTAGGCCAATATCCTCTACTAATGTGCATTGAGAAACGAGCCATTAAATTTTAGAAACACCAAAAAATGAGTGACCCCAACTCTTACCATTTTAAAGCCCTTAAATGAACACTGAAAAAAGTGTTCATTAAGTCCCGATTCAGATGGTCCTGAAGCTGCAAAAACAAACTAACATGACTAACAACAGTCAGCATCAGGACTACTGGACTGAAACCACAGAAAAACAAAGTAAACTTGAATGTTATTTGGCCCTAAACAGAAATTACACCACTGCAGAATATCTGAGTACAATGAAAGACTGGAAATTAAGACGATGAATGACAAAGTACTGAACAGACTGATCAATCATACTCTTACTATAGAGACGGGCAGATATCGACAGAGACGAATGACAAGGTACTGAACAGACTGATCAATCATACTCTTACTATAGAGACGGGCAGATATCGACAGAACTGGCTGCCCAAAGAGAGCCACATCTGCCCATACTGTAACCATGGAGAAGTGAGACAGACCAACACTTCCTCTCCAGCTGCCCTAACTATGAAGAAATTAGAAAGAAATTTTATCCAAAATTTGAAATACTTTGCCCTGATTTCAAAATGTTAAAAAATAAAACACAACTACAATATTTATTATGGGGAAAAAGAGAGATTGTATCTTACTAGCAGCAAGATACAGTACACTGATGCCTGTCACAAAAAGAGGGAGTCAACAAATCAGTGAAGCACCCACAAACACACACACACAGAATTTTATATTGTTCATTGAATTCTAAAATGCTGATTTGTTCTGCTTTTTAAATGTATACACATGCATGTGTTTTTTTTTTCTTTAAATGTATATCTGTTCTAGATTCAATGCAAACACTATGCTTTGGCAATACATTGTAATAATTGTCATGCCAATAAAGCACATTGAATTGATAAGAGAGAGAGAGAGAAATGTCACAGATTTTGAGCTGCAAAACTATTTCATCACTTAAGTCAGCGCTGACAAGAAGTTTCTCTACATGTGATGTTTCTGCATTTGTGTGGTTGAGAGAGCGTGAGAAAGAGGGAACATAAAAGGTAATTAAAGGGGTCATGGGATGCCCATTTAAAGTCTGCAACATAGTTTGGTTAAAATTTCTCAATGGTAGTGTAAAACAACACCCTTTTTACCCTGTCAAAAACAGCTCTTTTTAGAGCACTCAGGGGCGGAGCTAAGGTAAAACACCAGTCCAGTCTGTGCTGAAACGCCACTGTCAATCTAGTCTCAGCCTCAGACGTCACGCCCACGGACCGCTGGCTGACCGTCTGATGCATACGGCACACAAAAGTGGAAGCACTTCAGGAGTTTCGAAGTCGTCATCGGATTGGTTGAATTATACAGTATTTCTGGGAGATGTGTGTGTCGCGTTCTTTAACGTTCCGCCTGGAAACAAAGATGCCGTGGCGCCAAACCCACTCACGAAAAAAGAAAGCCGTCATGTTTACAACTGTGACGACGAGCGCTTATCAGGATCAACTAAATGCTGTATTTTCAAAAGTATGTGAAATATTTAAAAGTTCGCGGCATAGAATCTCTAAAATACCTCAGAGAGTTTTACACACCGGTCTGTTATTGTGGCGACATTTCCACGCCCCGAAACGTGACGCTGAACGAAACTAACTGTGATTGGTTGTTTGACATTTCGGTCAAACGGCCTCATGGGCGGGCCTTAGCCAATGAAAGCTGCCATGGATTCCAGACCTTCAGCTCTGAGGGCGAGTCTGAAGGTCTGGCTATGTGAGTTGTGTACACACACTGCCAACACACATTTCAGTTCAAACAACATGTAGCATCCGGTGACCCATTTAAATCTTACAATTGCTTTATGTGAGAAACAGACTTAAATGTAAGGTATTATTAGCTAAAAATCGTCCTCTTTGGCACAAGAATGACATGAGGGTGAGGAAATGATATCGCAACTTTCATTTTGGAGTAAAATTAACTTTTTAAAGCAGTCATAAGATTGAGTTCAGTTTTAAACCTCTCATTCACGGTCATTGTTTCATTTGTAAACTATTCAGTGTTTTTAATGAAAACTCGCTCAAATTACTCACTAATAACAGCGAAAGAGACACAAATTTTTCGACTGGCATTTACATACAAAAATAAATCTTGTTAAGGTTCGTTCAGAAACTCCAAAATGAAATTCCAGGACTTTCAAGGACTTTTCAAGCACTACTTTTTGGGTTTTCAAGGACTAAAATCAGAGATCTCACTTATCAAACAATATTGTTATCATCTTTAAAATTCTAATAAACTAATAAAACAAATAAAACAAAACGGTACAAATAAAGTGCAGCACAAAAGCATGCAATGACTGTGGCAACTTTAACATTCGAAAGGATATTATGGCAAAGTTATTGCTTTCCTTATTCAAAGAGATTTTTTTTTCATGAATGTATGATTGACCTGAAGAATAAAAGTTGTATCATACACTTAGGAAATTATAAGCTTTATCACCGCTTATCAACACTAGGGTGTGTGACAATACACTTAGCTCACGAGATATACAGATACTTGGTTCACTAGAATGAGACAATATTTTAATACTATTTTTAAGATTTTTTTTTTCCAGGTTTTCCAGGACTTCAATTTCAAAAAGTCAAATTCAAGTACTTCAAGCACTTTAAGCACCTTGTACAAACCCTGTATAACAATACATTTATACAAATATAAAAAAATAATCAGTAAATGGATTTAAAAGACTAGGATTGGATGAATAAAAATGTTTTCTTGTAGGCACATTAATTTATGTTCTTATACTGTATACAGGGTTTCTACAGACATGAACAAGTTGAATTTAAGACTTTTAAGACCTAAACCTGTAATGGAAATACACATTTTATTGCATACATATATGTAATATTTAATGTGTTTAAATTAAAAAGAAAACAAAATATCATTGCTGTAATAAATTATATTTATTACTACGATATACAGTGAACTTTTCATGCCAGCAGACAATATTCCATACAAAATATCCCTGCAAAATAACTGCATGAGATTTTTGGTGGAGTAAACAATTTATTCTGAAGCAATATTTTCCTCAGTGTTCTATCAGCTTTTACATACTTAAATCTGCATATTTTTCTTTACCTTTACAAAGGTCTATTTTTAACCAAATTATTACAATTTATCAAATTCAACATACACTATAAGGCTGCTACCAGTCAGATTAAATAATTTACACTGCAAATAACAATAATTACAACTGCAATAAATAATGTTATGAGATTAATGTTTTAAATGCATTTATGAATATACAAATAAGAAATTTTTAGGGGAAAAATGCATATTTTTCAACATACTTCTCAACTAAACTACCAGTAGGTGGCGGTAAGACACTAATGCAGTCATTCATTCAACTGATTGAGTGTGTTATCATGCTGGTATCTTAAGGACCTTAGTGGACAGCTGACTCCTAAAGTTTTTCATATTCTTCATATTCTGTGTGGTGGTCAGATAGAAAATAATCTTTTCTAATAAGTTTAAATTGATTTTTACCTTTTATGGGCATTTTACCTTTATAAAGCCATTTTTTTTATAAGTGTGCATTATCTATTGAGTCAAATTCGTACATTTAATCAGTGAATAAGAATAAGACATTTGGGCTGTTACCAAGCAAATGAAATCAGTATCAACAAAATTCATCTTTGCAATCCAGACATAAGCTGCACCTGAATTGGCATTTAGAAGTATTTACACACTGTTTAATGCAGAACATGAATGCATTTAACCTGCAGTTACAAATGCATAAATAATTTGATATTTTAAACATAAAAAAATGAATACTGATATTTGAAATGATTAAAAAAATTAAGTTACTTTAAATGTGAAATTAACCCCGCCAGTAGGTGGCAGCAAGTCACTGTTAATAAGTGAGTCATTGCGACTGAACCGAATCATTTGATTCATTCAGGAACAAAAAGCTGTCATGTTGCTCACTGTTATGGTTATGATCTGTTTTGGTTTAGTTTGCTGTGTCTCCTTTCTCCTGCCTTGTTTGTTTCCATGGTTTTTGATTAATTAGCTCCACACCTGTTTCTGTTTCTCCCTGATTACGTTCCAGTATTTAAAACCTGTGTTCTCCATGATTCCGTTGTCTGCTATTGAGTTGATTCCCCAATGTGCTACGTGAGTGTCTGTCTGCCCTGTATTTCCCCGAAGCGAAGATTAAAAAGACTATATTTTGAGTTTACTCCTGTGTCTCCTCGTTCCACCTCCGTAGCCATTACGTGACAGAATAGCAGACCCTCAAAGTGAGTAAGATTAGCGGCGTTTTTCTTTCTTTTTTTTATGTTTCTCCCCTCTCCCGGAATGGCAATCCCTGCCGTTCAACTCCTGTGCCTGGAGCAACAGGACCGTTCGCTGGAGGACCATACCAGGGACTTTGTAGATCTGGCGTGCCTTACACACTTCCCGGATCGCTCGCTCTGCATATTCTATCACACCAGCCTGAGCGAGCGGTGTAAGGCACGCCTACCAGCGAATAGTCCCAAGGAGGATTTCGCCGCTTTCGTGGAGTGGGTGCTGGAGAGAAATGGACTGTATTTCTCCGTCTGCCCCACCGAGGAGGACATCTACAGCCCCACTCACGAACCAGAGACCAGCCAGCCGTCATCCCACTGCACGGAGCAGATGCCTGAGCCCACCGCAGACGGAGAGCCTGAGCCTGTCACCCTGGCTCTCCGTCTGCTCTGCTCCATCATGGGCTCCTCTTCCATCAGCTCAGTCTCCGTCAGTCGGCCCCCTGGTGGGGTCAGCCATATCTCCACCATGGCTCCTCCCGCCGTCGACTCCACCGTGGGCCGCTATCCTGGCTGGCCTCTGGATTGCCATCTGGCTCCTGGCTCCTCCCTCCATCCACTCTGCCCTGGCACGATGAACTAAGCTCCCTTTCCATTGCCTGCTGAGTTTACTCCTGTGTCTCCTCGTTCCACCTCCGTAGCCATTACGTGACACTCACAGCGCTGTGACTTTGTTTGGAATAATTTTTTGTTGGCGAAATAGTGTAAAAACAGGCAATATGGTGTCTAAAACGTAAGTCTCTTAATAAAACTTCTAGTTTATTGAACTGTTGTAAAAAATCAATGTCTTGAATTTGTGATCATTCTGAATGTATTTTAATAGACTGAATCACGCAGTGAAAGAGCGCACTGTAAATGCGCACGCGCACTAGACTTCACATAATGCGTGCACTCTGTAGGTGTTTTCAATGTTTTTTTTGTATTATGAGAATATTGAGCAAAATAGCTCACTTGTCATTGTGTTACTTAACCATATCATGTTATGAATAAACTAAACATTCTGAATTTTTACCTCAGTGTGTTTCTTCTGAGTTTATGTGTGCCGTCACGCTAATTTGTTCTGAAGTCTCGAAACAAACAGAGTGAGCCTCTGAGAAGAAAAAATCTTCGGTCTGTCCAATGATTGTAAACAGTCATTAGGTCCGTCAGACTGAAGATATTTTAGCGGTAATGTGACCAAAAATATTTAAGACCTATCGAATCCGAATTTAAAACTTTTTAAGGCCTTTTATTAGGAAAACGTTATTTAAGACATTTTAAGAATTTTAAAGGACCTGCAGACACCCTGTGTATATTCTTTTAACATATTAATAACCAAACTCCGCCCATCCATGTTTTCACATTTTTTAAATGTGCCAATTTTCTGTAATAAATAAAGACTCCGTGGAATCTTATGGCAAAAATGATTTATTTATAATTATTAATAATTGCTAACAATGTACCAAAAGGTCAAGTCACACACCTGATCTTTTCATTGTTTTTAAACTCTTATAAAATAATCACACACACACACACACACACATTCAAATTCACAATCTCTCTCACACACAGCAGGAAGAACGCTATAATTCCTCACAACAGCAGAGGAATAAATACTCCGTTTGAAGCCTGAAAGGCTTTTTTTGCTCTTCATTTTTTCATAATAAATAATCCATGGTGATGCAAACCCAAATCCAATCTTCATGCACAAACGGGGATAAAAGTAGAGTCTGCAGCTCTTGGTCCCTGACGTCTTTAGTTTAGTTTCGCCTCCTCGTGTTTCACATGAATGCTGGGAATTACAGTCCCACAGCTGTCAATATGAGCCGTTTGCTTCTCATAAAATGAACTTGGCTTTAAAATAATGAGTTTTAGTCATGCTTGAGGGTTCAAACAGCTCGATACTGTAGAGAATAAACAAACTGGACTGTAGTGTGGGCCATTTCTGTGGCATTATTTTCCTGTTTTTCCACTTTCTCCTGAGACTTCGGCCACACCGGTCATAAAGGGACGACCCTAATTAGCATATAGTCACCTTTCAGCCAATGAGGTGTTAGATTAAGACACTGAGGGGCGGGAGGGGGTGTGTTTTCAGTACGTTTCTGAGTCTGAATCGTTGAGTTCGTCATCGGGGATGATGAGGCCGTCCTCGCGGCCAAGGCTGTTGAATTTGCGGTAGGAGACGTGCTTGGAGCGCAGCACAGGTAAAGGGTCAAAGGTCACGGTCTTGGATGGGCTGGAGTAGTGGTTGATGGTGGTAAAGGTGAGGCTGGACATGGTGCCGGTGCTGCTGGGAGAGATGGGCATCATGGAGGAGAGGATCAGAGCCAAACAGTCGGCCACGTCTTTGTTTGGGGCGCAAGCCAAAGCTGGAGTGTAACCTGGAAAACACATTTGATTAAATTCAATGTTCAGGCACGCAAAACTAAATCATGTTCATTCATGTTCTTCGTTTCATTTGTAAACCATTTAGTGTTTGTGTTGCATTTACATTTATTCATTTAGCAGACACTTTTATACAAAGCGACTTACAAATCAGTTGAGTCACTGCTTCACTGACATGCAAATAACATTAATAAACAAAAAACTCTTATATGTAGACTGACAAATATCTAAAGAAACAGTCAAAGCTAGTCTAACATTTGGTCAAACACATTTGGTACTTTTAATAGTAAAATATACAGTAGAATGTTAAATGTGGTAAAAAGATACATGAAAATAAATATAACAAATACAGTATCTCACATAAGTGAGAACACCCCTCACATTTTTGTAAATATTTTATTATATCTTTTCATGTGACAACACTGACGAAATGACACTTTGCTACAATGTAAAGTAGTGAGTGTACAGCTTGTATAACAGTGTAAATTTGCTGTCCCCTCAAAATAACTCAACACACAGCCATTAATGTCTAAACCGCTGGCCACAAAAGTGAGTACACCCCTAAGTGAAAATGTCCAAATTGGGCCCAAAGTGTCAATATTTTGTGTGGCCACCATTATTTTCCAGCACTGCCTTAACCCTCTTGGGCATGGAGTTCACCAGAGCTTCACAGGTTGCCACCGGAGTCCTCTTCCACTCCTCCATGACGACATCACGGAGCTGGTGGATGTTAGAGACCTTGAGATGCTCAATAGGGTTTAGGTCTGGAGACATGCTTGGCCAATCCATCACCTTTACCCTCAG
>NW_015548243.1:360647-379396 GCF_001515605.1 Sinocyclocheilus anshuiensis | reverse complement strand
CACTACTTTACATTGTAGCAAAGTGTCATTTCTTCAGTGTTGTCACATGAAAAGATATAATAAAATATTTACAAAAATGTGAGGGGTGTACTCACTTCTGTGAGGTACTGTATATTACTAAATAAAAATTAGGAACAGTACGTGCATGTATTTAACAAACCAAAGCTGGAGTGTAACCTGGAAACATTAAATTATTATAAATAAAATTATTTTACTAATTAAGTTATTAAATTAATAAATGTTTAGGCATGTGAAACGAAAATCAAGAAACATTTTTAATTGCTTTTGAAAAAAGTCTCTTCTGTTCATCAAGGCTGCATTTATTTGATCAAAAATACAAAAAAAAAAAAAAAAACGTACCATTGTGAAATATTATTCTAATTTAAAACAGCTGTTTTCTATGTGAATCTCTGTTAAACTGTAATGTATTTCTGTGCCTTGAGGTAAATAATAATAATACATTTTATTTAAGGCGCCTTTCAAATCACTCAAGGTCACCGTACATCATGAACAATAAATAAAACAGCAATAAATAACAATAAATAGCAATATCAATGAACCATAAAAAGAAAAGGAGCAGTTAAATATTTGTGTAGACAGTAATCATGTAGGATAAGCTATTCTGAATAAGTGAGTTTTGAGTTTAGCTTTGAATTGGGATAACGAATCTAAGTTGCGGATGTTAGCTGAGAGAGAATTCCAAAGGCGAGGAGCAGCACGGCTAGAGGCTCTATGACCTATGGTGGTTAAACGATAAGGCAGATAGGTGGAAGAATGGAATCAGGCTTAGTAGATACATAAAGTTGTGTATCATCAGCGTAACAGTGAAATTTAATACCAAATTTAGAAAAGATATTACCAAGTGGGAGAAGATAGATTAGGAACAACAGAGGACCTAGGACAGAACCTTGGGGGACGCCACAGCTAACAGAAAAAAGCTGGGAATGAAAACTTTTTAATTGTACGAACTGTGTACGATTGGAAAGGTATGAAGTAAACCAGGCGAGAGGAATACCAGAGATACCAATAGCAGATAAACGGTTTAACAAAATATTGTGTGAAATGGTATCAAAAGCTGAACTCAAATCAAGCAAAACAAGAATAGATAAGGACCCACCATCAGCAGCCATTAACAGATCATTTGTTACTCTCACCAAGGCGGTTTCGGTACTATGCTTGGGACGAAATCCTGACTGAAAACACTCATATAAGTTTTTATTACTAAGGTGAGCTTGGACCTGTGCTGCAACTGCTTTTTCATATTGATAGTGATGTTTCTTCAATATAGATTTCAATTGAAAAGCTTCATTGTTTTTTTTATTTTAGTTTTGTATTTTGCGGTGTTATTTTAGTATAATAGAGATGGTATTATACTTTCTATTAATATTTTGAATTTGGTTGTATTTTTGTTTTCCTTTTTCATTTTAAATTTAAATTTTTGTAATTTTGTGTTTGTCATTTTTTATTAGTTATTTTATTTCTGTCTTTTTTCTTTTTTATTTCAGTTGTTATTTTAGTAAAAATAAAATGAAATTGAAAAGAAAAAATCATTTTGAGAAATAAGATTTTTATATTTGATTTGAGTTAACTTTTTTTTTTTCATGGTTTTAGTTTTAGCTTTGGTTAGCTATAATATAATATTTCTGCTTTGAAGCAAAACCAGCTGTTTATGCTACAGGCTGTGATTTTAAACGCTCACCGTTCTCATCCACGGCGAGGACACTGGCTCCTTTACCCAGCAGCTCCTGTACGAGCACCGTCAGTCCGTGACGAGCAGCGACGTGCAGCGGCCTGAGACAAAGATAAAAACATCTCTCTATAATCTATAAAACTGAGATAAAGAGGACAACAAATGAGCAAGATACTGTATACAGGACTCACGTCTGCAGCGCGGCATTTGTGCAGTTTATGAGGTTTCTGTCCGTCACCTTCTCAAGAATTAACAAGGCACTGGTTTCATGTCCCTGCAACACACAAACTTTGAAAATTACTAGATTTGCATTACCTGATGGAAATACCTGTGCACACAAGACTGTAAAAGAGATACTGAGATTCATATACTATATGAATACATGCAAATAAATAAAAAATATGAAAATATTTATTTATATTTGGCTCTGAAAGCTTTGGACTACAGGTTTGTCACTGAAACTGAGGATCTTTTATCCACCGAGCAGCAGGAGGAATTGGTTTTATGCTCTTTACATGCTTGTTTCTGAGTTCCTGTAGTTTGTCTGGCTGCAGGGCTGCACTGATGTACAGTAGATGTCGTGTTTGATGTAAATCAGTACGTGAGCGTGTGTTTGGTACCTTACTGCAGGCCAGATGCAGGGCTGTGTTTCTGTGAGCGTCCTGTAATGTCATATCAGCTTTAGCGCTGCTCACCAGCACCTCTGACAAACACAATCAGCACCTCACATTAATATCATGATTAACATGATCACAACAACACATCTGCTGTAATGACAGACATCTGAAGGAAACTAGTGCCACCTTGAGCCACAGCAACGCAATAACACGCCAGAAGTCTGTATTAATACCAGTGTTGATATTGTTTATTAATATGAAAACTATTAAAAATGACTGAAATTAATTAAATCATAAATATTAGATAAAAAACAAACTTAAAAATGTAGAAATTTTGCCTTGGCCACTAACTGAAAATAAGCTGAAGTACTATACTATAACTAAAATTGACATAAAAATAAAGCTAAATAGGAATGAAAAAATAATAAAAATTACAAAAGCACATAAATTACTAAAACTAAAGCTAAACATAAATATACAAAACAAAACTAATAAAAAAGACAAAATGACAAAATGAATAAAACTAAAACTGGAATAAAAATAAAGATAAATATAAAAAAAACAAAACTAATAAAAATGACAAAAGCACATAAAATTACTAAAACTGAAATAAAAATAAAGCCAATTAAAAAAACAAACTAATAACAATGATCAATGCACATAAAATTATTAAAACTAAAACTGAAAGTAAAAAATTAAAGCTAAATGGAAATGACAAAAGCATATAATTAGTAAAACTAAAACTACAACTAAAATGAAAACTGAAAATAAACCCTTAGCGTTAAAAAATACTGTTTTGCAAGGTTAAGAAACATTATTTACAAAAGTAACATTTTATATTGCAGTTTTACTTCAAATAAAAGTAACTAATTCTGTTACATTGTAACGTTTGACAGTTAGAACTTTAAATAGAACTTTATTTGTTACTTTTAAGCATTTGTTACTCGTGTTGTTCTGATCCCTGCTAGTGTTTTGTATGCGCGTGTCTCACCGACGGCGTTAGTTTGTCCGTTCTCGGCGGCCATCATGAGCGCTGTTTTTCCCAGCATGTCGATGGCATTGACCTGAGCGTTGTGACCCAGCAGCAGCTGCAGACACTCCCCGTGATCGGTGTACGCCGCGGCGTGAAGCGGAGTCCTGTGGGACACACAAAACACATCAGCAGTGCTGCACTGAAACAGCTGATCCATGAGGAAACCCCGTTCTCACCTGGACTGAGAGTCGGTGGCGTTTACAACCGCAGGACCTAAAGTCTCTATCAGCATCTCAGCCGCAGACTCATTATCACTAATACTGAAACAGAGAGACCAGAGAGATGCATTGTACGTAAATAAAGATTACTGGAGTATGTTTTACAAGTAAATACTATTTCGGTCTTTCATTTAATTCAGTGCTAGTTGCTGTTTCTTTTTAATTAATTGTGAAATTTACTAGCAATTTCTGAGTGAAAATTGCTACTACACCCTTTTTTTTCTCCAGTGTGTATTGGTTTAATACAAACATTTAATATGAAGATTAATATGCACATGATATGAGCAGGTGTTTCTTACACGGCGCAGTGCAGCGGACTGAAGGAGTTTCCCTCCGGCCTGTGAAACACATCGTACTCTAACAGCAGCTCCACACACGCATCATGACCTGAGATGAACAGATCAACATATAAGAGAAAAATACATCACATCATGAAGGGTCTATGATAATGCTTCATTTATTACCGCCTGGCATCTTGAACAAATCTGCTAATTTGCAAAAAAGGTATACTATTCCTTAATTTGATGATGCAAAATATATCAATAAAAACGTTCACATACAGTTTTTTTTTACTATCGTTTTTATTAATATTTTAAATATTTATACATTTAAATTATTTTATTTCAGTTAATGTTCATTTTCCTTCAAGTCACAATTAGTTTTTTTCTTTTTAATGGTTTTAGTTTCAGTTTTAGTTAACTATAATATACCTGTGTATCACTGAACAGTTTTTTTTTTTCGCCACAAAACCGGTCATTTTCTGTGGCTGTTTATATGTAGTAAAACACAGATGCAGCAGAAAACATCAGGCTCATGTTTGCATGTTCTTCTGTCACTGGCCATAATTCTGACCTTGAAATCAGGATTAGACATAAAATAATGTCTTGCATGTGAAATAGGCTGAGAATTGGACAAATAGTGCTCAGATTCAGACAGGAATCATGTGTACGTGACAGCTTTTCTGCTGATTAAGGAAGAATACAAGATTTCTAAACTGCACAAATGGTGGTCAAAAGCAAAAATGCTACAAAATGCACATATTTTGTCAGAAATTGTGACGTGCTACAGCAAAACAGCCACTATTAAGTCACAATTAGTTTTTTTCTTTTTAATGGTTTTAGTTTCAGTTTTAGTTAACTATAATATACCTGTGTATCAACTTTTTTTAGCTTTTTTTCGCCACAAAACCGGTCATTTTCTGTGGCTGTTTGTATGTAGTAAAACACAGATGCAGCAGAAAACATCAGGCTCATGTTTGCATGTTCTTCTGTCACTGGCCATAATTCTGACCTTGAAATCAGGATTAGACATAAAATAATGTCTTGCATGTGAAATAGGCTGAGAATTGGACAAATAGTGCTCAGATTCAGACAGGAATCATGTGTACGTGACAGCTTTTCTGCTGATTAAGGAAGAATACAAGATTTCTAAACTGCACAAATGGTGGTCAAAAGCAAAAATGCTACAAAATGCACATATTTTGTCAGAAATTGTGACGTGCTACAGCAAAACAGCCACTATTTCACAAAATTAGCAAGACACTAGTATATCACTGAGCAAATACTGTATAATGCAGGGCGGTGTAGCTGTACATCACATTATTTTGCTCGGATGACAGTAACAGGGGTTAAAGCAAAAAAAAATATTTTGACTGAATTTTTCCTCAGCCAAACCCCATTCCACAGCCACACCTGTCACACCCAGTTTAAGAGCAGTTTTTTTGTGTAATTAGGAGCGCTTGTCCTCCTTATTTTAAAAAATTTAGGAGCACCTTCTGAACAATAATAAATTCTGATCAAAAATTAGCCTTCCTAATACGAGGTGACATTTGACTCCTTAAAGTGACTTACAGGGGTATTTTCTTTTTACCTTTGCAATGGCATTTTTCTAATTTTATTAAATGTATGCAGTGTTTCCTAGGATTTTTTCCAGCTGTGGTGGCAGGACTATTTCTCATGGACCACGCCCCCTGCCCACCAAAGAATCATGTGCACTCAGAATTGAATTTATTTTAACTAAAAAAGACAAGTAAATAGTAAATAATAAAATAAGAACAAATAAACTAATTACAATCAATAGCACAAACAAAAATAATAACAAGATACAAATTAAATTAACAGTACTTAAATTTTTTTCAGTTAGGTCCAACTATAATCTATTCAACTGTAAAATAACACTGGTTAGTCTTCACTGTATAATGAAAGTCAGCAGGAGGTTTATTTAGGCTGCTGTCTCTTTAAGACCTCATGCACAGATCTAATATACTGATACACATGGCTCTATGCTTACTTTTCTTTTTAGGAGCGCTTGTCCTAATTTAAAAAATTTAGGAGCACCTTCTGATCAATAATCAAAAATTCTGATAAAAAATTATCCTTCCTAATACGAGGTGACATTTGACTCCTTAAAGTGACTTAGAGAGGTATTTTCTTTTTACCTTTATAATGGCATCATTTTCATCTGTCAAATTCAAAAATGTATGTTTATAAGCTTTTTCAAACTTCTATTTAAAACAATATAATAAGTAGAATAAGACAAATAAGTTACCAATCATATGAAATTAGTATTAATAAAAAATTAATTTGTACTACAGAGGTGGCACAGAAGAACACAAAAGTGACATTTTCAGACGTTTAATGAGGCTTGAGTGCAATTAAATTCATACATTCATGTGGAGATTAATCTTTTAAATATAACATTTTGAAAACATAAATATTAGATGATTTAAATAACTGAAATTATACACTAAAAATTAAACTAAATGTTATCACTGAATCATTCATTCCATTGATTCGTTCGAACAGCTGATTCATTCAGGAATTAAGCAAGTGACTGTCTTTATGAATGGGTAATCATGAATCACTGACTAGATTCTTTCAAAAACGCACTTTCATTGAATTAATTAAACATCGCTGTGTTCGCTTTTAGAGATGCGCAGCAGCTGAGCTGTTACTTTATTTGGAACTATTTTCGTTGAAGAAATAGAGCAAAATCAGGCAGTACTTGTTTATTGAACTGTTGTATTAAATCAATAATCACATTTGCAAACTCCCTTAATAACTATTAAAAGTTGTCACTCTCCTTATCGCGATCTGTGGGCGCACAGAAAATGAGAGCGTGCGAGTGAGTTCTCAAGACTCAAAAGCACATTCAAATGATACATTCCATCATCTGTCATCGCGTTATAAGCGCGGAACCTGCGGGAATGAGTACAATTGTTATTAATAGCCGCAATCCCGCGCCGAAATTTAAGTTCTGCTCTGTGTTCTCTGCTAATACCCCGACTGTGAATGATGCGAGCGGAGTCACTATGTTGTCACTGAGAAGCTGCAGCCGTGGCGGGGATGATTTTTGCTAAATGTTTCTTTTCCCCAAATTTTTTCCAATTGACGGAAATCCGTTGTAGATTCACTGCAATTAACGGAAATCCGTCGTAGCGACGGAGAACTTTAATCCCTGCAGTAAGGGTAACATCACACATGTACCGTTATAACAGGCCCAGTGCAGCGGTGTGTAACCACAGTTGTCCTTGAGGACGAGGACGGTCTTCTGGGCCTTCAGAAGGGCCCTCAGGACCCCCACATGACCGCAGGCAGCCGCCAGGTGCATAGGAGAGCGCCCCCTGCTGTCCTGAACCAGCAGACTGGAGCCGTGCTGCAACAGCGCCTCCACACACCCCTGGTGACCCATCACTGCCTGTCTCACACACACACACACACACACACACACACACACACACACAGAAGAGCTTAGTTTAGAATGACTCTGAACAACTTTACAGGAATGTTTCAGGTTTAGGACAAGTCTGCTGGCAGCATGTGTGGCATAAAATGGATTAACATAGAAAATAAATTTATCTTATCTCTCAGTTTTTGTTAAATAAATGAGTAAAAATAAACTAAAAATAAAAAATTAAATAAATGAATAACAAATATAAACAAACAAACAACATGCTGTAAGCAGCATTTGTGTCATAATATGGATTACCAACTAATTTCAACTCGTTTTAATATTCAGGTTTTGTTCAATCAGTCAATCAATCAATAAAAATAAAATTAAAAATATAAACAAACAAACAAACATACTGTTCCAAGTTCAGAACAGGTTAAACTCTCAAAGCACATGGCCTGGTTTACTATATTTGTTAATTATTTATTAGGTATTGCCATTATATATATTAATATTTTACAAAATTTTTAATTAAGCTTAATATTTTCAAAGATTTATTATGATTGCATTATTGCATTGTTGGAATTTAACTTGTATTGAAGCCATTCCTTTAAAACGAAAGTACAGAAAATCTAATTTAGAAAAAGATAAATAGAGAGTAAAGTGAAAGTGCAGATGAACTGGCAGGTGCCTGAGTGTGAGACTGACCCCGCGGTGGAGGGCCGTCCTGCCCCATTTATCGCTGGCCTCCACACCGGCTCCTTCACTCAACAGAAGATACACACAATCTGTGTGTCCACCCAGAACCGCCAACATCAGAGGAGTCCTGACCACACACACACACACGATCAGATCAACAATCAATGGACCATACATCTGAGATAGAGAAGTCCTGTAACTCACTGTCCCTTCCCATCACGCATGCTGACGGCCGTCTGCTGGTCACTGCTGTGGATGAGCAGACGCAGACACTCAGAGTGACCGTTCATGGCTGCAGACAGATGGACAGACACAAAAACCCACAATCAAATCATCTCATCTGACCTCAAATATCTCATTTAACATCTTCACGTACCATCAAGTCTGGCTATACAAGACAAGCATTATAAACCAGTGTATTTTGACCAAAAACTGACCATTTAGACAGAAGGATCAGGATCAAGGACAGGAGCGAGCAAGCACAGTTTGTATTTTTGCATTTTGACAATTATATGCACGTAAATGTTAAATTGGATATACACAGCAGCTTGAGGTCCGCCATATTTTTTTTTGATTTCTGAAAGAAATTCATACTTTTATTCTTTAATTGTATTATTTTATGCATCAAATTGACAGTAAAGACATTTATAATGTAACAAAACTTTCTATTTCAAATTAATACTGTTCTTTTGAACTTTCTATTGTGAAATGTATCACGGTTTCAACAAAAATATGAAGCCACACAACTGTTTTCAAGATTGATAATAATCAGAAATGTTTCTTGAGCAGCAAATCAGCATATTAGAATGATTTCTGAAGGATCATGTGACACTGAAGACTGGAGTAATGATGCTGAAAATTCAGCTTTGATCACAGGAATAAATTACATTTTAACAGATAATCACATAGAAAACAGTTATTTTGAATAGCAAAAATATTTTACAATATTACTATTTTTAACAAATAAATGCAGCCTTGGTAAGCAGATAAGAATTTTGTTTAAAAAACATAAAAAAAAAATCTTGCTGACCACAAACTTCAGTGATAGTGAACATAAAGGTGTGCTAATGGAAATCTCATTTATTAGCTACTAAGTGCCTCAAACAAACCTGAATATATACATATATATAAAAAGATAAATTCAGCAACTCCAAATCAATTCAAAAGCTCAACAAATCCAGCAACTGGTAAAGCCATTCAACTGTGTATAATATGCAGCAGTGTTCAGGCTAAGGCTGAGTCTAGTGTCTGATGCCTTTAGTGTGTGGTTGGCCTGCAGAGTGTGTTTGTGTGGTTGACCTGCGGAGTGTACGGCGCTCCTCTTGTGTGTGTAGTCCTTCAGCATCATGGACGCGCCCTGATTGATCAGAATATCCACACACTCCACGTGACCCTTAAACGCCGCCAGACTGAGAGCCGTGTGACCCTGCGGCGTCCTCACATCCAGATCCAGCAGAGACTGCACCAGAACCTCCAGAGCGTGATGGTGACCGTGATACGCCTGGAAACACACACATAACTTCAGTTTTCAAATGTCATTACTGTAATCAACATAAAATATTATAAAACAGATTTTAACTCTAAAATCTGACTGGATGAGCCACATTTTAAAGCAATCTAGCAAATCTTTGACTTGCATATTGAATCTATACTGGACTAATAAACCATATTATTTGGTTGAAGACTTGTTTAATGTGATTATTAATGAACATAGGTGCCTTTTTTATTTTTTGAACATTATGCCTAACAAGACTATAGTACACTGTAATACACTGTTATTTTAGTATTATTTAAATGCTTTAAAAGTGTTTATTAATATTTTTTATTAGCTTTTTATATGTTATTTTTATATTTTTGCTTCTTGTTTGAGTTTTAGTTTAAGTTTTATTATTTTGTTCATGTGCTTGTCATTTTATTATTTTTTAAATACTTCTATATAACTTTGTTTTGAATTATTTCAGTTTGAGTTTTAGTAACCATACAGCATTAAATAATGAAAAACGTTGTACTGCATCAGTGCTGTTATTGTTAACTAAAACAAACTACTAAAATTTGACAATTCAAATAAAGCTGAAACAAAACAAAATATAAAATACTGATTTACATGAAAAATGTGAACTTGAAAAACTTAACAGAAAATTAAAAAATAATGAAATATAAATATATGAAAATATATTTTCTTTTCTTTATTTTATTTTAGCTTCATTTTAATTACCAAAAACAATTTTTAACAGTTTTAGTTAACAATAACAACACAGTGTTTTGTTTAATGCTGTTTTGAATGACTCATTGTTTTACAAATGGCAGAACTCTTCAGCTGAACTAGAAATATTCCATATAATATTCCAATATTATTGAACAGAATCAGAGATCTGGAGCTCTTACTCACCGCTAGGTGTAAAGGGCTGATGGGAGGCTGGATGTCTGTGTCATGTAGGATGCTTGATGCAGACGTGTCTGTCAGCTGAAAATACACACATTTAAATTCAATTATATATCAGAGGAATAAAGTGAAAAAAAAAATGTTTATACTTGAGAACATAAAATGGCATTGCATGCAAGTTATTCAATATTCAGAGAAATAAGGGCAGGACTTGATTTTAATTATCAAGATGAGATTGGATCATAAAATGTTGTCATTCATTAATAATATTTTTCCACCCTCATAAGCTTGGTTATGTCAACAGAACAATGGTTTCAGAGGTGGAAAGAGAATTATTACAGTTTGACAGATAACGAAAGATTATGAAAATGTTCTCCTCTTCTTGCACTGATAAAACAAACATAATAAGACCAGAAACATTTCTCAATACAGTAAATAGAGTTGATTTGTGATCTCATAGTGACTTTATGAGTCCATTAGAGGGCAGCACTGGACAGATTTTGCATTGTGATTGTCAGTTGAAACAAACGGATTTCAACTCACCACATCTAACGGTGTTTCATTGGCGATCTGTAAAACAAAACACAGAGATGAGCACCAAACACAGCAGTGAGGAGTGTTTTAAGCTCACGGTGTGTGTGTGTAACGTACTGACCAGCTCCAGACACACTCGGTGGCCGTACGCTGAGGCGTAGTGAACGGCGCTGTATCCGTCTTTATCCCTGAGAGCTGGATTCGCATCATTCCTCAACAGATACTCCAGACACCTGACAGAGACACCGATCAGATCAATGAGTCAAACGCACACTATACAGAATACAGACGTGTTCAAAACCCTACTCATTTTATCCACAGTGAAACTGATTTTTAACGATAACTCATAAGCCTGTAAAGACAAACCTACGGTGAACTCAGACTTTGTTAATCAATGGTATATGAGTTTGTTAAAGCCACCAGTTTGCATTATTTCAACTTTTTTTTTTATTGCGTTTAACAGCAGAATTTGTGGTAATAACTACACTACCCATGATGCTGTTCAGAAAATTCCAACAATCAATCATTGTAAGCAAATCGTTTTTTTCATAGATTCAGTACTTTAGCATAAATGTAATTATTTCAGTTAGTTGCTAAGGCAGCATTTCTAATTTTAATTTTTTTATCTAATATTTATATCTTATTTCAGCTTTATTTCACTTAAATAAACTGTTTTTTTATAGTATTAGTTAACAACAACAATGATGCAAAACATGGTCCTTAACAGAAATTGATTTTAAAGATAGCTCTGTGAACTCTGAGGGTGTTAAGCGATGGTATATGCATTTGCTGAAGCAATCAAGTCACATTATTTAAACTTATTTTTAGAATAATCGTGAAAATACTTCTGGAAAAAGTGAGCGGCACTAATGTATTCTATTTATGAAATAAAGTAGTATGCAGTATCTGTGCACAATAAACACATTTCTATATGCCTGAAATACCCGCATGACCTACTGCATTTGCTGATACAGTATGTGTGCAACTAGAACACACTACTGAAAATACTGTATCCCACAATGCAGTGCGCTCCACTTGACCTTGAATGTGTGCAGTGTGCTGAATGTGTTTGTGTTCACTCACTTGCCGTCCGAGTCTGCGGCAGCGGTGTAGTGCAGTGGACTGCGGCCCCTGACGTCCCGCTCGTTCACACTGGCCCCGGAGCCCACCAGAGCAAACACACACTGATAGTTACAGTTAGCAGCAGCGTAATGCAGCACCATCCTGAGAGAGACAGAGATAAATCATAACCATATTCCTGCTGCAGGATTCCTGTAATGCTGCTTTATCACTGCAGCTCTCAATATCTGTGCTGGAGATCTGTAGGAAAATACACATCGCAGACTGCTTTAATGACACCAGATGACTGTAAGTGTGGAGCCTGTCAACAACATGGCTGGGTCACATTTCAACCCAAAAAGAAAAAAAAAAGTACTTGTGTGTGTATATATATATATATATACACACACACACACACACACACATCTAACTACTGGGGTGCCTCAGGGCTCAGTTCTTGAACCACTTCTCTTCTCTGTCTACATGGCATCACTAGGTTGTCATTCAGAAACATGGCTTTTCATATCACTGCTATGCTGATGACACTCAACTCTATCTCTCATTCCATCCTGATGATCCGACGATAGCTGCTCGCATCTCACATTTCTTGCTGGATGAAGGACCATCACCTTCAACTCAACCTTGCCAAGACAGAACTGCTTGTGGTTCCATTAATCCAGAATTTTTAACGAGCCGAAAAGAATGCACATCACACCTCTGTTTATCAATTTGCACTGGCTACCAATAGCTGCTCGCATAAAATTCAAGGCATTAATGTTAGCCTACAAAACCACCACTGGCATCATTTTAACATATATTAACAGAAAACTGTTATTTTAAATTATATATTTTTACAATTTTATTGTTTTTACTGTATTTCTGAGCAAATAAATGCTGCCTTGGCAAGCCGAAGAGACTTCTTTCAAAAGCATTTACAAAAACCATAAACTTTTTGAACAGTAGTGTATCTTTTGATTTTGAAGTTAACTTAGGTTTGATGATCTAATGTAACTCACCTCCCAAATCTGTCTTTCCTATTAAAGTCCGCACCTGTGTTGAGCAACAGATTTAAACACTCCAGATTCCTGGAGAAAAGAAGGAGAGACGGTCACATGATCAGGACAACAGATCATCCAGGCTACAGGGGGTGCTGACGAGCCAATCAGTGAGCAGCAGCGATGTGACTCACCCTCCTGCAGCTGCAGCATGCAAACACGTCCTGCCAAAGTCATCCGGCGTGTCGACATCAAAACCTGAACCAACAGATATCCATTATCAAGACCAGATAAAAGCCCAAGGTACTTTACTGAGAGAGGGAAAAATATGCACAGATATCATGCACAGAAATCGATTTGAACTGCTGTTATAAACATAAATAAATCTTCACAATGAATGCGATTCACCTGAGGAGAGCAGTTTCCAGCAGCAGTCTGAAAATCCGCTCAGAGCCGCCAGATGCAGCGGGAACATACCGTGGATGCCCCGCCTACAGAGGCGGAATCACGGTCACATGATCAGCATGAGCTCATGAATTATGCGTAGCTGTAAACACTCATACTGTCACTCACTTTGCCGTGTCTGCACCGTTAGTTATGAGAGTGTTGATGAGCAGCTCGTGACCGTAACGAGCCGCTATATGAAGTGGAGAGTTTCCGTTCTCGTCCTCGCTGTCGATCTCTGCGCCTATACATGAGGAAAGAGAGGATGAGGAGAGACAGGAGAGGAAGATGAACAAGAAACGGAGAGAATAACACACTCACCGTTCTGAATGATGGCCTGTGATCTGGAGTATCGCCCGTGAATGGCTGCCATGTGGAGAGGAGTTTTACCATCTTTACTCTGGACAAGAGATAAACACAAAGTTTTTGAAAAAGGAAATTTTATGAATGTTTGTGTGTAGTAAGGGCATTTGTGTTACTGGCTATACATGTCTGATTATATAGTTTAAAGACTTTAATTGACATTGTGAGGTGGTGAGGGTTTTTCTTGCAGGACTCTCTGACCTTGCTGTTGACGTTGGCTCTGTTGGCGATGAGCAGCTCAAGACAGAGCGCCCCCTGGCGGGATGCAGCGGTGAAGTGCAGCGGGGAGAAGCCCTTCTCATTCACCTGCAATAAATTACATTTTACAATATAATCACATAGAAAACAGTGATTTTAAATTGTAAAAATATTTCACAATATTGATCTTTTTACTCTTCATTTTTGATCAAATAAATGCCTTGGTGTAGATTAATTATTAAATGTAGATTAATTATTATGTCAAACAGTTCTTTTATGCCAATAATACAGTCTAATACATTTAACATAGTCCACTGGATTATATTATATATTTAATATCTGTTGGATGTCACTTTTGATCAATTTAATGCATCCTTGATGAATAAAAGTATTCTTTTTAAAAAAAAAAAAAAAACAACTTACTGACGCCAAACTTTGCAATTTGTGAGACTAGAAAAATGCAAAACAGAAGCAATTAACTAGTGGTTTTGGCCTGTATCACACAATGACCATATCAATGCATTAACACAAGTGAAACTAATATTATTAAACGGCTTTCTGTATTTCGCATTAAAGTATATGAACAAAGACTTTCTTGTTGCATTCTTGGTGTTAATATGTTGTTCATTTGCAATTCATTTCACTTTTCGTTTCATTCCTGGTGTAAACTGGTCTCATGAACTCTGCTATGACACACAGTATATTGTGCAAACGTCTCACATCCAGCACGGGCAGATATTGAGCATCTGCTGATCTGTAGACCTTGAAAAACTGAGCGCCTGACCTCCAGGTGTCCGCTGAAGGCCGCGTGGTGTAGAGCCGTACGTCCGGCGCGGTCCGACACGTTGACGTTACTTAGCAATGGGACTAACGCCTCTGCGCAGCGCACGGCTTTATGGGACACGGCCACATGCAGCGGCGTCTGCCAGTTCTTATCCCGTGCATTCACATCCGCCGAGTGTTTCAGCAGCACCTGCACAGCCTCCTGAACACACAATCACATTAATGAGCTTGAAAGCCATTTCATTTGTTTATATCTGTTGTTCTGACGCTGGAGGACGTGTCGTACCTCACTACAGGAAGCTACGGCCCGATGAAGAGGAGTGAGCCATTTATTATCTTTGGCATTCACTCGTGCCCCTGAGAGAGAGAGAGAGAGAGAGAGAGAGAGAGAGAGAGAGAGAGAGAGGGAGGATGTGTGCGTGAATGAATTATACTTTTAATGTCACAGCTGAAGCAGGACACGTGGAGCTTCCTGTGAGCCTGTTAAAAATAAACCCCCAAAATGCTCTGTGATCACATCTGCTGCTTAAAATACGGCAGCACCTGTTACTTTTACTCTTTCATTCATGACAACTCCTCCTCCTTTACACATGGCCAATTCAAGACGTCACATGATGTGTGTTTTGTCAAGTGTGTCATTGGTGTAGTGCTCAACAAATATAACCTATTTGCAGTTTAATTAATTTATGTTACATATTTTATATACACAATGTCAGTGTTGTCGTTAGTGGTTGCTAAGGTGTTGCTAGGTGGTTTCTATTGTATTTAAATGATTGATGTATTTTGTTTAGATGAAAACACAAATAGTTGTACACTATCGTTCAAAAGTTTGGGGTCTGTAAGATATTTTTTTTAAAGATATGAATACTTTTATTCAGCAAGGATGCATTAAACTAATCAAAAGTTATTTTAAATTGTGATAATATTTCACAATTTTTACTGTTTTTACTGTATTTTTGATCAAATAAATGCAGCCTTGATGAGCATAAGAGCATTCTTTCAAAAACTTTAAAAAATCTTACTGAGCCTAAACTTTTGAATGGTAGCGTAGATTTATCCATCAACCCAAATTCTATCATAATATTGGTCTATTAATAAATCTGGCTGATATTTCAGTCACTATACTCGAGGTTTGGGTTCTCCCAGCTCATTCTGAGCATTTGGGGTGGAAATGACCCTTCATACCTGACAGGATGAGCAGCTCTATGATCTCAGCGTCGCCCAGGTAAGCAGCAGATGGGTAACCATACTTGGCCACATGTCACGTCACTTTCACTTTTTATTTCAGCAAATACGATAGCTTTGAAAAGTTTAGGGTCGATAAGATGGTTCAATGTTTTTGAAAAAAGTCTCTCACCAAGACTGCATTTATTTGATCAAAAATACAGTACAAGTTGTGAAATATATTATTATAATTCAAAAGAATAATTTTCGACGTGAATATCTGTTCAAATGTAATATACTCCTGTGATCAAAGCTGCATTTTCAGCATCATTACTCCAGTCTTCAGTGTCACATGATCTTCAGAAATCATTCTAATATGCTGATTTGCTGCTCAAGAAACATTTCCCATTGTTATCAATGTTGAAAATATTTGTGCTGTCCAATATTTTGTGGACACCTATTTTTTCAGGTTTCTTTGATGAATAGAAAGTTCAAAAGAACATTTGTTTGAAATAGAAATCTTTTGTAACATTACAAAAGGGAACCAGATGAGTCCTCTGCACAATCTGACTCTGCTTATGTGGGGGCGTGTTAGAACGAGCCGTTTTAGGGGGGCGTGGCAGAGTCTTAACTTTGATCAAGTATATCTCTTTGGTTTTGAGACTTTAGTCTTTGCAACTTCAGGGATCTTATCTATGCACAATCAGCTTGTAACACTCCAAAGAGAAAGGAAAACTTAAAATCGCATCATATGACCCCTTTAAGAGCTTCTTTAACTCTGAAAGACAAACCAACACATCTGATATCAATCAAAACTCAAATTATGACAAGCTCGTCTCAAATAACAGCGTCTGTGTTAAATGTCGTGTAAAGATGAAAAGAAACTAAATGAATATAACACTGTGTTTAATCTATGCAGAAAAGAAATTCTGAGAATCAGACGTCAAGAGGTTTATTATAGAGAGAAGAAAACAAGAAACCATTGATTCATCAGCACGCCAAAGAGAAAAATTAATTGAAGTGCAGCATGAAATCAGTGTATTTAATAGTAAATGAAATCAGTTCTAACAACATTTGTGAGAATATGGACAAACTGTCCATCTGCACTCAGTTGCTTTAAACAAAATAGGGACTGAATCAAAGCAACAGTTTATACTAAGCAAATTAAGATTTATAACCAGGTCAAAGGAATATATTGAGGATGCATTAATAATTGTTTACATTGTCACTGATAATAAGAATAATGAGTGATGAAGTTATGCATGCAAAGCATACACAATTCTAGATTCTAAGTGAAATGGTTATCTATCTATCTATCTATCTATCTATCTATCTATCTATCTATCTAAGACACTACATGGTTAGGAGAGGAATATACTAGGCATGGATTAATCTTAATTGATTGAGATATGTAGATATGGTTATACATTTTTAATAAATAAATAATTAAAAAAACATTTGTCACAATCAAATTGTAAATGCTTCACGTCAAATCCTAATCGATGTCAAAATATGGAGCACAAAAGATGCTTTTTAAAAAAATACACAGAAACCTGCCATAGAAAAAGTACTGTAGGAAGAAAATAAATAAATAAATGAACAAATAAATTAAAGCACACTGTACATTATCTGCTTCGTATTAATTTAAATAAACACTGGCTGATACTGATATATCAATCATAACTGCAGCATGTGAAAATATTATTTTGGCATGTGTTTACAGCATACAAGCAACTAAAACAAAACCTAAAACATTATTGCTAATTGAAATTAATCTGAAATAAAATAAAACAAACATTAGTTAAAAATGTAATTGTTGCCTTAGCAACTAACTGAAAGAAGTTTAATTTTAAGAACTAAAATTATTAACTGGAAATAAACAAAAACTAAAAGTGTAATAAAACTATAACTACAATTAAAGCATAAATATTTAAAGGGATGGTTGACTGTTTTTTTTTTCTAGGCTTGATTGTGTTTATGGGGTGCAGTCTAACATGTGTTAATGCTTTGTTTAAAAAAAAGAAAAAAACGCATTATTTTTCACATAATTTACCTTTATTCTACACTACTCTGTCCCTTCTCCCATAAACGCGCTGATCATTTCCTGCTTTTATGAAGCCCCTCCCTCAGAAATACGCGATGGGCTCAGATTGGTTAGCTAGCCCAGTGTGTTGTGATTGGCTAAACTGCCTCTAGTGTGCGTCTAATCATCACGCCCCTCAGCTCAGCGGCAAGCGCGCCGGTTATATTGTAAACAACGCGTCGTTAATATCGCTTATCAATTTGAGCACGAATGAGACGCAGAGGATATTATTGAAGAGGATCGTGCAGAACCTGTGCAAGCACGGCTCTTAATGGTATGTTTTTTGTTTGTTGTTGTCTCATACTTTTAGATATGTTGTTATTTGTAAATGCTACTGCTTCTATTAGCTTTTAATATACGTTTTTATCCTGATTAAAGCTTTAATACAGTACGGCAACCGCACGCAACCATGTATAACATCTCATAGCTATGTGAAAATAAGTGTATAAATGGAACAGTTCATTGTTGGAGCTGAGCTGAGCTGAGCTGAATGAGAGAGAGAGAGAGAGAGAGAGATGCAGAGTGTGTGCAGAGCAGGGGACGCGAGGAACAGTATTAAGAACCGCTGCTTTAGAACATTGATTTTGAAACTTGTGAATCCATTAGAATCGTTAGAAGACAGAATCACGATTCATATATGAATAGATTTTTACGTGCACCTAGTTTTCTCTTCCTCTTCTCTAAAGCAGTGCAACATGGCCCCGCCCCCGGGAACATGCAACGAAGGGGGCGGGGCCATGTTGTGCTGCTTTAGAGAAGAGGAAGAGAAAACTAGAGGTGCACGTAAAAATCTATTCATATATGAATCGCGATTCTA
>NW_015548243.1:358396-360529 GCF_001515605.1 Sinocyclocheilus anshuiensis | reverse complement strand
CACACACACACACACACACACACACACACCTGCTGCAGCCTGTATGTGGATTCACCTCACAAACACATGATGCAGCAGCTGAAAACAGACGTGAGAATGAAAAACAGGAGGGAACGTCGTAAAAGAACGAATGCAGCTTTCCTCTGTTTAAGGAAACGTGGCCTGTTACAACAGCAAAAACTTTAGCCTGAAGCTCCTGAAAACTGCCTGAAATCAGTCAGAACCACTTAGACTGATCTTCAAAGACTGTTTTAACTATTAAAGGACAAAACCAGCTGGTTAAATCCACAGAACTGAAACCTGCCCGTCCAGTTCATCCACTAAACTGATGATTATCCTGCTAATTTGTCTACAGTTTCCATTCACACTGCTGTTGTAACTCACTGATCAAGAACACAAACACTTCTAGCTATACATGATGCATTTTGGTTTGAAATGTGTGAGAACAATCCACAATGCAACACAAAAACACACAACACTGCTAGTGAGCATTAGCACAAAAATGTGTTCCTTTCTTTCTTTTGTAGGTCAAATTCAGTCAAGACAGAACAATATATATGTGAATGTTTTAACTCCTTGAATAATGGCTCAGACATATGAAGGTAACTGTACGACAGGCTAAAATGTAGCAAAACATACATACATACATACATACGCGCATAAATAAACAAAATAGATTAAACTTTTTTTTTTTTTTTTTTTTTAAGTTTAGCTTTGACAAAATGAAATCGAAAATAAATTAAGAAAAAAAATTCTAAGGGTTTTTAAAGTTTATCTTTGATATAAAATAAATTTGCTATGAAATTCATTTTTGTAATTTATTTTTGAAAAAAACTAAAATAAAATAGATATTAGATAAAATTCAACAACAATTTACAATTTTTTTAAAAGAAAATCTCCATGAAAAATCAAAAAAATTATGAATGAATAGAAAAATTCAACAAGAAATAAAACTATTTACAAAAGCTTTTTTACCAATTATCTTTGATTAAAAAAAAAAAATTATATATTATATATATTTATTTATTTATATATATATATTAGAAAAAAAAAAAATCTACAAAAGGTTTTAAAATGTTATCTAAATACTAAATGCGGCCTCACTTCATGAAAAATATTTTCATATGAATCAAACAAATAACAGAGTGCACGAGGTTTGTTTATGTCTGCATTTGTACAGTACTTTGTAAAGTGTGTTTCCGGCCTAAGGATTTGTTCACACATTATATTTTGCAATTGTTGATGGTCATCTTTGGCCTTTCCGATGCATCTCATGCCATGTCGAGTTAAAAAGTTACATTTTTATAAAAGACAGTATATTTTAAATGAACGAACGTGTGCTGCATGTGAAGCGTGTCCTATTGCTGACAGCTGCGTTTTCATCCAGGTCAAAGGTCCACAACTCGCTCCTAGTCACATGATCCTGGGTTTCCGAAGGGAATTTTTGGACCTCACCTGGAAACCCCAATCAGATGTGACAGAGACGGATGAACGTGCCTGTATCTGTCTGCAGATAATAACGGCGATGGATCACGACACGCAGCTACTAAAGCAGCCGTTCGACTTTCTTCTCGCTCTCTTTTGAAGTTCACTGCTGCTTTACACACTCAACAAACACAAACACACCATTATCATCCACCTGCAGTCAAATCAGCACCTCACCTTCTCGTCCTGAGAGGAATTCTGGGAAATGTGGTCCGGGGCGGTTTTGGAATGAAGAGGGGAGGGTTCGTCGTCTTCCACCTCCTCCAGGACCACGATACACACACGACTCACGCGCTCCGACCGCATGCCTGCCTCTCCAACACACACACACACACACACACACGAGAGCCGCTTTCACAAAAAACACCTCGCGTTATTCCGTACGGCAGATCCATCCACGACGTTCAGCTCTGATGCCATTAGTGTCCCTCCAAACGCGCACAATCCCAGAACAGGGAATTCCTCAGAGCGGGAACATCAGCAGTGCTGCAGTGGGAAGATGCAGCGTCCTCATACACACACACTCACACATACACACGCACACACTCTCTCTCTGTGTGTGATCTGAGAGGACAATGGTGTGTGAGCTCCAGCCTGCTGAAACCTGCACTTTACACACACACACACACACACACACACACAACCACA
>NW_015548243.1:356195-357258 GCF_001515605.1 Sinocyclocheilus anshuiensis | reverse complement strand
CACACACACACACACACAGATCCAACCCCCACCGCAATAACACACCAACCCTACTGCAGCGAGAGAGAGAGAGAGAGAGAGAGAGAGAGAGAGCGAGGGGTGTTTTGTAATGAGACAGTGAGCTTCCGACAGCATGAGCCTTTAACACCAGTGAAATATGAGCAGAGAGACAGAGCTGATGGGACAAACACAGTCGGGGACAGATCAAATTATTCTTTGTCAGGACAACGAACAAGGTCACTGTGTTTTTATTTTGCTTTGGGAACAAATTTGTTCCTAAAAGTGAGTTCAACCTGAGAAAAGCACTTTGGGAAAGTCCTCAAATGTAAATTATGATTGTGGGTTTTTTTGTTTTGTTTTTTTACTTACTGTAAATATGCAGAAGATGAAGGCTAAATGTTAGTCTGTTATTTATTTGGGTGAATGTCATAAAACCTGTCAAAAACAAATGCAGGTCATATTTCATCTCAAAATCAAAAATATTCAGGTAAATATATACAGTATCTCACAGAAGTGAGCACACCCCTCACATTTTTGTAAATATTTTATTGTATCTTTTCATGTGACAACACTGAAGAAATGACACTTTGCTACAATGTAAAGTAGTGAGTGTACAGCTTGTATAACAGTGTAAATTTGCGGTCCCCTCAAAATAACTGAACACACAGCCATTAATGTCTAAACCGCTGGCCATAAAAGTGAGTACACTCCTAAGTGAAAATGTCCAAATTGGGCCCAAAGTGTCAATATTTTGTGCGCCCACCATTATTTTCCAGCACTGCCTTAACCCTCTTGGGCATGGAGTTCACCAGAGCTTCACAGGTTGCCACCGGAGTCCTCTTCCACTCCTCCATGATGACATCATGGAGCTGGTGGATGTTATGGCGCTTTTCCACTGCGTGGTACGACTCTGCTCAGTACGGCTCGGTACGGCTCAGTACGGCACGGCACGGTTCGGCTCAGCACGGTTTGCATTTCCACTGCAGTTCAGTACCGCTTTAGAGTGGGCGGGATTATTCACATGTCGTTATAGTTGCGCCGCCTCTACTACCACGACTCCTAA
>NW_015548243.1:353640-355817 GCF_001515605.1 Sinocyclocheilus anshuiensis | reverse complement strand
GCAACCGGGGCGACGGGACGTGACGTCTCCGTTCCCTCCATCAGGGAACGAGGGTTACCATACGTAACAGAGACGTTCCCTTTCTGTCGTTCACTCCGACGGGTCCCTATACTAAACGCCACAACTGCCGAACTGCATCACGAGTCCACGGGGGCGCAGATGTTGACAAGCCAACATGTCACAACCAAATGCACCTCTCGTCCTCATAACCTTCCAATGCCCAAGACTTAACACCTCATTCTCCAACATCCGGGAGAGCCGCCATAGAGGCAGAGGTCCCCTCAGCCGGAGCTTATTCCCATAGTAATACTCACCATAATATAACAGCTGAAAAGTCTTTGTAGCAACGTTGGGACAGTGACTATTACCCCTAGGGAAAAGGCACTACGGATATTACATCCTACCCGATGGGGAGGTAACATGAAGATCCACCTATGAACTTACAGAGGAAGTACCACATAGGGAAGGTACTGGGGTGGGCTCCATGTAAGGGGAGATCTATCAAGACACAGAACCTATTGACAGAATGTCTGTCTAGAGGAACACTGAGCCTCAGGGGTAATACAGTGGAGAATGCACACATGACGCCTCAAGAGGAGCCACTACATGTGGAGCACTAACCCAATACAAGAGTTCATTCGAGGGAAACTACCTTGTAATGAGTTCTAATAGCAAGTTCCTCCGTCGAACTTCGCTAAGAAAAAGTGCTTATGTGATGGAAGGGTAGTCCAGAGTTCATGAAAGGAGCCTGAGCTGGACTAAATAAGCGCATAATTACCCTGGGGGGAGGAGCGCTGGTAGCAAGTTCTACACCCTGCCAGTCTCCTGAGTCAAAGAACACACGTTCAGAACTCTAAGAAGAAACTGGTTCCATTCATAGATTATAAAATGTAGCAAATGTATTAGGTGTAGCCCAACCTGCAGCTCTACAGATATCTGCTAGAGAGGCCCCGTTCGCCAGGGCTGCTGATGCAGCCATGGCCCTGGTAGAGTGAGCCCTCACTCCCAGTGGGCAAGGTAGGCCTCTGGCCTGATAGGCCGTTAGGATCGCATCCACAATCCAGTGGGAGATCCTTTGTCTGGAGACAGCATTCCCCTTCTGCTGTCCTCCAAAGCAGAAAATGAGCGGTTCAGAACATCTGAAACTCTGAGTGCGATCTAGGTATGTGCGTAGGGCTCACACTGGGCACAACAGGGACAGGTTGGGGTCCCCTTCTTGGAAGGGGATAGCTTGCAATGTTACCACCTGGTCCCTGAAAGAAGTGGTGGGAACCTTGGGCACATATCCAGGCCGAGGTCTCATGAGACAACGTGAGAGTCTGCCGGCCCGAACTCCAGGCATGATTTGTTAATGGAGAGAGCCTGAAGATCCCCCACCCTCTTGACAGAAGTGAGCGCAGTCAGGAGGGCCATCTTCATAGAGAGGGCACTAAACTCAACTGACTGAAGGGGATTAACGGATCTCTCTGTAAGGCCTGCAAGACCACAGTGAGATCCCAAGAGGGAATGAGACGTGGCCTCGGAGGGTTCAACCTCCGGGCGCCTCTGAGGAACCTAATAACCAGATCATGCTTCCCCACCGATCTGCCTCCCATGGTGTCGTGGTTAGCCGCAATTGCGGCCATGTACACCTTAAGTGTAGAAGCAGACAGGTGCCTGTCCAGGCTTCGTTGGAGGAAGGAGAGCACAGATTCGATGCCACATCTCCGAGGGTCCTTCCCCTGGGAAGAACACCAATTCATGAAATGTGCTACTTCAGGTCGTACAGCTGCCTCGTTGAGGGGGCTCTGGCCTGAGTAATGGTATTCACCACTGCTGGTGAAATGTCTCGGAATTCCTCCTGGGCGTGTCCAGGGACCAAACATGAAGGTTCCAGAGGCGCGGATGCCAAATTGTGCCCTTCCCTTGAGAAAGTAGGTCCTTCCTCAGGGGAATTTGCCAGGGAAGAACTGATGCCCGTGACATCACTAAAGCGTAGTATCCAAACTTCTCCTCTCCAGCCATCCTACAACATGCCCACTAGACCCAATCACCTCACACCTCTCCAAGCAATCTCCCCTACACATTTACCACCACTCACACACATCTGGACATCTCGGCATGGATGAACGAATATCACCTACAGCTCAAGCAAAGACTGAGCTTCTTGTCTTCCCGGCCACTCCAAATCTACGGCA
>NW_015548243.1:346443-353474 GCF_001515605.1 Sinocyclocheilus anshuiensis | reverse complement strand
CTAACGGAGCATGCTGCACAACTTCTTGTCCAGGCCCTTGTCATTTCTAGGCTGGACTACTGCAATGCTCTTCTGGCTGGACTTCCATCATGCACAGTCAAACCTTTACAAATGATTTAGAATGCAGCAGCAGGACTGGTCTTTAACGAGCCCACGTCACACTTCTCTTTATCTCCCTGCTCTGGCTGCCGGTTACGACTCGCATTAAGTTCAAGACACTGATGCTTGCATATAGAACAGCCTCAGCACCCACCTACTTTCAAGTCACTCTTATGAATCTACATCCCCTCCAGAAGTCGGAGATCCACTAGTGAGCGACGCCTCGTGGTACCATCACAAAGAGGCACAAAATCACTTTCCAGAACATTTTCTTTCATGATCTTCCAACCTCTATTCGGAATGCTGATTCCCTGACATTTTTCAAGCGACAGCTGAAAACTCACCTCTTTCGTGCATGTATGACGTGCACTTCCTGTGTCTATTTGCCTCTTTAAGATGAATCGCTTGATGTATTCCCAAATTGTAAGTCACTTTGGATAAAAGCATCTGCTAAATGAATAAATGTAAATGTAATCAAAAAATATAAAACCGTATTTACCCCGTTTGTATTTGCAAGGCGTCCGTTACACATTTCCCCTGTGTGTTAACGTCAGTAATTATAACTGTTGAATGTCTGACTTGACTCTTGGTAATGTATTTTGCCCCATACACATTTCCCGATTTTGACACACACAGACATGCTTTACAGTCATAACTCTAGAACAGACATAAGGCAAAATAATCACTAAGTAAAGGTGTAACAAAATGTCTCTAGAATAGACACATGGCAGAAATAAATAAATAAATAAATCCCATGTCCAGGGATTTTTTTTTGCCATGCATTGGTCATAGAGCTCTTTGTGGCGTTGCCTCAGATGTTGAACTAGATTTGTTGTGCCAAGTTCACACGTACTCCGTCTGCAGTGCGTATACAGTATGTGTATGCGGTGCAGAAGCAGCACGGACTCATTTTGCTTTCGCACAGGACGCGTTTGCAGTCCGCTCCTGATCCGCGGCTGTTTACCACAAACACAACATTTATCCATTATTTTGATTTCAAATCCAAACGTTGTTTCTGAAAATGCTTTTTCAGCATTGTGATTCTCTTTTATCACAGTACAGTAATACAATCTTTCATAGACATATTCACATTTAAACTCAATAAATATAACTTTGTTTAACTACCACCACGAGTGCCATCTATTATTGTCTTGTTTATCTAAAAGTGCACTTTTCCTTGTTTTAAATCTAGCCAAAAAGCCATGTGTTGACTGTGAAACAGTAGACTTTAATTATATGCATTTATGGTGTAATTACTACATTTCTGTGTCAATCCATGTTAATTTTTACCGCGAATAATGCGCTGTCACTTTAATTCAGCGCGTGCAGCACAGCAGAAATAGACTCGCTTTCGATAAACTATATATATATATATATATATAATTAAGCCTGTTTTTTTTATTTATAAGATTTTCACTTTCATTTCATTGCTTTCAAATTATTGTTATTATACTTTGAAAAAAGTTGATATATAATATACATTTCATTTTATAGAAATTTTATCAGTGGCATTTTTTGTACTGAATTTAATTCATGCTGACTTTGATTTATTGTCATTAAATAAACATCATTATAATATCATTAAATCACTGTATTTTAAAGGTCCCATATTGTCAAAACTGCAATTTCCTGGCTTTTTTCATGTTAACTGAGGTCTAAGGGCTATGTAACTACCATATGTTTCAAAACAGTCAATCCACAGACAAATGCACACAGCCTGCATAAAGTAGCTGTGCCTTTTCACGAGCCGTTGTGACGTTGTGTATAAAAAGTTGACGTCAGAACTACACAGTCACCGCCTTCAGTCACCACCCCGAGCACCGCCCACAGTCCCACTCTCCTTTTGCCAAACCCCCAAACAACATCGTGTCCATGCCATTGCTGAGCAACAACAACATGGAAACATGTCAAGAAAACGCTGTTCAGTCATGGATGTCAGGAAATTACATCATAGTACAGGCTTCCAAACTAGGGTTGGGTCGATAGACGATGCCATCGTCCATTGCCGATGGCTGATAGACTTCACGATATTGTGCCGGCATCGTGATCCTCCCATCCCAGTAGGAAAGCAATAGTTACGTAGATTACTGCATTCGGTTTTTGGGAAAAAAAAATTGATTACCATTCTGAAACATCCTGTTGTAAGCACATTTGATGAGGTGGTTGGTTGTCGCCTGTCGTCGCCAATTCGGGGTTTGAGTCCGGCTCAAACATGTAAGGCCGGAAAACCTTTCCCTCAGCAGTGGCCATCATTACAGGTGTTTCTATTTACAGGTGTTTCTATAAAAAGTTGACGTCAGAACTACACAGTCACCGCCTTCAGTCACCACCCCGAGCACCGCCCACAGTCCCACTCTCCTTTTGCCAAACCCCCAAACAACATCGTGTCCATGCCATTGCTGAGCAACAACAACATGGAAACATGTCAAGAAAACGCTGTTCAGTCATGGATGTCAGGAAATTACATCATAGTACAGGCTTCCAAACTAGGGTTGGGTCGATAGACGATGCCATCGTCCATTGCCGATGGCTGATAGACTTCACGATATTGTGCCGGCATCGTGATCCTCCCATCCCAGTAGGAAAGCAATAGTTACGTAGATTACTGCATTCGGTTTTTGGGAAAAAAAAATTGATTACCATTCTGAAACATCCTGTTGTAAGCACATTTGATGAGGTGGTTGGTTGTCGCCTGTCGTCGCCAATTCGGGGTTTGAGTCCGGCTCAAACATGTAAGGCCGGAAAACATTTCCCTCAGCAGTGGCCATCATTACAGGTGTTTCTATTTACAGGTGTTTCTATTTTTCTATTTGCTACAGCATACATGACCCTAGTTACCTGTGGTTGGCCTGACCATGCGTCACTCAGAAAACAACAGGCCAATCAGAAGAGAGGCTCATGAATATTAATTAAACAGGCCAAAATCTACCTTTTCAAAGCAGAGCTCCTGAGAAAGGAGCTGTTAAAATATATTTAGATGGTTTTTGGTACTTATACCGCAAATATATATTCTAAAGGACATCAAAACCTAAAATAAAACTCCAGAAAGGTGTATAACATGTGACCTTTAATACATTCAAGTAAAACGTGCAAATATATTATAATAAGAATGAGTGGAAAATGTGCTTAGCTGTCATAAATATAATATATATATATATATATATATATATATAATCCAAAAAATTTTAATAGTCCTAAAATAGGCTACACATTCTTTATGCAAAACATTTATAATATAAATGTTTAATTAATTATACATCATGGTTGTATTTGTTGTACTTTCATTCATGGTGATTCTTATAAAAAATAAAATGAATGATAATTAATCATTGCATTACAGTATTTTTTAAAGTAAATTCAAAAATAAAACACATAAGAAGAATAAGACTGGAAAATGTGCTTAATTGTCATTAAAAAAAATTGTCCTAAAATCGTAATTGTCCTAAAATAGACTTCACTTTCTTCAGACATTTTTATAGTTTTGTTTTTTATTTAATAATTAAATCTGCATTTTGTTTGATTTAATTTTATATTTTGAGGGGGGTTTGAAATGTGACCTGTACTGTACATGTTTCACTGACATTCACACTGAAGTCTCTAATACGCCCTGATTTAGAAACACCGATAAATGTGAGTGTGTTTGTCTCCAGTCTCTATTAGATAACGTCTGATCTGTGACTCATTCTCATTGGCTCGCCTTCATCATCTCCTCCTCCTCTCGCTCCAACTCACCACAACAAACTGCTGACGGCCTGACACACACACACACACACACACACACACAGACACACAGATCAGCACTTCAACAGCCGCACATCACAGAATTATTAATCAGATGTGATTTCTGATGACTGAGAACCACAAAGTCAACAAAAACACAAAGAAGCCACTATTTATAGCTCAGAAAAATATCGGACTACATTTCAGAAACAAATCCTGCTGGACTGAACACTTGCAAATGCATAGCAACACCATGGCAGTGACTTTTCATAGACAGTTTTTTTTTCAGACAAAGTAGAAACAAATGATTTGAACTAATGAGATTTATCAGATAGTTTTGCACCACAAGTATCCAGAATACCTGACTGGCACTTCTGAGCATGTTAAGAAAAGATTGATGCTCCTGGCAACAAAATGATTTTCTCAAAGTTTCAAATGATATTTGACAGTAAAATCAGCATAAAAGCAGCTTCGATATCAAAGTGAACCTCTGGATCTGTTACTGACTGGAAAAATTAGTAAAAATGACCTGTTTCACTGCATTGAAGCTGTACTGTAAATCAACCTTTGTGAGCAGACAACGTCTTATAAAAAACTTTTGAACAGTGGAGTACGTATACAGCTTAATGTTTGAATTTAAGCTGCTACATTTATTCACTATAGTATTTACCCAAAATATAACTATTTTAACACATGAACCATGTGCACTGTCAGTAGTGTTACAGCATGAGTGTGTCTCTGAGGGTTTAGTGTTTTGTATCAAACAGTATCAGAAGTGAAGGAGGTTTTTGTATCTGTAAACACCCTGCAGCAATGAACGCTCCTCTAAGCTCCGCCCCCTGCACCGCTGCAGCCAATAACTCGCTCATCTATTCAATAACGCGACCAATGAAAACATGCCGTCACAAACTGCCTGCCAGATACAGCAGAAGCACAGAAACATCATTACAGACGCCTTGTCTGATGCAGACAGCTGATGATATTATCTAATCTAGTGTGAAAAAATAACAAGTGCAGAATTGAACCCGATTCAAGCAGAATCAAGCAGCATATCAATTTTATGCACAGCAGACCTTTCATTATTTTATAATCTGCCATAAACAGAGTTTACTGACTGAAATTGAGTAAGTAATCCCTAATGTTTTCTAGTATCAGACAATAAAATGTACCTTCACTGACCTCCTTAAAAACAACTGAAAATATAGGCCTATCAAATATGAAAAATATTTTCTACATAACTAAAAACATAAAATATGACAAAAATGAACATAAAAATATCAAATATATTAAATATAATCAATCAAAACTATATTAAATATGACAAAATATATATTTAACCAAAAATATATCAAATATGACCAAAGATATCTTAAATAGCACAAATATATATAAATATGACAGAAATATATTAAATAGAACCAAAACATATCAAATATGACTAAAACACATTAAATATAACCAAATATATATCAAATATGCAAGATATATTAAATAGCTATATATATATATATAAAAATATAAATATAAATATATAAATATAAATATATATGATAAATATAAATATATATATTTACAAGATTTAAAAAAAATTCCAAAAAAACATGACAAATATCAGTTTGAGTTCATGCTAAAAATTGTTACATATTTCTGCATGAAAAACAATATTTAACAACATCCAAGTCATGAAAATTGTGCTTTGCATCAGAAAAGAGTTTGCAGTGGATTGTTTGTAACCTGTATTATATTAACCAGTGTTAAATTATCATTATTAATAACTACTAAGAAGACTTGAAAAGTGAATCCACTTGCAGGATCTTGTGTAAAACTCTCATGAACGAGTCTGAAGGGATTTGATGAAGTCAGACTCCCTCGAGAGGACGAGAGAAACACAACCACACGAGAGGAGGCTTCATCTCTCCTGTAAATTCATGATCAACAGTCTTCATTGTCTGCTGGGAACAAACACTGGTTAGTTTGTTTTAGCTGTGCTGGTTTACGCTGGTCTATGCTGATCCGGTTTGATGGTTTTATAGTGGTTTTGGTCACTGCGAACCAACCAGACCAATGTAACCCAGTTTAGTTCAAGCCCATGTCATTCTTTCAGCAGGTCTCCAGCTGCTATTTCAGTCCTCATTCTTTCTTTGTCCACTTTTCAACCAGCACTCAAACAAAGACTGCGGCTGCTGTATCTGAAAGCCCCTTCCTGGCTCCACAGACCACACACGTCTAACATCAGCCTCATATTATTCAAAGATATATATACATACATACATACATACATACATACAGGCCTATATATTATATATATAGAACCCTTAAACATTAAATATTATTTTGACAAATATCACACAATGACAACCAGTCACAAAATATAAATGCTTTTTTTGTATAGAGTACATTCATTAAAAAAAATGAAATAAAGCTAAAATGTTGATATGTACCTTATCTATCTATATTTATAAACACACACACACACACACAGGCCTACAAATACTTGTGTCTTTATGATAAAGCACATAAATGCTCAGTAAACTGCAAAATAAACTCTTAAAATAAGCAGAATCGATGCAACAACCGAACTAACAAAAATATATTCTAAGAACGTTTTGCTAGAACTCCCATTAAGTTATGAAAACGTTATTTCTGAATGTTTTTGAACGTTCAAAACATCCAGTTTATGAACTGTTTTTGGTTAGGGAAACTTTGTGGGAATTTTATCATTTTGCAAACATTATGAGAACATTAATGCTCTGAAACAGGTTGTAACGTATCATAAAAAAACGCTAGATTAATGTCCAACTAAAATAAAACGTTCCATGAACGATGCATAAAACGTGCTAACGTTTGGAGGACGTTATTATAAGACCAGATATCCTAACTCTGAATAAATTGGTTCTATTAACACATTCCTACTGGAAGAACGTTTGTTCATAACTTAAACCTGAATACACACACACTCATGGGGACTCGTGTCACGGTGGGGACCTCAATTTAGGTACAAAAGGGTACAAAAGCTTATAAATCATACAGAGTTAGTTTTTTTGAGAAAGTAAAAATGCAGAAAGTTTCCTGTAAGGGGTAGGTTTAGGTGTAGCGTTGGTGTAGGGCAATAGAAAATACAGTTTGTACAGTATAAAAACCATTATGCCTATGGAATATCCCCACAAGGATAGCTGACCAGACTCTCTGTGTCTCTCTCTCTGTGTGTGTGT
>NW_015548243.1:332090-344590 GCF_001515605.1 Sinocyclocheilus anshuiensis | reverse complement strand
CAATTTGTCTAAGCTATTAATTGTTTAGCCAAGTATTACATACACAAAATGCCAAAAGAAAGAAAGAACAAAAATTATAAAATAAAAATAATTTAATATAACTTAATCCATGTAAATTGTATTTTATGTATTTTATTTTACTATTATCATTGATACAATATTAGTGATCGTCGATGTTAATATAACAATGCAAAAAAAAAAATATATATACATTATTTTTTAACAAAACTTTTTATATATATTTTACATATTTACAAGAACAAATAACAAGTGGGCAAACTGCTTGATCAGCTATCTTGATATACAAAGTACAAAGTCATGATAATACACTATTTAAGGATGATTCACGTTCAACTCAAATTAAACATTAATCTGAATGTCTATGTTATTCTGTGACAGTTTGTCAGATTCTAGCACTCATTATCGTGAGCGAGGACGCACCTGATTGGCTGAAACTGAGTGCGATGCGGGGGTGAAGTCATCGATGTTCACTGCTAAGCGTTGTTTTTCTCACCACTTTATCCAAAAAACTAAAACTTACTAAATTTACATTGACACCAGCTAAATGTAATGCTCATTTACGTTGTCTTAGAGGTAAAAATACAATAATTAAAAGGAGATATTTTTACAAAATAAATAATGAAAATAAATAAAATATTATATTAAAAAATATTTAGATTGTAATCGAATAATCTATGTATATTTAAATTGTATGTAATCAAATAAAACAAAAGTTAAATACATAACAATCTTAACTGGTGATCATCCATGCTCAGAGAAACTTACTAACAACATAGACTCAAATAGACTGGCATGTCAGTAATTCATCAGTCAGCCGTGCTATAGACTGCAGTAATTAGACAGATGGTCATTTCTCCTCGAGGGCATCTGTGCTTGTCATAAGAAAAGGAAACTGCTTGTAAAAATAGCAGGGGTGTCACTGAATCACTCTGACCTTTAGATGTGAGGAAGAGCCTGAGCTTCTCACAACCTGACATTTGTCTCAAAAGTTCCTTCCCATAAAGCACACAGACCACGTTCATTAATGTGTGGTTTGGCGCCACCTTCAGGTCCCCAAAAAACGAATTGAAATGCATGAAAATTAAAAAATTAAAAATTGGTGAATTCAAATAAATTTTACACACACACACACACACACACACACATATATATCAAACTATATTACAGACTCTTGGTCCGGAAAAAATACAATGTACATCAAACAATAAACAATTGTGTCCACAACCTGGACCGACAGTGTATTGAACCGACTCTTATGTTAGGTCTCATTATTTGATAAAACATCATTATTTTATCTGTTTAGATAATCTAAATAAATGTAATCTTCAGCGGCATTCAGGCAGCAGCTAAATGTATACATATGTTACATATGGACACCAAATGCACAAACATATCACTTGCACTATAAAGTAAAAAGTAAGTTCTCATTGCATCATTGTAAACTACTTGAAGTCTCTGTAAGCTGGCTGTCTTATAGTTTGACCGCAAGAGCGCAGTATACAGTGGTGTGCAATATGCTCAGAACAAAGACATCTACACACACACCAACATACAATGTAATTTCAATAACCTCATCATCTGTCGGCTGCTCAGTAATGAAAAGGAAGAGATATTTCATCTCAAATACATTAAGATCAATATCAGGCAATTTAATTTAAAGGGATATTTCCCCCCAAAATGAAAATTCTGTCATTAATTACTCACCTCCATGTCGTTCCAAACCCGTAAGTCCTTCATTCATTTTCGGAACACAAATTAAGATATTTTTGATGAAATCCAAGAGCTTTCTGACTCTCCATAGACAACAATGTAACCGAAATGTACCCAGACTATTTTGCCGATGTCCTTACTACGTTTCTGGGAACATTTCAGGTGCATTGTTGTTTATGGAGGTTCAGAAAGCTCTCGGATTTCATCAGAAATATCTTCATTTGGGTTCTGAAGACGAAGACATTTATCCTCGTTTGTTCTGCAGATCATAACAACACTCTTACTTGCATTATATGTTAATATACGTTTAAAGTTTAAACACAGAACATAGGTAATAGTGAGAGGGTGCTAAAAAAAAACACTAAAAATCACAAGATCATCTGCATACATAATATAAATAAACAAACTAAAATATAACAGTATTAAAGGCCTTCAATCTTTTAAAAAGTCATCAGTATGTACCATTGTTAACCCCATAAGGGATTTAAAAATGATTGCCCCATTTTATTTGCATAGTCTGGTGGGCATAACAAACCTGATTCTCACAATGATGTATTGCAGTATTCCATACCTTTAAAGGGATAGTTCACCCAAAAATGAAAATTCTGTCATCATTTACTCACCCTCATGTCGTTCCAAACCTGTATGAGTTGCTTTCTTATGTTGAACACAAAAGAAGATATTTTGAAGATTGCTGGTAATCAAACAGTTGGTGGTTGCCATTGACTTCCATAGTATTTTTTTTTCCTACTATGGAAGTCAATGGCAACCACCATGTTGAGAGAAATCGGGAGTAAGTGGTCTGTGTGAACATGATGTTACTGGAGTTCTAGACTAAATATGAACATGTATTTACTCATCTCACTGCACAAAAACAGATTCAGCGTTCCTCAAAATCAATAAAAACAGTCGAATGCAAACTCTGAATATTATACAAACCTGCAATTATTATATGTTGAATAACACAAATATCATTTATGTATTTAATCCCATTTTATTGACCAACGTCTTTGCTACTGACATTCGATGATCCAATTCAACCATACTAATAAGCAAAAATGACGTGTTTCATTTTTGTGATTGCTGAAGAGTGTTGAACTTTCTTCTTCTGTGTCATATTCTACATGCACAAAATCTGCAAGTCAAAGTCCGGACTTAAATCCGATTGAGATGCTGTGACATGACCTTAAACAGTCCATTCATGCTCGAAAACCCTCCAATGTGGCTGAATTAAAACGATTCTGCAAAGAAGAGTGGGCCAAAAAATAACTCTTAACGCAAATACTGTATGTACAACCCAACTTTGGGTCAAATATGGACTAACCCAACTGTTGGGTTAAATTTTTACATTATATTTTTAACCCAAAAGTTGGGTTAGTCCATATTTGACCCAAAGTTGGGTTGAAACAACCCAGCATTTTTTAGAGTGTATATTTACAGTCAACAACTTTTTTGATCCACTTCAAATGTTAACTACTGCATTTCAGGTTTATTTCAATGAACAAAATGTTTTTAATAGTTTAAGTTAATGATAGTAACCATGAAAAGCACTAGTTTCACATTTGACAGGTCAGAATGAAAGAAAACGTAACACTCAAATTATGTTTGCTGACTCGAGTTGTGAGACTGTGGGTGTGAATGAGGGTTAACGTTCCTACCGCAAAACAATCTGTGTGTGTTAGAGAGAGGCATTGAAGTCCGAACAGAGACACATTCAACTACATTCTCGTCTGAAGAGAAAGATGAGGCTGTTTATCGCGAGCGTCTCTGTGCTGCTGCTGCTTCTGGGTTTTTCATGCATCACATCTCTGAACTTGTAGACAAATTCAGTAAATGTGGTGACCTTTTCTACCATCAAACGCCTCCAGTGTACATGCTTTTTTCTTTAATAAAGCTTGCAGTCGCAAATATTGGCACATGGGACTCGTCTCACGGACTTATTGCATGTGTGTGCACAATTACACAGGCCTAAGTGAGAAAAAAGTTTTTATATAAAGCATGGGGTGTTGACATATCCGATTATAACAATTTAATTATAACAACTAAACTCTTCCAACTACAAATATTACATGTGGTTTAAACTTAAATGGCTGCATTTAATGTGTGATCAGACAGGTTTGATTTAAATCTGACGGTATTCATTCATACACAGACAGTAAAGGACAGCACTCCGAATAGGGCAGTGAGTTGGAGTTCATTTTATTAGTGTTATACTGAGTAAAGCTGCTCAAAATGAATGTTTTAGAAGCATAATGCAAACACTCTACTCCTTTAGAGTCCTTTTCAGTCTATTCAAACGACCGCTGACATTCAAATCGACTTGCTTTGTTAAAGAAAATAGAATTGACAGTACATTTAGGCACACTGCTGACAGATACTATACACCAATATGCACAGTTCATGTTCATACGTACGGGGATTCAGAAAACAAAATCAAATCAGAAACATCTGTATGGACCATTTGGTGGATGTAAAGAGGAAGTTGCTCCTGTGTGACTCGACCAATCACAGCAGAGTTTAGCTTCTCAGTGCCAGCCAATCACAGTAGAGAAAGACCACGAACAGGCAAATCACACGAGTAAAACTGCTGGTCAATCACAGCAAACAGCCACAAAACAAGAGCCAAAACCCTTCAGTCAAGAGTTCAAGTGCTACTTTTATTGTTATTTAAACACACAATTAGTTCTCATCTATTCGCATCAATTTCTGCTGATCTGAACCAGGTCTCAAGCATCAATCTCATGCGAGACGAAAGAACATTTACAGGTCATATTTTGCTCCAAAATCAAAAGAAATAAATTATATGTTTGCATAGACAATGAAATGAAAACACTTTCTTTCCCATGGTTTTTCTACCCAATTCTCTTTGTTAAAATCAAAGAACCTAATTATTACATAACAAACATCATTTATTTGTATTTCAGTTTACATCAGAATAATGATTTAATTATTTGTAATAATTTAAATAACATTATTTTTATGCATAATATACATAAAAATATAATATAATCATATAAAATATTTTTATATTATATTATATTATTGTTCTTTTTAAAATTATTTTTAATTTATATTTTAATATATAATAATTTATTTAAATTGTAATATATATTTGAGATTTTTTTCACATTACAGTAATCATAATCATAAAAATGTTCTTAATCATTTTAAAAAAGCATGTCACAATGCAAAACAAAACAAACTAAATAAACTTTGGGGTGAAATATGACCCGTGCATGTTCTTGTAAAGTGCAGATATTTCACAAAGGTGACTGGAGAGTGTTTAACAGTAATAAAGAGTGTTTAAGATCTGTGTGCTCAAACGCTAGATGACCTCTGACCTCGGCAGTGTCTTTCGCGTTTTGTCTCTCTGCACGTTTTGATCATCCGTTCACCTACAATGTGCTTTCACTCGTTTCCTAAAAGCAAAACGCGCCAAAATTCAGGAGTGACGAAACATTAAAAACAACAACAACAACAAAAAACATCCCCAACACAAACATTAAAAAGCCAGACTTATAAAACAAGTCCTTTAAAATAAGCCATTTACAACAACGGAATGTTTCGGTGGTTTCGAAGAGTTTCCTGTGGTTTTGGATTGGCTTCTGAAATTCTTCACTCGAATATACTTAAACTATCCCATATACGATTATTATATAACATGCATTAAAGAAACATATTGCACAAAAACGAAGGACATATTTTCTGATTGAAAATGGGATTCGGACAGTCGATATCTCTTTAGAGCGTGTGCGTACGATGGCTACGTCTAAACACACGTCTCTTGGTCTTGTATTTAAGGCTGAATCTATATCTCAAGCTGAAACAGTCTTCGGCATCAGACAGCTGCAGTTTAGTGCTACACTTGCTATTCTAAAATAAAGTCATTTAAAAAAAAAAAAAACACATGAACACGACCCTCCACTGGATTGAGTTATAAAAACTGGACGCACACAAACATCGACACGTACATTCGTTAAAGCATATCTCCTTATGCGAAGAGCTCCCAGTAGCCGTCTGAGACGGTCATCCAAATATACGCTTGAATTCCACCATCTCTGTCCGCTTTGATATGTTTGAGGGCTTTAGATAATCATTAAAGGAATAGTTCAACCAAAAAAGAAAATTTGCTGAAAATGCACTCATCCTCAGGCCATCTATGAGTTTGTATCGTTCCACAGATTTGGAGAAATGTAGAATTGCATCACTTGCTCACCAATGGATGCTCTGTAGTGAATGGGTGCCGTCAGAATGAGAGTCCAAACAGCTGACAAAAACATCACAATAATCCACAAGTAATCCACACCACTCCAGACCATCAGTTAATGTCTTGAGAAGCTAAAAGCTGCGTGTTTGTAAGAAACAAATCCATCATTAAGAGGTTTTTTAACTTCAAACCATTGCTTTCAGCTAAAATTTGAGTCCTCTATGCATAATATTGCTTCCTCCAGTGAAAAAGTGGTCTGATCTGAATCAGGAGAGAAATCTGCACATATAAAGCAACCGTTTACAAGCCAAAACAGTCCAAAACAAATATGTGTGTGGGTTTTGATGCGAGGCAACAGGAAATGGACTTCACTGGAGGACGTGTTAATATTTAATTATGGAGTCATATTATGGCCAGAAGCAATGTTTTGAAGTTAGAAACTTCATAATGATGTATTTGTTTCTTACAAACACAGCTTTTGGCTTCACAAGATGTTAACTGATGGACTGGAGTGGTGTGGATTACTTGTGATGTTTTTATCAGCTGTTTGGCACCCATTCAGGATCCATTGGCGAGCAAGTGATGGAATGCTACAAATCTCCAAATCTGATGAAGAAACAAACTCATCTACATCTTGGATGGCCTGAAGGTGAGCACATTTTCAGCTTTTTTTTTTTTATCTAATTTTTTCCTGAACTATTCCTTTAAGTCATTTTAGATTAGCTTAAGTATTACGTATAAGCAAAAGACAGAGGGGCGTGGCCTGTTTTAAACCCCACCCACTTCATGCAACCGATTGGTTGGCAGGATAACGTTACGCCTATTTCAGTTTCAGTGCCACAAAACGATCATAAAACATCGCTGCCGACCCTCCTCATATGGTTCTGCTTGTAATGAGTGTTAAGGTGCATAGGTTGCTTCGGTCGGATTTCCTTCACCATACAGTACTGACGATGAGGCGACCAATGCCAAATACAAAACAAACCCAAAATAAACCAAACAAATCGTATATATCTACACAGTGTCATTCAAAACATCAGATCAGAAATGCACGGCAAACAGAAAGAGCGATGGCTCAGTGCTCGGGCGCTGCAGTCTTTCGTAGTGGTTCAGACGTGACCGAACGCTTCACGATGATAAGATGAATCCTCTCTGCTACAGCCGTGTCAGTACAGTGCTTTAAATGAGAACAGCCACGAGGCACTAAGAGGGAGGTGTGTGTTCGAGCGTTTGCCGCCGGGATGCGCGTCACCTTCGGGGCGGCTCTGTTGCGGCAGGCGGCCGCTGGCTCCTCCTCCCCCTCTGCGTCGGCGGGAGATGCGTCTAGGATGCCCTTGCGTGTGGTTTCCGCCCCGATGATGTGCTTCAACTCATCTGATGGGAGGAGAACATTTCAAGTCATGTCAAATTGATTTGTATAGCGCTCTTCACAATAGACTCAAAGCATCTTCACAGAAAATCATGATGTTAATATTTAATATTTATGTCTATGTAGTTATTTTAGTACATCAAGTTAAACTAAATGAAAATCAGAAATGTTTCCTTGGCCATTAGCTGTAATAAATTAAATTTAAATATTTTTATTATTACTTTATTTTATTTCACATTTTTTATTTCAACTAAAAATATATTTTTTATGGTTTTAGTATTAGTTAACAATAACCGTGGTACTATATATATATATATATATATACAGTATATATATATACTATCATTAAAAAGTTTGGGGTCTTTAGGTTTTTTATTTTTTATAAATGAATACCTTTATTCTACAAGGGCACATTAAATTGATTAAAAGTGACAGCAAAGACATTTATAATGTTACACAAGACAATACTTTCTATTTATCAAAGAATCCTGAAAATAAAATGTTTTACAGTTTTCATAAAAAATATTTGGCAGCACAACTGCTTTCAACATTGATAATAATCAGAAATGTTGAAATTCTTGATCAGCGAATCAGCATATTAGAACGATTTCTGAAGGATCATGTGACACTGAAGACTGCAGTAATGATGCTGAAAATTCAGCTTTGATCACAGAAATAAATTACATTTTACTATATATTCACAGAAAACGGCTACTTTAAATTGTAATAATATTTCACAATGTTACTGTTTTTACTGTATTTTTATTCAAATATATGCAGTTTTGGCGAGCATAGGAGATTTTTCAAAAGCATTTAAAAATGTTATCGACATTTTGGCTTATTTGATAATACATAGAGCTAACAATAAGTGCCATCTGCAGAATAACTACAGATTTTCCACTATAGTCTGTGTTGTGAGTGCACATAAATGTCTGTATATTCAGTGTCATAAGATTCAGGCTGTAGTGTGTGTGTGTGTGTGTGTGTGTGTGTGTGTGTGTGTGTGTGTGTGTGTACCTGGCATGATGCCCAGGAGTGTGGTCTTGGCGGCGACTCGCGTCCTCATGCGTAAGCTTTTGTCTCTGCGGGGCGGTGTCTCGGCGAGGATCCCGTTTGGCCAGTAAGAGTCTCTGCAAGGGTCAAAAAACCCAGTCAGAAGACAAACCAGAATCACATACATGTCAAAACAGACAGTGTGCTTGAAATCATCACCTGAATCTCTTCACGTAATCAGACACTTGCTCAGGCGAGGTCATGTAGTCGACGTGATCTACGATTTTCCTGCAATGAAGCAAAAACATATGTTCAGCTTTGAACATAAAGCAGAAATGCAACCGCATGCGACTCAATGTGCGTGTGTCTGGCACCTGTTAATGGTGTCTCCATACGTGGCTTTGATGAGCTGCTGTAGGAGGTTTTTGATGTTTCTGCGCAGCCACTGATTTCTCTCCTTCAGATCAAACACCTCGTCCATCAGCAGTAACATCACCCTCAATGGAATATTATCATCCACCTGTTCATCAACACAACGTTAGTAAACTGACAGCTCCAGCTCTGAAATCTCATTGAATTATCACTCAGAATCACTGAAAAAATAGCAAGTTGATTAGATAAATTATTTCAAGCAAATTATTTGTTATAATATAATATAATGATTGTTTTCTTAAATTATACAAACTAAAAATGAATAAAGAAATACATTACTAGGGTAAAATACTATTGTACTGTAAAAAGAAAATCTGTATTTCATAATGATGAAAATAATAATATTATAATTTTAATAACATTTTTAAATGAAAAATCAAAAAAAAAAAAAAAGTACAATAAATATTAAATACATTTTAGACTTATTAAAGTATAAAAATTTAAAATCACAAAGAAATACATTACTATGGTAAAATACTATTGTACTGTAAAATAAAAAATTCAGTATTTAATAATAATGATAATAACAATTATGATGAAAATAATAAATATAATTTTATTAAATTATAAAATGAAAAATAAAACAATTACTATAGTAATAACACTATTATAATAAAAATTAAATCAATATTATAATAAAAACTATACAAAATAAAGAAAAATCAAAGAAAATTACTATGGCAATAATAATATTGTACTGTAAAATAAACAACAACAACAACAATAATAATTTGCAGAGTAAAAGAAAAATTACAACACTAATACTTATGCATGTTTTTAAACATTATACCATCAAACTTGTACTAGAATTGCTTATTACAAGTATTAAAATAACATTATTTATCAGCACCTTTACACATACTAAAAGCAACTGTGTTACGAGTGATTTGGCCAAGTTTGATTTGATGTTGACTCACATTGTCGTCCAGCTGGGCCGAGACGCGGCAGTGTTCGGGATCGATGTCAGACTTTGCGATTAAAGGAGGCACCTGTGGATCAGACACATCTGGAGTCAATGACGTGCATTCATAAAATAACGGCATTTGAGTGCAAATATGTGACTCTGGAGCACAAAACCAGTCATAAGGGTCAATTTTTCGAAACTGAGATTATACATCATCTGAAAGCTGAATAAATAAGCTTTCCATTGATGTGTGGTTTGTTATAACAGGACAATATTTGGCCGAGATACAACTATTTGTATCTGGAATCTGACGGTGCAAAAAAATCTAAATACTGAGAAAATCATCTTTAAAGTTGTCCAAATTAAGTTCTTAGCAATGCATATTACTAATCAAAAATTACGTTTTGATATATTTACAGTAGAAAATGTACAGAATATCTTCATGGAACATGATATTTACTTAATATCCTAACGATTTTTGGCATAAAAGAAAAATCAATCATTTTGACCCATACAATGCTTTTTTGGCTATTGCTACAAATACACCCCAGCGACTTAAGACTGCTTTTGTGCTCCAGGGTCACATATTTCGCCTGCGCATGCATGTGAAAACGATTGACAAACGGCACAGACTAAGTTTCTAAGTTACATAAAAACAGGCAACACAAACAGCCAACATGCAAAGCGTCCAGTTTGGCAGGTCTCTGGTCTTTAGCACATTTCTCTCTGTGCTCTGAGATTCTCCAGACGTGCTCTACCTTAAATATGGACTGTTTAATATCCTGGCCAAGTTTCCCGGACAGGCGGCCCATGTCCGCCGAGACTTTGGACACTCCCTCGGCCAGGCTGTCCGGCAGTGACTTCACGGCATTGGACACGTTCCTCATGGAGCTCCGGAGAGGATTCACAAACGTGTCCATCTGTCCGAGTCCAGAGAACAGGACAAGTTTACAAAAAACGGCGAATCCAAGCAGACAACAACTCTACGCCGCTGCCCCTCTGGAGTAAATACATGGAGGTGCGTTCACGCTCACAGAGATTTCATCACTGTTCCTACTGAACTGCAGTATTCGGATCGTGTCTTTGCTGTTGCTATTTAATGTTAAACCTGCTCAACTTTTTTGCACCACCGGTGTTTTCTATTCCTCAGGTTGTCCTGAAATGCCAACTCTCATTGAAAATGAATAACTTTCACTAACTGCTAACTTTTGCCACTGCAAATCGCTGTTTGTGTGAATGCCCCTTCACTCTGTCGGTCTCTCTATCTATCCATCCGTCTACCAAAAGGGTGTCAAAGTAACGCAGTTTGTTAGATAAAATCTATGGGGTTTCATATAATTTTATTAGTGATTTTTGTTTCAGTGCATAGATTTAATGATTAGACTGCATAATTGCTTAAAAAAAAAAAAAAAAAAAAAAGTTTAGAGAAGTCTCCATGTTTTATTTTATAAGCATTAAAAAAGTTTTTTGCAAAAATGTACACTATTGTTTCAGAAGTTTGGGGTCAATATGATTTTTTTTTTTAAAGAAATTGATACTTTTATTCAGCAAGGATGCATTAAACTGATCAAAAGCGACAGTAAAAGACATTTATAATGTTACAAAAGATTCTATTTCAAATAAAAGCTGTTCTATTGAAGCTTCCATTCATCAAAGAATCCAGAAACTACAAAAATACATGGGCAGCACAACTGTTTTCAACATTGATAATAATCAGAAATGTTTCTTGAGCAGCAAATCAGCATATTACAATGATTTCTGAAGATCATGTGACTTAGCTTTGATCAGAGAAATACATTACATTTTAACATATTCACATAGAAAACTGCTATTTGAAACTGTAATATTTCACAGTTTTACTGTTTTTACTGTATTTCTGATAAATGCAGCCTTGGTAAGCAGAAGAGACTTCTTTTAAACCATTAAATATTAATCTTTTATTTTTTTTTATGTTGGAGCATATGAATACATTTATTAACTGTCATTTATTGAAAATTTAGGGAATGCCTTGTTTGTTTTATACCAAGATATAATTTTATAAGCTAAATCTCCCACCCTGCTGGACATGAAACACCTTCACTGATCATATTAAACATTTTCTGTATGTGGTATTTCTCACCTTGCGTGCGAAGTCTCCTTTGCCCTTGCTGTAGGCTTTGTTCTCCAGGAAGTCATAGACGTAGGGGATCAGCATGGGACAGGCCTTCACCATCTCAGGATTCAACAGCAGCTGCAAGACACATTCAGCTCTCAGCACACCTGAGCCAGCAGAACCCAAAATAAACACCCGTCCTCGTCTGACCCACCTGCAAATAAGCGTTCAGGTCCTTCTTCCTCTTCTCCAAAAACTCCCTGTCCATGTTGTTAAAGGTCTTTTTGCCAGGAAGCTTGAGAATCGGACCAAGGCTCTCAAACTAAAGACGGGACACATGGGTTAGAAAACATCACATCTATCAAACCCAATTAGATCAGATTGTGTTCGGCCAAAATATTTTGGCACATCCAGGACTCTGTGTTCGCAAAACTTCACAGAATTTAAACGCCAGTCAACAAGTTTCTTTGCATGTTCGCTTAATAAAAATGTAAACTAATTTGGCTAATAATTAGTGGTGATTTCAGCTACCAATATTGCTGAACTTAAAATATAGTTCTTACATTTTTAAAATGAGAGGTGGGGTAAAATTATGACATTATCCCCAAATCTCATTAAGGGATTAATAAGAATTTCTGCATCAGTGTAGTTTAATGTACTGCTTTTAAGCTTGCAGATTTTAATTACAATTTCTACTATAGTAAATAATAATATATATTATATATATATTATTATATTTCTTATAGCAAATGAGAAAATAAAATCTACAAAA
>NW_015548243.1:327678-331962 GCF_001515605.1 Sinocyclocheilus anshuiensis | reverse complement strand
AATGGCTGCAATATAACAAAGAGTGAAAAATTGAAGGGGGTCTGAATACTTTCCGTACCCACTGTATATATATCGATGTGGCATGGTAAAACGTGTTAAACACAAATGCATCGCAATAAAGACAGCCCAATAAAGCAAAAATTTAATAAAGACAAAAGTGATTTCCAACCACATTTCTACCATGTTGATCTAAGTTGTACTGCCTTTAAGAAATGCAGATTTTAATTACCTTCTTTTTTTTACTATTATATAGAAATACAGTATAAAATCTACATAACTTAAAGGCAATACAACAAACTGATCTGATAGGTGACGTGTGATGTTCATTAAAGGGTAAATCTGTGTCACCTGCTCTGTGATGCGCATGTGGAAGTCGTGGAAATCGCTGTAGCGGCGGTACGTCTTCCAGATGTCCTCGCTGCCGTCGGAGTTCTTGCGTATAACGGTGAGGGTATAGAGGGCGTACGTCTTCCCGTGATCGTTACACACGCCTGCCACAGGAAGTAGGTTTAGAAAAGCATCAGCTACAGCACACCGGGAGAGAGAGGCAGGAGCGATGGGAACGATGGCAGGGGAAAGAGAACGAGAACCACAAGAAAGGCACAGCAGAGAGAGGACAACAAGACAAACGACAGAGGGACAGAGGAAAAAAAGATGAACGTAAGAAAATAAAGAAATAAATCTGATGAAATGATAGTCACAACAAGAACAAACACAAAGTGGCAGGAAAAGTGTTGCTCCTTCAAATAATTGAAGCTTGAAAATGAGAAGAAGTGATGACTAGAGAAGAGAGGAAAGTTCACCAGCACACACACTGAACAGCTCATTAAATCACACACAGACAATTACCATTTACATGAGTCATTACTAACACTCAATTAAACAGTTTAACATTTCAAAGAATCTAAATGAATAAAGTAGAACTTAGGCACTTTTTTAGAGGTCATATTTCACCTCAAAATCAAACAGGAAAAATAAATTACATAAATTGCATAAAGAAAATTAAGCTTATTTTAGGATAGTTGTGATGTTTGTGACATTATTTTCATTACTTCCTTTTAGCAAATGGCTGCAATATAACAAAGAGTGAAAAATTTAAGGGGGTCTGAATACTTTCCGTACCCACTGTATATATGTAGTATATATCATGTAGTATTTGATGTACTTTAATTTATTCTATTTTTTTTTAAATATATGTCTTTGTATAACAGTATATGTGTGTGTGTTTGTATAATATATTTATATATATAATATATTTTTCGCTTTATAATTAAAAAATAGCATAAATTAAAATACAACAAATACTAAATGATATATAAATACTTTGCGTAATTTATAATAATTTAGAATTTAACACATACTTAATACTAGTGCTGGGCGGTATACCGGTGTTTATTTTTGTTATGATATGAATTTCATGAATGAAAACATTTTGTAACATGATTTTGATGTACCATTTTCATGGTAATGCAATGTTTGATTTTAAAATGGGTTTCAAAGGATGAATTTTGAGATTTAAAGTTTTCAATTGATATATAATTTCTGATGATTTCTAAAGTGTGAGAGAAAAAGGCAATGAAGACTTTTTTTGACAAAGGTCAGAACTCCTGTTATGATGTAGATTTTTGAGGTGCACTCTTATCATAAATTAATCTATGACTTTTCCTACATAAATATTTTACCAATGTTTTTTAATTGTTTTTACTTCACTATATTTAATTGTAATATAGTGAAGTAAACTTAGGCGTCCCACAGAGGGGACGGTTGACAGTTAAATGGTTAAACAACGTCCGGAACGCAACACTGTTTGAAAGGGGTCCCTTTTCACTGTGGTGAGGGAACAGCTGTATGTGTTACTAAGCGTGAAAGCTCCGAAACTGAAGCTGTAGAACTAATAGAACGTGATGACACAGAAGAACTCATCCACAATATCCACATTGACCTCCACAAATATCCACCGTCCCCTGCTATCAGCTCCTGCGTTTCACACACACACACACGAGCGCGACTTTAGCACTAGATTTTTTTGACAATATTCACTCATCATGACAGTAAAATAGGGCATTCTAAGTCAATATACTGCAGTATTTCCTCTCTCAATCAGTAGAAAATATGGTTAACACCCGGTCATGCATGAAAAAAAAATACCGTCATGTACCGTGAAACCGGTATAATTTTGAAAAATACCGTGATATACATTTTTGGTCATACCGCCCAGCACTACTTAATACATAACTTTCTGCAAAACAATAATGAGAATTGGGAGGAGCCTAAAATTGGCTTCACCTACAGAAGAAGAGAGTATACGTTTTTTTTTTATGAATCTTTGCAAATCGCCTTTCCTAATAATGTGCTAGTTAGCAAGTTCCGCGATGAATGCGGCTAAAGTTTACAGTCTCATGAGAACGGCTTGTCACCCCACGGAAGAGAGGGGCGGGGTGAGCAGAGCTCATTAGCATTTAAAGGGACATGCACCGAAACAGCTCGCTGTGAGCAGAGCTGTTTTTGACAAGGTAAAATAGGTGTTGTTTTACACTACCATTGAGAAATTTTAACCAAAGTATGTTATAGACTTTTCATTAAGACCCTAAAGAATCATATCAACTTGTGGAAAATTGGCATCCGATGACCCCTTTAATTATCTTTGAGCATAACAAAATGTGCATTTTTTCTTCTTTTGATATTAAGGTGAAAGGTTTTTTTTTATTTTTTATATTATTACACCAGGTATAATGCAATAAAGACACATGCAATTAACCACATTTCTACCATGTTGAGCTAAGTATTTGTCTAGTCATTATAAGAAATAAAAAACAAAAAACACTTTTTGATGGTAATTTTCATTGAGGACAGAAAACACCGTGCCTGGTAAGGACACAGTGCTGAACTTTAAAACTGTACAGTATTTATCTACTCAAATTATTAACAGCAGGTAAAACTCTCACCCGTATCAGAGATAAAGGCATGAAGCTGAGCAGACTCATCCACGCTCCCGCTGCTGAGATCATCTAATGACTACAAAACACAATCATTTGAAACAATCATACACACTCATACACGCCTGATGTAAGTAAATATTACATATGAATGGCTTTATTTGACATACTAAATTAATGCTTCCTGTTGGAGACCCGTTGAACGACTCTGGAGAAACAGAGAAATATGAATGAATTTTAGGAGATGATGTGTAAACAGACTCATCAGGTAGCGTGTGTGTTTGTCACCTCCGTCCCCGTGGTCTGACCCCATGTAACTGGGCTCTTTCAGCATGTCCAGCTCGGCCAGCATCCGCACATACAGCGGGTGCTGCTTAAACGATGGGTAAAACCTTTCATCCCGCAACATCATATCATACACCTGAGGAACACAGACAGCTAATATAGTGGGCTTTTTAATGGTTATATTGGTCGAAATAGGCCTGCATGATAAACTGTCAAAAATCTCAAATTCTCATTGTATAATATGGAAAAAGTTAATTACCAATGGGTAATTTGAAAAATGACACTTGCATACACTACTGTTCAAAACTACTGTTTAGATCGGTAAGATTTTTTTTAATCAAGTCTCTTTTGCTCACCTAGGCTGCATTTATTTGATCAAAAATATTTTATCATTTAAAATAACTTTTCTATGTGAATATGTTGAAATGTAATTTATTTCTGTGATCAAAGCTGAATTTTCAGCATCATTTCACCCGTCTTCAGTGTCACATGATCCTTCACAAATCATTCTAATATGCTGATTTTCTGCTCAAGAAACATTTCTGATTATTATCAGTGTTAAAGTGACTTGAGGAAATTTACAGTCCATGAATATTTTTACTGGCCTTTAAACTGTATGTGAATTATTTAATTAAAAAACAGGCAGAACAAATTGGGGAAACACATCTAATTGCAATTTTTATTTTGTATTGATATTAATATTTGTATTTACTTACTTTTATTAATTAATCAAACCATAAAAAATAATCTGATGTACTTAATTATCTTTTCTTTATAATACTACTGAACTGCAAAGAAGTTCATAATACATTTCAATTGAATAATTATAATTATTATTATTATCATTAATATTATTATTATAATTAATATTTTTATTTTATATAACAACTGTTCAATCATGACAACTCTCTGAAGATTTTAGCATGGTGATGGATATGACAATGTTAATGTATTTGGTCTTGGCGGAATTGCTGCTGCTGTTGGTCATTGCTGTATTTGTAGATTATTGCTGCTGCTGCAAGCAAGTACAGGAACTTGCTACTGCCAATGCATATGGCGATAC
>NW_015548243.1:318374-327584 GCF_001515605.1 Sinocyclocheilus anshuiensis | reverse complement strand
GCTGCTGCTGAATTGCTGCTGCTGTTGGTTATTGCTGTAGTTGTAGATTATTGCTGCTGCTGCAAGCAAGTAAAGGAATTTGCTACTGACAATGCATATGGTGATACAGTGCCGTGAGTATTTAAGACATACTGCTGCTGCACAAATAGCATTTAAATAACCCGTAGCAGATCTATACAGGTGGAGCTGGGGAAGGCGGAGGGTTTCAGAGAAACTCTGAAAGCGCGCTGCAGGAATATCTAGTGAATGTTAGCCAGCCATATAAATCCAAGGCAGTAAGCTCATTGGCTGCATATGCAGCTTGAACCAATCAGCTGTGCCAAGTCATTTAACTCTCTGAATATCATCAGTTACGTTAACACCCCATCAGCCCGCGCCATCTAGAGTTTCATGACTGAACTATATATTAAAATTACAATACTAATATTTATTGTTGCTTTTTTCGTTGCTTTCAAATATTAAACCACTGAGCTTTTATTTTGGCAGAAAAACGCAGGGAAACTTCTCTGGTTTGAAATGCTTCACTTTTGTTGACAACAGATTTATAAATGCTTCTCATTACAAACTTGGGAAGATGTTTGGCGCATGTTACATTTTCAAATGCGCACTATAAGCGACTCAAACTCACAGCACTTGCAGAGATGGAGTTTGACTCGGAAAACACTGTTATCATGAGCGGCTCACGTGAAAAGATCACAGCACTTCACTCTGATATCTTTGCAATCTGATAGTTGTGCTAAACCATATTACGTTCATATATGCTCAAAGGAACATCAGTCATTACCTTTTTCTGGATTTCATCAAATATCTCGGGTGTGGGATCCTCTTTGTTGAGTTTCTGAGCCAGTCTGGTTACAGACGCTTCGTCCACCTCCACCCTAGGAGAGGCCTGAGTGGAAATAAGCCTGTCAAGCATCACTTCATGGACACTTTACTCATTCTTACTGGTAAATCTCAATCCTCTCACCTTCTCTGACAGGTACTGGTCGTAGACGCCGAGCGCGGCGGCTCTCAGCAGGCCTTTGGTGGTCTGGCTGCTCTGCCTCTTCCCGTCTCTCTGGCTGCTCTGTAAGACCTCCAGCTGCTGCTGGGCCGTGACCCGATAGCCCTCTACCGTCAGCCAGAAGAACAGGATCGCCTGACCGCCCATGGGCTGCATGTAGTCTAGAGACAGAGAGAGATTAAAGGTATCGAGGAATGATATCTAAAGAGAGGACAGTTTGTGTGCATCCGCCTCGACTCACCCATGAAGAACTGCAGCGCGATGTTGTGCACTAATATATGTTCCAACGGAATCACACACAGCTTCCCAAAATTAGCTGCGAGTTTCAATGCGTCAACTTCCTGTTCGGAAAAAAAAACAACCAAACGTGTTAAAAAGACATATTGGCAGGTGAAATGTTAATTGTCAGACAACTGATTAATTGCTGTTAAAACCTGAAATTATTTTTTTAAAAGTACAAGTCAATTTTATTATGTATTTTATAATGTTTTTGAAAAACAGTTATTTCTGTAATAAACATCATTATTAATAACAGTAATTAATTATATTGGAACATACAGAAATAACTGTTTGCAATACTATAATAACATAATACCGTTATTAATAATAATAATGATTTTGGAAAATAGTCATTTCTGTATTTTCCAAAAATATTCTTATTAATAATAGTAATTAATTATATTAATTGTCTGTATACTTTTCTGTAATAATTAACTGATAATTAATAAAACTTATATAATACAACTAATATTTTATTTATATTAATTATAAGTATATAATTTAATAATAAATTTGTTATACATTCTTATTTAGATAGCATTACAGCTTTTATTAATATTTTGAATTACTTTTTATTTTTAAACTTTCCATTTTCTTTTTAATTTTAAAGTGTTAGTAATTTTTATTTTTTTTAAATTATTAGATACTGTATAGCTTTTATTAATTTATATTTCAGTTTTAGTTATTAAAGTACATCAAGTCAAATAAAATTTAAATGAGAAGCAGCTAAAATATAGTTTGTTTGTTTGTTTTTGTTTATATTTCAGTTCAGTCTTATTTCAAGAAATGAAAATGTTTATAATGGTTTTAGTTTCAGTTAAGTATAATAACCCTGATTAAGAGTAATTACTTCATATGTTTCATTTACACTATTGTCAATGATAAATTGATCATTATTGAAAAGAAATTGAAATTCCTAGCAAATATAAATGTTTTTAATGAATATTCATGTATTATAAGAAAGCAAATGTGAATGAAACAGGAGAGATTTGTTTACCTTCCCTGATTGTAGCCGTTGTATCCGTGTTTCACAGACTTTCTTCACAAAGAGCAAACTATTGATTTGATTCTTTATGAAGTTGATATCTGTAAATGTGGAGAGAGAGAGAATGAAGAGTAAACAGTGTTTGTTATTATAAAGCCTTGAACTTGCTCTCAAATTTTCCAAAACAAACCCCGGAATTCATTGTTTATTTTCCAACCGAATGAAAAAACACTTAACACTTAAGCATATGTGTGTAAACATGAGTGAGCGCGTGTACCGTCTCCTCCCGTGTCCAGAGATCGGAGGTACTGAAGCTCCTCCAGGACTTTGTCTTTGACGGCCTCCAGCTCGGCCGCTTTGTCTGTCAGCTTTAAGATGTTCAAGAAGGCCTCGTAGTTACAGCTGGAGTCACGAATCTAAACACACACACAAAACTTCTTAAAGGTAATTCATGACACGCTCTTGGACTGTAAGAAGCGAGCAGGTCTCACCATCCAGATGATGAACTGGTTGATGTAATCAGGGTCACTCAGCTGGTTAATTAAGGGCAGCAGAACTCCTCTGGCCAAAACTTCCTGCAGGACATCAAAGAGTCAATCAGTTAATCAACATCAAGTTTGTTCATGTGCAAGACACCGAGTCTGGAGCTCTAATCTAGTAGTCTCAACATCAAGACCCGTCAGGACCACATAAACCAAAAGTCCTGATCTTAGAGCAGAACCCACATGTCTGCTTTCCATAAATCCCAGATCTAGTGTCTTAAAGGAATGTTCTGTATTACATACAACTTAAGCTCTATCAACATATTTTGTGGTATAATGTCAATTTCCACAGAGAATAATTTAGACATTTTCCAAATTGCATTTTATAGTAAAATTCTTTTGCAGTAGTCTAAATTATAATAAATGTTATTTGATATATTATAGTATTAATTAATATTTTACTTTTCCATTTTTTATTATTTTATTTATTTTTATTAATATTATTTTAAGTTTTAGTCATTTTGCTGGGTTTGTCATTTTTTTTATTTCTATTTAGCTTTATTGTTTATTTCAGTATTAGTAATTTTAGTATTTATATTTCAATTAGTTGCCAAGGCAACATTTCCATTTTTCATATTTCTATTTAGCTTTATTTTACTTTTAGTTTTAGAAATGTTAGTACTTAAACTTTTTTATTTCAATTAGTTGCCAAGGAAGGCAACATTTACATATTTTTAAGTTTTTAGATTTAAGTTTTTCATCTTATTTTTTCTTTTAGCTTTATAAAGGCATTAAAAACTGCAGATTGAAAATGTTTTAAGAGCAGAGTTATTTTAGTATTGAATTATAGCTTTTATTAAGATTTTGAATCAATGTTTATTTTTATATTTTCCATTTTCATTTCAATTCAAGTTTTTAGGTTTCAGTTTTTCATCTTATATTTTATTTTAGCTTTATTTCAAATAACAAAAACTATTTTTTAACAGTTTTAATTTTGCTCTCATTGCAACGGAAGGCAGAGAACAAGGTTACAGGTCTTAATAGGTTTGCATAACAATAATACATGGTTTTCTCCACATAAACTGTGCTTTACAGTTTTCATCCCTTTTTTAGCTGACCAAAGATAAGTCTGTGGGACTGATTTAGCATGTGTGAGTGTCTCACCCTGAGGAAGTATCTCATATTCTTGTTGTGGAAATCTCCAGGAGGTAGCAACAGGTACAGCAGCACTTCACAGAGATCCCGCAGGTAACCTGCACCAAAAAAACACTGTAAAACACAGTGTTTTGTCTTTGAAATGTGCAGCGCTCGCACACATTTAATTAAATCATTGCCTTTTGAAGTTTATCAAATCACATTTGGCCTCATTCACGCTTTTCTATCCAAATTTCAAAATTTAAGACATCTAAAACTGATAATTAAGATTTTTTATACCATATAAGACTTTATGTCCTTAAATTTCATAACTTTTTTTTAAGGATTCACAGAAACCATAGAATCTACTTTTATGGTGTTTTTTTGTGAAACTCAACAGCTACTGAAGAAGAAAGAAAGTTGCCTTTGGAAAGACATGAGGGTGAGTAAATTATTTGTGATCAATGATGATGGAACGCAGATGTGATCACATGACATCTTTTATATTCACAGGGCACATTTATACACACTTCTCCACCCAGCAATCGTGTTTCAAAGATTTCTCAAAGCATTTCCTTGCATTCATGACTGGGTGTGTGTTTACATTTTGGGCTAATTAAGTCTTTCAGCTGGTCTGGCATGTAAGATCTGCCCTAGAGAAGCATGTTCAACTTATTCATGTCTATTGTTGACATAAACCCAAACCACGCCTTAAATCACTGGGCTGGAGTCTCTGAACTGTCTATAGACACAAATCCTCCGTGTTTGTCTTACCTTCTTCATCCTTGCGTGACGTGCACACGACATCTCTACAAATCTTCCTCTCCATTTCCACCTCCGCCTCAAAAAACGAGTCCAGCAACTCGTCCGGAGCGTCACCTGCCACAAACACACAGACGGCGTCATGCACGAGCTCACACTATGAGTCAGTACAATCAAGGTCCCATTAAAGATGCCCTGTACTCAGTGAACGGGAAGTGGCATTAGTAAATCAACTGTTTTTTTACACGCTATAGACCAATTATAGGTTTGTAAACATTCAGGATGTGCACGCATCATGGTTGCAGAAAACCCGGGAGAGATAGCCTTTACGGCTAGCGAATTACACGGATACGGTACAAAATAGTTAGGTTTAAAAAGATTATAGATTATATTGATTAGATGTCATTTTCAAAATGTTCTCCGCATATTACAAGAGCTTGTCAGCCAGCGATAAGCACTGTTATTCAACGAAATTGACGTTTGACGTTTTTTGTGGGCGGAGCCTATCTGGAGGCAGAAAATGACGGTTTTCAAGCGGCAGTCTATGGAGCCATGGAATAAAAGAATACAAAAAGGTAAATTTGATTTTATATTTCAGAATTATGACTTTATTCTCGCAATTCCGAGATTATATCTCACAATTCTAATAAGGAAAAACAACTCTCTTTTCCCCTCGGCTCTTCTGTCTTTTTTCCCCTCACATTTGACAAACTCACTATTTTTGAGTTAAGTCGAGTTATAAAGTCCGAATTAGGATATATAAACTTGCATTTGCGAGAAAAAAAGTCAGAATTGTGAGATAAAATAAATAAATGTTATGTAAAAATGTTAATAGGTTTAAATAATATTTCATGCTGTAACTGTAGGGATAATACAATACGTCCCCTATGAACAGCATATGTGAATATTATGTAGACCTATTGTTTAAATTAAATTTATGCTTTAAAATCATAGCAGTTTTCATCCATAGTATGTCCATTTAAACGTCTGTGTTTAGCTTCAAATGGCATCTTTGATGACAGATTCTATAAAAATTATTTGCATTCTGATCTTGACATCAAAAGGCACAAATATTTTTTTTTATTTTATTCCATGGATTTTACCCATTTACCTCCACTTTGTTCCCAGTGTTTTTCTGCAACCACTATGCGCGCGCAGCTGCAAGTGACGTAACTGTGACGTCTACTCTGAATTGGTCTATAGGTTTAGTCCTGATATTGAGATCTTTACATCACGTCCTAATCAGCTGTGATGCAATAAAAAGCTCTAGGTTGCTCTACTCACTCCTCTAACTCTATTTTACGAGGTTAGATAACCCACAAATAAAACAACAACATTCTCATTCCTCAAAACCCCTACTCCAGCATTCCTCAGAATAATTAAAGTTAAATGGGTTCGAAAAGACATGAGAGTGAGCAAATTATGACATTTTTACTTTTTGCTTCATTACAGTTACACTTTACAATCTGCTTTCATTTGTTAACACTCAGTCAACATGAACTAACAATCAGGGTTATTTTAGTATAATTGAGATACTGTTACAGTAATGTATATTACTATTTTGATTTAGCGTTTATTTTAATATTTTACAGTTTTGATTTGAATGATAATTAATTTTTAATTAAGTAATTCATTTTAGTTCAAATTAGTACTTAATTGTGTGTTTGTCATTTTTATTATTTATTTATTTATTTTGAATATGTCTATATAGTTTTCATTGATTTTTATTGCAGTTTTAGTTTAGTTATATTAATTCACCAAGATAAACTAAATGAAAATGAGAAATGTTTCTTTGGCAACCAGTTGAAATTAAATAAGCTTAAGTTTTTTTATATTTTATTTCAGGTTTTTTTTTTCACTGTTATTTTCACTTTTTTTTTGTTTTTAATTTTAGTTATAAAACGTAACCCTGCAAACAATGAAAAAATATTTCTGAACCATTTATTAATCTTAGTTAAACTTATTTGAACATTTAATAATACATTATTAAAATAAAAAAAACTGTTAATATTATTTAATGAACTAACAATGAGCTAACATGTACAGTGAAATTAACAGTTAAATAAATATGGATACATTTTATAAATGCATGTATACTCAATTAATTCACAAAATTCACAAATTAGTTAATTAAAGCATTAGCTACATGAACTAATGGGACCTGAAGTGTTACCAGTATTGCAGTCTTGCAGCCACTGATAAACTTTTTGATTTGGTTTTGCAGAGAGTGTGAACAGAGAAGAGTGCAGAACAATCCTCACGTTGTTTTGGATCTTCTCTCTCGTTCAGCCTCTCCTGAGCTTTCCTGAAAACACGCAGATGAGTCGCAAAGGCATCCACCAGTCTGGTGGTGAAATACGGCTGCCAGTCCACCTCTTTAGACCTGAGGAAAGGAAAGATTGAGCACTTAATGAATCACAGGATTAACGGTCTCCATTTCTACACTGTACATTTATGGAGGCCCTTCATAATGCAGAGGTCAACTGCCTGCTCTGCCAATAGTTAGAAATGGCACTATAGTAAGCAGTGTTTAATAAACAGCTGTTTTACTAAATTCTGCTGAGGTGAAATTCAGTGCAGTCATGTATCGTGATACGTATCGTATCGTGGCCTATGTATCGTGATACGTATCGTATCATGACTTTGATGGTGATACACAGCCCTAGTCAGAACATCTGAATGCAGTGTTTGGTTTGTGGTCAGGTGTCACCATAGTGTCACTCACATGCTGACACAGCTGTGATTTTAAAGCAGATCTGTGTCAGACAGTTGTCTTACCTGGTGGAGAACTCAACGAGTGCGTTCTGGACTGTCTGACGGATCTCCAAGAGGAACGTTTCATCATCACTCAGTGTGTAATACCAATACTGGATATAGTCCCTCAAGGCGAACTGGATGACCTGATGAACGACATGAGAAGAGGATCAGATCATCATTTCCTGAAACAAACAGGACACCATTTGTAGGGTCCTATGAATTCCCATTAATTTTTTCCCCAAATTCCATTCTTTGTTTTTTGTTGTTGTTTTTTAATTTATCTGAATTTTTATTTTTTTTCCATTTTATTTTTTAGACTTCATTTTAACGGTTAAATTCAAAAGCAAGTCTAATTTAAATTATGAGTCTATTAATAGTTTTTCTTTTTTTTTATAAATAGGCATTTATAAATGTGTTTTATTTTTTTCTCAAATTCCAATTTATTTTTTTTACCAAATTCTGTGTTCTTTATTTACATTTTTCTGGATTCCATTTCAATAGTAATAATTTGAATAATCAATTTTAGTACTACTACTACTATTATTATTATTATTAAACTGAGATATACTTTCTTCTGTGCAATAGTAATTTATTTGTCACAATTTCTTCAAGTTAAACTGAACTTTTATATCCCATGAAGACCTTTGAGTTTATATATGATGATAGTTTTTCTCAAATGAAACTGCAAAATGCTCATGAAGACTCTCGGAAATCTCAGAAATCCAGAAAAAATAACAGAATTTCCAAAAAATAAACAATTTCTTATGGCCTTACTATTGCAAAAATTGTTAAAGTTTTATTTATTAAATTAATTAATTAAACCATTAAAAGAGAAACTAGAAAAAATTTAATGGAAACCACAGAATTTGGGAAAAATAAAACTGAATTTGGGAAAAAATTCTCTGGATTTCATACGGCCTCACAAGGAAATGTATTTTTCTGGATCATGTGCTCTCGGTTCTTTTTGGCACAGACACAATGACCCATCACTGCTACTGCAAAGGACTCTGGGTAGACATTCCAGAGCAGATGTGAAACTCAGCAGAACAGACTGAGAGTTGGAGCTGCTGACGCATTATCATGAATGTCTTTAACTTAACGCAATTTCCTCAAAACCTCAGACTTACATAGGATGAGTTACACAATGATTTCACTCATAAAGAGGTCTTATACTATGGGACGAGATTTTAATGTGGTCACATCATGAAGAAAACGGATACTTATCGGTCTTTTCTCACGTCTACAAGTCTCTCCAGTCCACCCAGACCAGTTACTGAAACTAAACCACAAAAAACAGGAACAATTTTTGAACACGTCAGCCTTGCTCCAAAAACCTAGACTGCTGCCTACCAAGACAACATTTTTAGGCAACACCCTCCACATGGAGGCTGTTCAAAACAGTAGGTAACACCATGCTGTCTTGTTATAGTTCATTTGTCCAAGGCAGCAACAAATGCATTCTTGCAGATTACCACCGCTTTTGATAATAAATGTGTACTAAATAATAAATCCAGAAAAACTAAAACAGATAACTGAGAATTCTGAAAAATATTTGTATAAAATATTTCATAGGGCTCCAATATTTTTTAAAATGTGAATAAATTATTATTAATTATTAAATTAATTAAAAATAATTATTAAATTATTAAATTTAAAGGGGTCATATGACGTTGCTATAAAAGAACATTATTTTGTGTATCTGGTGTAATGAAATGTGTTTATGCAGTTTAAGGTTCAAAAAACACATTATTTTCCACATACTGTACATTATTGTTTCTCCTCTATGCCCCGCCTTTCTGAAACGCGTC
>NW_015548243.1:317953-318122 GCF_001515605.1 Sinocyclocheilus anshuiensis | reverse complement strand
TGTGCTCTGATTGGCCAGCTATCCAGTGCGTTGTGATTGGCCGAATACCTCAAGCGCGTGACGGAAATGTTACGCCACTTTCCATACTGTGATGCCGTGTCCCGGCGTAACGAGACAAAAGAAAACCAATAAAACCCATTATAAACGAGGCATTTGTAGCATCCAGTGG
>NW_015548243.1:311334-317851 GCF_001515605.1 Sinocyclocheilus anshuiensis | reverse complement strand
AGCTTGTAACACTCCAAAGAGAAAGGAAAACTTGAAATCGCATCATATGACCCCTTTAATTAAAACGTAAATTACATGAAACATTTATTAATTAAATTGTTTAATTAAATTATTAAGTTTAATGCCAGATGTAAATAGGGTTGGGTTCCGAAACCCGGTACCAATATGGCACCGGTACCTATATAACCGGTATGTACTAGAACGAAATCAGAACGCAGATTTCGGTGCCATGCCCGAGCGATCGATTGAAATATCTGTCCTCTGGTTCTCCGAAACTTCTCCGAAACGGATGTAAGAAGCATCATCACCGGCACCGCACGTGAAAAATTATTTCCCGACTGAGAAAATTCATCTGCAAAAATACTTGAACTCAAGTCGGAAAACTCAAATAATACAAATCCAACACATCTTTGTAGTTACGCGAGTGTCCACGTTGTTTTCACATTCCGACTTAAAAGCACAACTTGGGAAATGAGAGCATCCGAGGAGCGCGTGAATGCAGTAATTACACTTGCTCTGATGGCAGCAGGTAGCCTTCCGTTAACTAAGCGAGACATGATTAAATTAAAATGCCTAAAGCTAAACTTCCCTTGTATTCACATTTCTAAACCTGTTGTCCAACAAAACAGAACATTATAACCTTTTTACTCCACAACACCAGTCAAATGCTTCCTTCTGTGATCTGATGTGGCTTCTTGTCACAGAATGAGGCAGAAAATATGTTCCATAGGCTACTTTAAAAATAATACATCGATTAGCAATGGATTATAAATATACTTAATTATTATGAAAATACCAGAGATGGCTTGAATAGATAAACTATATTGTCGCAATCGAGTGTTTATTGTCTTTGTTTTATCATTCAAAACGTTTATATTTTCTGTTTAAGGAGTTACAGCTATAATAGCTATGTCTTTGTCCATATAAGGGATTTCCTGGAGGGTCATGAATTCCGCTCCTTCTGTGACTGGATATGTGGATTTTCTGTGCGAGGGCGCCCTCTGGCGTCCAGTATGAATGAAACAGACATCATGTGTTTATAGTGCTGATGGCCAATCCATCATTTTTTGGGGACTTTTTATTTATTTATTTTTTAATAAGTATCGGTTCAGGCACCGTTTAGGCACCGGAACCGTTTTAAAAGTATCGATTTGGCCCCGGTATCGAAAAAACCAAACGATACCCAACCCTAGATGTAAACTATATTATCGCCCAGCTCTAAAAGCACTATACCAATTAACTTGACTTGACTTAAATAAAATAATCAATAAAATAAAATAAATAAAAATTGTTATAAATATACTTCATCAAATACATCTCCATCTAATAAAAATAAACCATTTTATCTAATATTATTTTGTGTATGATGCATTTTTATGCTTCTTAGATTAACAAATCATTCATTTAGACACAGGCCTCTCGTAAATGTAGTGGTACGTGTGCATAATGACAGCATAGGTAGCTATCAGTGTAGGCAGCTCACTAGGTATTGGAATGGATCCATTAACATAAAACAAACATATATTTGCATCATAACACTTATTCAACATTCTGCAACTTGAACAACAGTTTGAGTGACACTAGTACGTCATTTACATATCTAAGGTACAGTAAAACAACCTGTTTTCTAAATGTCAAAGAGAGGGTGTAAAATGGTTGTGCAACATCAATATGGTGGTTTTATGGTGCAAGAAACCTCTCTGACTAACAATAAATGCAAATAAAAGCTAAAGTGTAGCATTAAAAAAAGTGACCCCAGCAGAATATATGCATTGTAAGCAGACTTAAAGCCGATTCAGTACAGCATGTGAGACCACTGACTGAAAACGAGTGTCATGTGCTCATCTGCTTTATGAAAACAGCAGTTCAGCCTAAACTCTTAAACGAGCTGATCCAGTGTCTGACTCATGTCATGGGTGGAAACAAACAGCATTTGTGAAGCGAAAGCTCGACAGTCTGAGAGAAATTCATCAGTGGAGAAACCACAGGTTCCTCAAACGCATGAATGTGCACTTTCATCTGTCTGTTTGGTTTTGTTGACGGTACCTGCTGCAGTGGCTCATCTATGATACTGGATCCTGTCAGACGCCGATCGATCTTTATAGGTTTGGACTCTGATTTCATCTCCTCCAAAACCTGACGAACAATCACAAAGAATTAAAATTCTGAAGTTGAACACAAGCACAATCCAAAGTCATCATGAAATAAAAATCAGCAATTTAATTCCTTAAAGGGGTGGTTGACTGTTTTTTTTTTCTAGGCATATTTTAATATAACAAATATATATATATCTGTTGTGCAGCAAAAATTTTGTCCAAAATTTCCCCCAAAAAAATTGTAAGGGAAATTTTTGTTTGATTACATTTTAAAAGATGAATTCAATTGTTAATGGTTTATGCCTTAATTTGATTACCACCACTTTTGATAATAACTTTGTATTAAATCAGAACAAAATTCAGAACAACTAAAACATATAACACAGAACTTCTAAAAAAAAAAAAAATTACTAAATATGACTAAATATAATTCAAATATTTTAAGGAAAAATGCTGAATGTCATTTTTTTTAGTATTAGTATTTTTTATTACAAATAATTTTTAAAATGTTAATAATTTATTATTAATTATTAAATTATTTTAACTTATTCAAATATTTAACTTAATCATTCAATTCAATTCAAATGTTTTAAGAAAAAAAAATCAATGTCGTACTTTATTGATTAAATGCATTACAAATGCTTGTGTATGTTGTGGTAAATATAATAAATAAAAATAAATAAAAGGGAAGACAGACATGCAAGAGTTTGCACACCTTCAGTATGGCCGTCTGTGTTGATGGCAGGTAGGAGTGTTCACACCTTTCCAGGTGTTTCTCTGAGTTTATCTTTCCAAATAAAAGAAGCACTACAAAACCCCTAGAAAGGGAGAAGAGAGAGACTGCATCATCATACTGGAACATCAACAGGTCTTACAGAGCTTAAAGTGCACTGATGCTGCCTGAAATGAGACGTATTTGTGATCCACTTACCCGCCAATGAAACAGAGGATGTAGAAGGCCAGATAAAAGATGGCAAAGGGTCCAAATGTGATGAGGAAGAGGACGACTCCCAGACCCCCCCATCCCCAGATGGACAGACTGGCCTGAAACACACAAGCACAGAGAGAGAGGGAGAGAGTTAATGACATTATTTCTTATCTTTGGATGACTGTGAGTGCTCATGCTAAAGAGCGTTAACTGATCGGAATAAAAGCAGCATTAATGTAGTGTAATTGAACATACAGAAGAAAACCATGACATGATTGCAGCAACTGAACAATTGAAACTGCACATCATCAGGGTCGAAAATGTTCAAAATAGTGTGTGATTTGAAGAAATTTACAGCCATGAAAATATATTTTGCACTATTTCATAAAATAATGTTTTATCTCTAAGACAAAGGCATTGCTTTGCTGTTAGCATCATCATTTCAGCAGCATCAACTACTGCTTTAATGTTCAGACAGGTAAAAGTCCTTGAGATTTCCTCTCTTTGATTTGATTCTCACTCATGTCTGATATAATCAGTTAGGGTCAGACTATCGTTCTTGCATTGCAATTAAAGTAGTGAAATTACAGGCCATTTCACCAAGCTGCATTTTGCCCCAGATCATCATCATCAGATATTCTTTTTTCAGAGACCCAGAAGAACTGAAAGCACAATGCAGGAGCTTTCAGCCGACAGGTAAAGGATTCCAAAAGAACTGAAAGGAGGAAATAAAATAGAGACGAGACAGATGAGAGGAGCGAGTGTGACTGTGAATGCATCCAGTGGCCAGGTTTCCTGTTTTTGCCAGGACAGGAAACTCAGTGAACCAATCTGTGTCCTTCCCTTCCTTCTCCTGAGCCGATCACACACACACACGGATCTGACGGGTCGGACCTGGAGTGTGTCCTCCTCTGCTGAAGTGTGTTAAATAAACATCAGCCAAAAATATGATCAAACGTTCATCTGAGAAATAAAGAGAGGAACATAACTGAGAAAGAAAGAAAGAAAGAAAGAAAGAAAGAAAGAAAGAAAGAAAGAAAGAAGTGCAAGACAGCTAAAGAGTAAAAGAAAGAAATTAAGATATTTAGCTATGATTCCACATAAACTTACCCTAAACATAGGGCCCTATGATTTCTGCAATGCAGAAAACGAGGACAGAATCGCAGGATCCATTAATAAAAATGTAATTTACTGTATAACATGGAATATCATGGAATTTGCCAAATTTAGAATGAGTAAATCAAAAGTAGGTCAGTACATTTAAATAAAATTGCAATATGGATTAGTGTCTGTGAATATGAAACCGCAAAAAGACTATTTCAATATGAAACCTGCATGTTCTGTGTGTCTCTGTGTGATGCAACCTGTCAAAATAAAAGTTCAGTTTAACTTGAAGAAATTTATTACCACAAAAATTTAAATACACAAAGAATTTTCAAGAGAAAAAACAACAACAATAGGGCCCTATTTTTGTAAACAAATTAGTAAAATATTTTTTTCAATGAATTAAATTAATTAAACATGTTTTTTATGTAAACTATTAAAATGGAATCCAGAAATATTATAATGGAAAACAAAGAATTTGGTAAAAATAAAATGGAATTTGAGGAAGAAAAAAAAAAAAGCATTTTATAGGGCCTTAGGGTGTTCAATATTAACAAAAAATATATATCTCAATATTTTCTGGGATTTTATTGATAACAATAATTAGACGATATTTTGCCCGAGTGTGTTATTGTGCTGATATCTTAAGGACTACCATGGACAGCTGACTCCTAAAGTTTTTGATATTCTTCATATTCTGTGTGGTCAGTTCACAGCAGTGATAGAAATTAATCTTTTCCAATAAGTTGAAATTGCATTTTTACCTTTATAAAGCCATTGTTTCTAAAAGTGTGCATCTTTTGAGTCAAATTCTTACATTTACTCAGTCAACCAGAATAATAAGACATTTAGGCTGTTACCAAACAAATGAAATCAGTATCAACAAAGTCCTTGCAGAAGTTGCATCTGAAGTGGCATTTAGATGTGTTTACACACTGTTTAATGCAGCTCAGAGGGACATGGGATGCTTCAACCTGCAGTTACAAATGCATAAATATTGTTTTGATATTTTAAACATAAAACATTGAATACTGATCGAACTTGTTAGCTGGCGAGTATGAAAACAGTCCTTTTTGGATATGTAATCTGATTGCACTCTTCATTTATAGGGGCGTGGGGGCCATGGAGATCGTCGCAATGGATATGAAGGTCAGCGGGATGTACATCGCACGCCAACTCAGCTTCTCAGGAGTCTCATTCCGCATAGAAGAGATCAGCTTGGATGATGATTTCAAACTTGTGTACAACAAAGCTGCTAAACTTGTGAGTTATGAGAAGAATCCCTGAAATCCGAGCCATTCCTCTTACTTTTACTTTAAAGGGATAGTTCACTCAAAAATGAAAATTAACCCATGATTTACTCACCATCAAGCCATACTAGGTGTATATGACCTTGTTCTTTCAGACGAATACAATCAGAGTTATATTAACCCATTCACACGTGGGTTTAAAATATACTAGCTGAGCCCACAGAGTGAGTTTTTTTAGGCGACCGTTATTTTAGAATGTATCGTATCGCCTTATTGTTTCCATGGTGACGCGTCATGCTTGTCATGTGACACAACGCAGCCACAATAGATCTGTATGACACATGGGTTGCTTTTATTTAGTTTTTCCTGTTTTATTCAAAATATTCACAAACATGCTCACTATATTATGAAATATCTGATATTCCAATTCTGAAATATGTGCAATTAAATCTATTTGGTAGTTTAAACACTTTTATATCGACCGTGTTATATGATTTATACCGCGTGACGGGCGCCGCCATGTTATTCACGCTGAATCCGAGCTGTGGGATTTACAAATTTAAATGTCTGAAACCTAAAATAAGTATTATATGGTTGAAAACAATTAATATTTGTGATAATATGACAAGCGCTCAGCGCGTCCGATCTGGCTCTGTGCCAGCCAAAGCGCGAAAGCGAATTTAAATTCAACGGTTGATGACGTGACGCGCTGAAAGTTCTAATCACACCAGTGTGATCGTACGCGTCAAAGGGTTTTCAAAAAGAGGACAGTAGGGGGCGGGTTCGTGGGCGGGGCTTCGCCTAACAGTATATGTAGCAAGGTTTTTTTTTGTTTGTTTGCTTATTTTGTTTTTTATAATAAATAAAAAGAAAACAAGTAGAAAGAACAGAAAAAGAATAGATAATGCAAGTGTTAGAAGGGTATTTGAAAAATAATGTGTTTTTTGAACATTAAAGCATGTCAACATATTCTGTTACACCAAATACACAAAATAATGATCTTTAAAAAAAGCATCATATGACCCCTTTAAGAAGACCATGAAAGTGTTATCATGTAGAATGCAAAAAGTTTCAATACAAGCATTTCAGTCAAATGTATAATTTATGCAATATTTCAAACCTTTAACCCACTTGGGAAA
>NW_015548243.1:296713-311215 GCF_001515605.1 Sinocyclocheilus anshuiensis | reverse complement strand
ATCTTGTAAGATGTGCTCCCTTTACACAGTGCGTGTGATCGCGAAATCGAAAGTGAAAGTAAACAGTGCAAACGTTCATTCAAAAATATTTAAATACACCGCATCCTGTGAGCTCCCTGATGCGCCAAAATTATATACAATATTAGCATGTTTAAAGGAGTGGACACGAAAATTGCGGGAGCGAAACACATGTTGCGGGAGCACGCGGCAATGGTCAGAGATTCAGCGAAGCGAGATTAAGAAAATAGCCTAATCCGGACATGTCTGGGGAAAAGAGGACATATGGTCACCCTAGCTTTAGGCATTTAAATGTAAGAATGTTTAGCTTAGCTAGCTAACGGTATCTACCTGCTGCCATCAGAGCAAGTGTAATTACTGCATTCACGCGCTCCTCGGATGCTCTCATTTCCCGAGTTGTGCTTTTAAGTCGGAATGTGAAAACAACATGGACACGCGTTACTACAAAGATGTGTTGGATTTGTATTATTAGAGCTCTCCGACTTGCGTTCGTGAATTTTCTCAGTCGAGAAATTATTTTTCACATGTGGTTACGGTGATACTTATGTCCGTTTCGGAGAACAAATATTTCAATCGATCGCTCAAGCATTTAAGTGGCACCGAAATGAGGCACCGAAATTTGCGTTCTGATTCGGTTCTAGTACATACCGGTTACGGGTTTCGGTACCCAACCCTAAACGTAACACCGTCATGTTGCTCAGAGACGTATAACAGTGCTGTGGCTTTGTTTGGAATTATTTTTGTTGGCGAAATAATTTGTCACACCTTCCAATGGCAGGTGAATTGAGAACATTTTCCAGCCATTAAACCGCGTTTTGCAGTATTTCTTTAAAATAATGTCATTAAATGACAATCCAAATGATACAAATTCCACTACAAATGCAAAATATCTGAGATGAACGAACTGAGAGATGAGTCCTCAGAATGATAAAGAGCAATGAGCTTGTCTGATTTGCATCTGGTCTCACTGTGTGTGAGTAAACATCATCAAAATGTTATCAAGTACGAGGGAAAGCAAACCACCTGCATGGCACCTAATCAAAAACTAGGGATGCACCGATACTGCGCTCCTGTACTCGTAAAAATGTTCCGATACCAAAAGCAGATGCCAAACAGCGTGTGAATAGAGATGTGTCCAGAAAAAGAAGCACTGAAAACAGAACAACAGAGAGTAGAATGGAGTTATTAGAGATTAAGGATGTCTATGAAGTACATGTAAGTAATTAATATAACGTTAAACATTCAATATTCATTTACGCCTGTATTGCAGATGTGCCCGAGCTGATAAGCAGAGCGCGCTGAGTGGATTGAGCGCGCGGCTGCACAGATGCACGAGCTTGTCGAGTGAATATCTCACAGACATCACTGGAAAGTTTGTAGTTCAGTCGGATATGTCAAAAGCAAGTAAGTAAAACAATGCACAAGTTACTAAAGTTATTTGATGGTAAGGAGAGCGAGAGAGAGAGAGAGTGAGAGAGTCCGAGAGCGCGGTTTAAAGCAGAAGTGAAACTAGCAGACTGGGTGAAATGCGCTAGGCTGTAAGTGTCTCTCTCATTCTGCACCAATACAAACGTGTGCGCGTATGTTTAGCTTGCTTTAAGGCCAAAGTATACTTCAGTTTTTACTTGTACGCGAGGGTCCGTGTACACTGCGCGTGACATCACCAAAATAGTACGCGTGCACTCGTATAATGTATAACGAGTGGTTCCCTGCATTATTTTAGGAAAACGTTTTGTGATTACAGTATTGAGCTGCTGCAATGGAGCAGCTCTAATGCGCCATTAAAATGAACAGTGAAAGTAACAAAAGCTTATACAATACATTTTAACAGGTATAATTAAGTGTGGAAATAACTGAAGGTAATATCTGTTTGCTAAATGAAGCCAACTAACATGATTTATATTATTATTATTACTACTATTATTTTGTTTCTGTACCCAATATTCAAAAAAAAATGTACAAATGCTGTGAAAATACAGGTATCGGTATCGGCGAGTACCAAAAATGATAGTATCGTTATCGAACTCGTTCTGAAAAAAGTGGTATCGGTGCATCCCTATCAAAATCCAAAGATAAAGTTAGCCACTACATCAATTCAACTAAATTTAGGGAAGGAAAAAGATGTTTTGAAACAAACAGTCTCCTTTAGTCATAAAAAAGTAAATATTATACTTAATAAACTTAATAAACTTAATATTATATTAGCAGTGTGTACATCGTGTTTATTAGATAAAGAGATTTGCTCAAATGCACATACAATCTAACTGATTGAAAAATGTCCTTGTCTGTGGGAAGATTTTCGTGTGCTCTGAAAAACATGTTTCGGACCTTATCACCACCAAACTAACCTCTAAAGAAGATAAAAGCAGATTACGGCCCACAGCGGACTAGAAAACAAAAGCTGCTCTCTTTGTCGTCAAACACACAATAATCCAACAGCTGTTTTACCTTTACCATGTTTTCACATCAGAACACATCACATAAGGTGACAATCTCCATCCAGTAAGAAGACAGACGAGCTGTGCGCTTTCGAGGACAGACACGAGGGGATGTTAATACAATCTAATAGATAAACCAATGAATCATCCATTTGTCAATGGAAAGGTGTAAAGCTGTAGAGTTAATAGGTCTCTTAACAGCGATGATCTCATTCTGTCCTGCTGCGTCCTCACAGGACGGGTCAGCGAAGACTTTAGCCAGGTTAAGATTATTATCTACCGACTGCCATTCAATCACCTGCTGCAAACAAGCTCCTCCTCCTTAAACTGCAAAATTCATTAACATAACGCTGCATGGCAGTGCGAACTACTGCTGTCGGCCTGCATATCTTCAGCTGAGACGAGGCCTTTATACACAGCCTGACCTGATAAAGTTAGACGGTGAATTTGCGCTGAGAAGAGCTCATTAAATGATAATTGTAAGTGCCAAAAAGTTCCCGAAGGTTTCAAGTGTGATCTTGCACAAAACTCATCAGGCTTCGCCATTAATTCAGGCTGGTCACCGAGGTCTATTTTAAGAGTGGTGTAAATACCCAAGGCTCGAGTGCCGCTGTCCTGAGATCAAACGCTGTGTATATAATCCAGATATAAGCTTTAGCACTCACAGAGAAAAGAGTACAAGCTCTCTATAGACCACATTATAGCTGCATTATACTTACTGACACTTTTTCTTAAAGTGAAATAAAATAATGCTCTTAAAAATGTAACACTTTTTAGTCTCTAAGAAAACAAGTTGTGTTTGCTCATGGAGTATTATTACTCTTCTTTTTTTAGCATTTAGATTTTTGCCTGACAGAAACAAAAAAAAAGTCTTATATCTAAATATATCTAACTATAACAAAATGAACCCTCAAAAGACATTTTTGTTACTTAAAATAAATGAACATTTAACTGAAATAAAATAAAATATACAATTTCTAATTTTGACATTTTCTCATCTCATTTTCTTAGTTTAAAGGGATAGTTCACCCAAAAATGAAAATTCTGTCATTAATTACTCGCGCCCATGTCGTTCCAAACCCATAAGACCTCCGTTCATCTTCGGAACACAAATTAAGATATTTTTGATGAAATCGGCGAGCTCTCTGACCCTCCATAGACAGCAAGGGTCCTACCACAATCAATAATACTGAAACTTAAAAAAATTATAATATAATATAGTCATAAAACAATAATATTATAATATTACTGATATTAAAATAACACTGGTGCTCTTCCACCTTGTTCTACAAAAGTTAATTTATTATTAAATATGATGAAATAAATAAAAATTCATATTGGTGAAAAATTGAAACATCTATATCTTGAAGGCTTTGTAAATATATATTAAAAAAAAAAAACACTTCCTTCATTTCAGAGGTTACATGGTGTAACTGTGAAATAACAGCCTGTCAGTATTAGATAATAATACCAGCTAATTAACACCCCATAACCAGGAGCTTCCCAAAGCTTTGATAATGAGCGGATGATGAGATTAACATTGTCACGGTGCCAACATTTCAGTATTCGGTACCAATACCAGTGAAAATCCACGGTTCTCGGTACCAATTTCGGTACCAAAGCAAAACACAAAAACATGCTAATATAACAACATTTTTATTAATAACGTTAAACAAAAATTAAATGTACAATTCCGCGGGAAAACTGCGGACTTGGCAACACTGGAAGAGGATAGCTTTCGGATAGCGCATCAAGAACTGGGTTGACCGGGTACTCGGTACCACCGGTACTTAAGAAAACCTGGTACCGTAACGTTTTCATTTTTTTAGTACCGACTTGGTACCGAAATACCGGGTCTTTTGACAACACTAGATGAGATTTAGAGCATATATCTGGCAAATCTGATGGGTATAAACAAGGCACATGCAGAGAGCACATCGAGCACGCTGGAACAGATTCAGTGCACAAGTGAACTGAGCTACTCGTGTGGTGATACAAGCCTGACTCTTAAGCCCCGTTCACACTGCCAGCGACACACGGCGACAAAGCGACATGCTCCCATTCATTTTCAATGGAGAGCTGGCGACTTCCAGCGACACGAGCGACAGTGACCGTTGGCGACAGAATGTGGGCATGTCAAGCGATGCGAGTCAAGCGACAAAAGTTAAGAAATGTTTAACTTTATGCAAATGAACAGCGAATTTCGCGAGCGACAACCAATAGGAGTGAAGAATCTGTCAGTGGCGCTCACACGTCACCGTCTCGAGTGCAGGCAAGATAGGACAGATTTCCTGAGCGATTTCACTGTTTTATATGATTTTACAGTAACCACATACATGGATATAAAAAATGACGCGTAGAAAAGAAACCGTTGGCTGTCTAAGCGAGTTCGATTCATACATTGATGGTTCGAGTTGTTAATTACATGATGCAGTGAGCAGTTTAGCACCGGTTAATGATTTAATGCACGAGCACTTCTGTAGTTTATATAACAACACTCTCCAACAGCAGAATGGTACTTTTATTTCTTTTAAGTCTAATTCCTAGTCATAATAGAATGATATCTTAGTTTTACCGGCAATATAGTTTGTGATTGCATTTTATATGTCCAGATATGTCCAGACGTGCAGTCTACCAATAACATTAGAGCTACAGCAGTAGGAACGCCCACAAGCGTCTTCACAGCACGGAGTCTAGCAACATACAGTGAAAAAGTCGCTGGCAGTGTGAACGGGGCTTTAGTCAAGCGCTGCCCATTTACAGTTTTGCATTCCTCTGTTGACACACAAACCAGCAGTGTACCCTGCAAGCATGCATACTTCTTAATATTTATTAGTGGAGCACTGAGGAAACAACTGAAACAAACATGATAAGACCCTGTTGTGCACGACATTGCTATAGATCTATATGTTCTTATTTACGGCAAAAAAAATCAAATATAACGTCAAATGAATCACAGCAGGCTGGCCTGAAATGCTTTGGTTCAGTGAAACATTTGCAGTAATGCATTAACTTCGAGGTGCACTCAAGACCTGATACGCCAGCAGAGACACGTGTGGATGCTTTTACAGCGGGTCATGTGACTAAAGAGGATTCGCCTCATCCACCTGTCATCAGGTGACGAAATACAGACACAGATTTCAATGCACTGAAACTTTTGACAAATGCATGATTTTCAGTGATGAAATATGGCGTGCAACCAACTGGCAGGCTTGTCTTCATAAGAAAACAAGTGGATAACCTGTAGATTATTTTATCTTTAGATCATTAACCTGAAATAACCCCAACACAGAACAAGTATAACAGACTCTAATCAGGCCTGTCATCATAACTATACTACAACATTTGCACGAGTTTCAACAATGCCTTACAGCTAAAACAAAAGGTAACACCCATTAACAAAATCATCAGGTTCCCACACTTCTCACTAATTGATTTCTATGACTTTTCCTGTTCATGATTACTGGACCAGATGCTGAAATACTAGGATACGGTATCCACACGTATGCTATGTGACAACTGGAAAAAAAAAACCTTATGATCTGAACAACAGCATTTGCATGGTCTTAAAGGAGTAGTTCACCAAAAATGAAAATGTCCACACCCTCAGGTCATCCAAGATGTAGATGAGCTTATTTCTTTAGATTTGGAGAAATGTATCATTAAATCACATGCTCGCCAATAGATCCTCTGCAGTGAATGGGTGCCATCAGTCCAAAACAGCTCTAAACAAATATGTTGGTGGATTTTAATGTGAGAGACAACAGGGGATGGACTTTATCACTGGAGGAAGCATTATTATGGACTCATATTTTAGCCAGAAGCAATGGTTTGAAATTAAAAACGTCTTGCTTATGGATTTGTTTCTTACAAACAAGCAGCTTTTGGCTTCTCAAGATGTGAACTGATAGACTGGAGTGGTGTGGATTATTGTGATGTTTTTATCAGATGTTTGGACTCTCATTCTGACGGCACCCATTCACTGCAGAGCATCCACTGGTGAGCTAGTGATGCAATGCTATATTTCTCCAAATCTGAAGAAGAAACAAACTCATCTACATCTCAGATGGCCTGAGGGTGAGGACATTTTCAGCAAATTTTCATTTTTTGGGTGAACTATTCCTTTAAATGTCACTTACAGCCAAAACAGAAGTTTACTGTAAAACTATAATTAGAGGCTGAAATGGCTGAAAGTAAGTGTCATGCAACCAGACTGGTATCTTGCCATCATAACCAACTACACCACAAGGTTTGCATAGGTTTAAACATTGCGTAGAGCCCAAGCAAGTTTTTCACTGTAAAATTACATGATCAGAAACTGAAATAACATTCACACAAGACTAGTCTCATAATGCCAGGCTTATCTTGACCAACTGGAATGGAAAGAATTCTGGCTTCTTCGACAAAAAAAAAACAAAAAAAAAGAAATTCTTCTGCCCAACAAAGTTGTTGGAAGTTTCTTACATTCTTTACATTTTGTCAAAAATTGTTTTTAATTGTATATAGTTTATTTTAGTAAACAATAAACAACGTGACGGGTTAAAATAACATAAGAGAAGTGCAACAAAAACAAATCCATGTTTCTCATCATACAAACACATTCATGATCTGAACTACAAAATATACAGCTAAAACAGGCGTTTTTACTTTTGTAAACGTTTAAGTTTTTAATATAAACATATTAGGGCTGTGTGATATTGAAGAAAAATGCGATATGCGATACGATACGATAATGCTTAAAGTGCCACATGCTCAGATGAAACAGTTTTACTCAGCTGTTGCTGAGTCAGTTCTGTGAACTTCTATAACTATCTTGTGTCATATATATATATGGTTATTTGTATGCATGTATGTATCAAGAGCTCCTGTAAAACCACAACAAATTCCTTGTTTGCGCGCACACTTAAGTGGTGAATAAAGCTGATTCTGATTCTGATTCTAACAAGAAAGCACCCCTACAACAACTTCTGAAAGTGAACGGAAGTGTTTTACTCTAGCATTACATAAAAACGTAATTTTAACATTAGTGTAATCATTTTAACATGAGTTTAGGAACTGAATAATAAAAAGGAAAAATACAACACTGCTTAGTATTTACTCTATGAATTCAATATGCACTGATTCTTATTTAAGCTACAAAAGTTATTTAGGTAAAAACAGTGAGTGATTTTCTCTTTGTCTTTTGTTCATGGCCCCAAATATTGCAAGCTGTAGCGATATGCATATTGCGATATTTGCGATTTTTCGATAATTTCGATATATTGCACAGCCCTAAAACATATGATCAGATACTGAAACAACGTAGTGACAGACACAGAAAACAAGTGTCTGTTATCATGCATGTCCATATAAACAACTTCGTGACCTGGATTACAACGCTTTAATTGTCCCATACACACAAAACTGACATTTTCCTTCAACATACGTTACATGTTAGTGTAAATACACGATCAGAGGCTCGAATGACACAAACACACATGACAGTAACAAGAGTTTCACACACATGCCACGACGCAGCTGTCATTTTCCACCAATTCTCAATAGAAACAAGCTGAAGCACGCAGAAAACACACAAAAGCCCCTCATCTCCACACACAGCTGTCACACACACACTACTCATGTAACGTTAAGCACACATATATGATGTAAATAAACCCAGACAGCTGATGTTAGCCGAGCTAGCTGCAGACTTACTGTCAGCGCTCAGAAACATCTAATCTCATCGCATTAATACGTGTAATCCTGCACACAACTCGTGTGTGCGTTAAAGTGTGTAACCGTGTGTATACTTCAACGTGCGTGTGTGTGTGTGTGTGTGTGTGTGTGTGTTTATTTACCTGTTCAGGTAACCCGCGGCTAGGCTAACAGCAGCGGGAAATACAGCGAAAGCAGCACACAGCCCAAGCAGTTAAAGAAAATCGTGACTTACCTCTGCAAACATTATTTAAAATGCAAAACCGGAGGTCGTTCAGTTTATCCCCGCCACATTTTTAACGTTTTCCGTTCTTCTCACGTTCAGAAACTGAAGCGCTTCAGGACTGCGAGCGACCTGCCTGCAGCCGCCATGAGCGCGAGCTCCACAAGCCAACGAGTCTCAGCGTAAAAACTAGAGCGCACACTCCGGTGCGCTTCTGAGGGAAGATCACGTGATGGGAAACGCGGGCTCCGATTGGTTCGCGGGATTCTATCGCCCCACGAAGCTAGCGATTATTATGACTATAATTGATTGATAAAAGTACACATTGTGAAATTTGCCTAAATTAAACTTCATTATCAAATAATGTGAGAATGTATGAGTGCACATTTTTTTAAATACAGTGCTTCATATGGACTTATATTTATAATATTAGCCGCCGAGCCCTATGGTATTCTATTCCCTAGCACGCTGTTGCTGTAGAGTGGGCATACTAGTCAAAAAGTTGACCTGTAGCGTAACCCGTGATTGGTCAGCGCGTGACGACAAACCTTTATCTTTAGTGATCTTTGGTAAATTTAAATAGCACAGACCCTGTTTAGAATCGACGATCTATACATAGTAACGTGCCTCGGCTTCTGGAAAAAATATTTCACAATCAAATTAGTTCACAAACCGTGCGTCATTTGAACGCATTATGCGGATCCAACAGTTTACTCTCAGTCAGTACACTACTCTCAACATGTGACACAATGGAACACTGAACGTGCTCTCTGGCGCACAGCTGGAATGAATGCATTTCTTTTTCTTTCCTTTCCTTTTTTTTCTCATAAGGTCAAAAGTATTCCACAACATGTCGCCAGTTTTAAACACAGTGTAATCACTGCAATAACATGTAAAAGCTTACATTTTTCATTCTAATGCATCGTGAAATTGCATTTACCTGTTTCCAGGTGCGCAAAGCCTCGGTCGGGTCACACTGCATATTTCCAGTCCATTTCAAAATCCAGGTGAGCTTATTCATCATAAGACTTGATTTGATCAGTCCAAGGCAGAAATAAGTAGCATGTACTGTATTTCCTCCATGACAGGATAAAGACCGGGTGACGTCAGGCCAAATGTTCCGCATGACGTCACACTGAATGATCCCAAACAAACTTTGGACCTTATATAGGTTTATGACCATAAGTGTGTCCAGAAAAACAGATCAGGAAGATTAAAATACCGTAACTGCAGGGTAATGCACATGAGAGTGATACTGATAAAAGGCTGTTGTTCTGTGGATATGAGCCTACAGACTTGTTTAATAACTTTTTTTAAATTATTTAACGAAAACGGAATGCATTAGAATTGTAAAATGTAAATACATGCTTTGACGTCATGATTGACAAATACATTTCGCATTCATAAATGCAAACATTCTAATAAGACTCTTTATGGTTTTGTTGACTGAAGTAAAATTGTACATTGACAATTTTAGATACTAGGTTTGTGAACTGTACAAAATATGTATTTTATATTTTTATACCCACCTTATTTCCTTTCCTTTCCTTGTATATTGTTTTTGCATTTGAATGAATATGATGATAATGTTCCTGTATAATAAAAAAAAAGCATTTTTTCCCTGACAGCAATATTTTATGATAACATGTTAATATTTATAAAAGTCATAATTTCTTTAACATTCTAATTCAATATTAATATTTATTTTTAAATGCATGTTTAAAAAATGTAATGTCAAAAAAATATATCTATCTATATATATCTATCTATATATATTTTTCCCAACAATTTAACTTTAGATGATGCTGATAGTCTAGCTAAATGAAATTACAATAAAGCCAAATAAAATTTGCTAAATTATATTTCTATCTGTATCAGAATGCTTTTATTATGTGGTTATGATGTATAGCCTACGATCATGTCATAGTCATTGCGTTATATTCTTTACCCTGTCAGCATGTCTTGAGTAATATAAGGCAGTATAGTGATGTGAGGAACAGTCAGTGTGGGTTATTCTGCTGCATCTCTTCTGTCGCGCTATTTTTAGATCTCGCGTCTGCTGCTGTGCTCGCGAGCTCGCGCGCTGAAGATCCGCGGGGCGTTTTTATGAATGAGTGTGTGATCGTCGTCCTTTCTATCGCAGCATCCCACAGACGAGCAGGAACAGAGAGACACTCCTTCAGGTGAGTGCATGTCTCATTTTAGCATCCTCTAGATAGATAGATAGATAGATAGATAGAGAGAGAGAGACACACACACACACACACAGAGAGAGAGACACACACACACACACACACACACACACACACAGAGAGAGAGAGAGAGAGGATGCCTCACAGTTTCTCCAGGGCATCTCAGTTGATTTTACTGCATTGCTGTGCATATAACATTCATATGATGCATGCATTTCTGAACTGTATTTTTTAGTAAAATATAAAGGGTAAAACAATTATGAAAGGTAACTGCTAAAAATATAAAAAAATCAGTAAGAATAGCATTTTTTTCTGAAATGTCAGCAGGTATACGTATGAAAATAATGCATAATCTAATTAAATATGCACATATTTCCAGAACAGAAATCTGAACATTAAAACAAATTTTTTGTTTCATTTTGTTGACATATTAGAGTCAAAGATTTTTACAGAGGGGATTTTGTTTATCTCCTTTTATCACTCTGTAAATCTATCACTCTGTAAATCAGAAAATACTGTCAACAGCCATTAAAAAAAAAAAAAATCACTATCTTTTTAGGAATAAAATGTTTTATAAAATCAGATGAATGATATATGAACAAACCCCTCTGTAAAAATCTTTTGAATTTTGGTGTATGTAACTGATATATATCTGGTGTATGTATGCTGCTGAAATGGATATTTAAACATTAAATAACATTAATAAATAACGTTAAATAAATATAACATTAAATAAATAACATTAAATCATTAAATCTACAGCTGCAAATAGATAGTGTAATAAAATAAACATTGAAGTGAGTATTTTGGAAGTCTTTCCACTAGCCTGAAACAGCATATTATAAAAAGCCAAATAGCCCCAAAGATGTTTTTGCCTGTAGTGTCTTGTCTTAAAGTAGTTCATCCAAAAATAAAAATTTGCTGAAACCCACTCTCAGACCGTCCAAGATGTAGATGAGTTTGTTTCTTCATCAGATTTGGAGAAATGTAGCATTGCATCAGTGTCTCAGCAATGGATGCTCTGCAGTGAATGGGTGCCGTCAGAATGAGAGTCCAAACAGCTGATAAAAACATCACAATAATCCACAAGCACCACTCCAGGGCATCAATTAATGTCTTGAGAAGACAAAAGAAACAAATCCATCATTAATGTGTTTTGAAAAAGTTGTCTGTATCAGGAGAGATATCTGCACCGTTTACAAGCCAAAACAGTTCAAAACAGCTCTAAACAAATATTTTGGTGGATTTTGATGTGAGAGACAAGAGGAGATGGACTTTTTCACTGGAGGAAGTGTACAAGATGTTAACTGATGGACTGGAGTGGTGTGGATCGCTTGTGGATTATCAGCTGTTTGGATTCTGTAGTTTATTTTGCATCTCTAAGTGATTATAGTCAGTGTGTTTTGTGTTTATATCTCCGTTAAAGGACTCACATGATGCTGTACACTCTTTATCATCGGCTGGCTTCATGATGAGCTCACCGCTGGATGCAGGTACCTCTCTTTACTGACCTTTTGACCTCTCACACACAAACCTGGTCTGAAAGTAGATGTCTCGATGATAGCTTGTTGGCTCACTTTAGACATGCTTTGGCTGCATGCTTTAGGGAGACTCAAACTGACAGATTCTCTCTGACATGGTGTACATCTGATCATATAATGATAAGTTAGATTAAAGTTGATTAACAACTGATTAAAGTTGTTATTTCATATTTTTAACTACTTTTTTATTTATTGTTATTCTACAATGTGAGAAACATAAAGAATGCAATGTGAATCAGTGTAGCTGATATTGTAATCGGTGTATTGTGACAGTTTCGTCTGAGAGGATTTGAAAAGAGTTCACGGGTGTGTGTTGTGTGACGCAGATGGTGTGATTGTTTAAATGATGTCAGCACTGAAAACTTCAGCTTCATTTTGGCTCATCCATCCTCAAAGCTCTCAGGATGTAGACAAGTGACATTCCTCACACACTGACATATGCATGTAGTTCCCTTACAATCTATTACACAATAAAACACACACACACTCACTCACTCACACACACACACACACACACACAGTCTGACTTACAAAACACACATATACACACATAATCAAGCAAACTTAAAAAACATTAAAAACACAGTTCAGAAATTTGTGGTTGGTATTTTTTTTCATCATATATATACAGTAAAATCAGTAATATTGTGAAATATTATTACAATTTAATTTAACTGTTTTCTGTGTGAATATATTGTAAAATGTAGTTTATTCTTGTGATCAGACTGTATTTTCAGCATCATTACTCCAGTCTTCAGTGTCACATGATCTTCAGAAATCATTCTAATATGCAGATTTGCTGCTCAAGAAACATTCCTGATTATTATCAATGTTGAAAACACTTGTGCTGCTGAATGTTTTTGTGAAAACTGATACATTTTATTTTTCAGGATTCACAGATGAATAGAAAGTTCAAAAGAACAGCATTTCTTTGAAATAGAACCTTTTGTAGCGTACTAAATATCTTTACTGTCACTTTTAATCAGTTTAATGTATTCTTGATGAACAAAAGTAATAATTTCTTTTAAAAATCACCCCTTTTGAACAGTAGCTCAAGCACACACATCTGGCTTGCAGCATATCTCCACCTGCACTATATAAAGTCACATGCACTTGTGTATTTTAGCCTCAAGAAGGCGCTGTTGCAGTTGAACCCGCACGTGTTCATGAGCATGTGTGTATTTTTTGTGTTATGCGTGTCTTGTCTGATTCCTTGTATGTGTGTCATGAGGTGTGATATGTAGATGGTCTCCATCCAGTGTGTCTGAATTGGTTAAAACTGCCAAAATGTAATGATCAAAAAGGCAAAATAGGATTTTTTTTTGTTATATTCGAGATAATTATATGCTACTACTCACCGACATCATGTGACAACAATGTAGCTGCTGTTTGAAATGTTTATCATTACATAATGCATAGTTCCACATATGTTAGGACTGAAATATACTCCTATCTACACAAATAGCATTCAATCTGATTATAGTGCATACTGTGCATAATGCAGTTTTCAGTACACTTGTATTCTGTTCCAAACACACTCTGGTCTTTATAGAACAGGCTGTTTTGCTGGCGTGGTTATTTTTATCTGTCCTCTTTTACCTTGGGAGTGTCTGTTTCTCTGTCACCGACCTGTGCAGATGACCTATTTTACAACACTGCCATTGTTTTGTCTGGAGAGGAAGAGCAAGAAAGCTATAGGTCTCTGTGTGTGTGTGTGTGTGTGTTTGTGTGTGTGTGTGTGTGTGTTCAAGAGTTAAGCAATCAGTACAAGTAACAATGATGTACTGTATTATTAAGAGCATGCACTTATTAACTAGAAAGTCAATAAATGCATTTATTTTCACAAGAAAGCGGTGTTTGTCCGTGCAAAATTCACAGGCGCAATGCTAAAGTGTTGCATGTTTTGACATGCGGTTGCTAGGGTGTGCTGGTTGGTTGCTAAGGTGCTGGGTGATGCATGCTTTAGCAAACTGCACTAAAACTGCTTGGGAAAACAGAGCTGCGATGGCATTTGCGGCCATAGAACAACTTCATCTCTGTCACGCATTAGGAATGTCTCGCTCCTGGGAATTGTGCTTTTTCTGGATTACAAAAAGATTTCCTCCTTTTCCTAATTCATTCGGCAGGCCTGAGGGTATTCCACGTCATTAACCGGTGTTTTACATCCTATTTTTCTTCTGAACTGGCTGATGGTCAGGTGTTTTCCCCACAGGGCGGTTTAACGGTGTTTTCATGATGCTGTTTAAAGAATCCATGAAATCAGATTTGAAGTTTTGTGAAGAGGGAGAAACTGAGAAAGAGATTCAAAGGCTCATCAGGAAAAATTATATATATATATATATATATATATATATATTAGTGCTGTCAAACGATTAATCGCGATATGCTGTATGTGA
>NW_015548243.1:294469-296595 GCF_001515605.1 Sinocyclocheilus anshuiensis | reverse complement strand
CATGCTGTGCTAAAAATCCTTAACCTAATTTGGTGTTCTCAGTCAAATATAACCGGTCTTTTAAAAATTAATTGTAAATCTCTTGTTATGCTATATTATTACCAAATATTGGTTTCAATCAGCTTGTTTTTTTTTTATTAGCACAGGTTTTATATTTCTTTTATGAGCTTACTGATCGTAAACTTCATGCACCTCTGTTTTTGAATGAACATAATCCACAAATAATGCTTTTTCACTCACATTGCATAAGCGCACATCAATTAGGTCTACAATCAACAAGTTAATAAAAGAAATAAAAACCTGTGCTAACTGACAGAAAACAAGTTAATAAAAAGATTGAATCCAATATTCAATAAGCATAATGAGAAATTTATAAGCATTTTTTTGTAGGCTTGTCATTTTTGATAACAAGATGTGTAACAAGATGGAAAAAAATCAAAAAAATAAAATAAAATAAAGAAATAAACAAACTGTTTTTGTGATTAAAATGAACAATTATTGAAAGTATAAATGCAAAGCAAAATTACATTAATAATTTTCTTTTTAAAATGAATTGCAATAATGAGATTTTTTCTTGTTGCGGTAAATGAAAATGTTTAGTGTTGTAATAACAAGAATGTGTTTTTTTTGTATTACAGAAATGTAAAATTTTTTTTTTTTTTTGAACAATTTAATGCTGGTGTAATGTTAAAAGCTGACAAAAATAAAAGTAGTTTTTTTTCAAAGATATTAATGACTCACTTTGTGCTCAGGTGAGAGATTTATACTCATCCAAATATTTGTCTAATTTTATTCTTATAGAATGAAAATGACCCTCCTCCTTGTTTCGCCCATCTCTGACCTGCAATAGCAAATCATGTTTCACAGCTGTAAAGTAAACTAAAGGCTTTTTGGCTTTTAAAAAGCTCCTTTCTAGTGCTGTCAAACGATTAATCGCGATTAATTGCATCCAAAATAAAAGTTTTTGTTTACATAATACATGTGTGTGTGCTGTGTATATTTATTATGTATATATATAAAGACACACACATACCACACATGTATTATGTAAACAAAAACTTTTATTTTGGATGCAATTCATCGCGATTAATCTTTTGACAGCACTAGTTCTTTCATAACATATGTTCCACCACAATTTAATGTTTTAATAGGAAATACATCAAATACATCAGATTTTAATCTGAGTGTCCTGTTGCAGATGGAAAATCAAAGAGTTGTTTGTTTGTTTACTGAGGAAACAGGAAGTGCACTGCCTAATGTCAACAGATCGCCTTTGAAACGTGTGCTGCTAATGCTCTTACTGAGATTAAACCACTGAGAGAAACAGGTGAAGATGAGACGAGACAGAGCGTCTGAAAGCAGATAACAGCAAAGATCAAACAGAAGAAAAACACACAGTGACAGAAAGACTGTCCACACCAACACAGAGAAACTCCGAGACAGATAGAGAGAGAGATTCAAAGGGTCAGAGGAGGAAACCTGACAAGAACACGTCTGGATTGTACTTTACACAAAGATCAAAGGAAATAAATTGTTATTTATTTATTAATAATTTATTAATTTTATTAATTAAATTAATAAAAAAAAGTATATTTTAAGATCCAATTTATATTTAAAAACATTAATGTAATTTTACTGTTTGTATTGAAATTTATTCAAATTATACTTTAAATTGAAGCAGTATATAAGTATTTTATTTGCAGCAATTTTCATTAATTCACTGTGAAAAACTTATATTGCTTCAATAATAAAGTACAAAATTTGTACTGAATTTAATGTAAATATATGAAAATATTACATAAAATACAGTACAAAAAGTAAAATTACATGAATATTTATGTTGTAATTTAGTAATTTTACAATAATTACAATAATTTAAGTTAATGAAAATGCTATTTTTAGCATTAAAGTTGCATTCATATTTTTAATTTAAAATGTATTTTAAAGGGGTCACATGATGCGATTTCAAGTTTTCCTAGCGAGCGAGTGAGAGAGCGCGCGCGAGAGAGAGAGAGAGAGAGAGAGCGAGCGAGTGAGAGAGCGCGCGAGAGAGAGAGAGCGCGCGAGAGAGCGAGAGAGAGAGAGAGCGAGATAGTCAGATCACAATGGAGTCAGATAGCTTGACC
>NW_015548243.1:294189-294459 GCF_001515605.1 Sinocyclocheilus anshuiensis | reverse complement strand
GACCTACAATAATGTACAGTATTTGAAAAATAATGTGTTTTTTGAACATTAAAGCATGTCAACATATTCTGTTACACAAAATAATGATCTTTAAAAAAGCATCATATGACCCCTTTAATGTAATTTGAGTAATTTTACAATAATGTTAAAAAATATTTTTCTGAAAATATTTCCAGCATTAAAATTACATTAATATTTTTTTATTTTAAAGGGGTCATATGATGCGATTTCAAGTTTTCCTTTCTCTTTGGAGTGTTACAAGCTGTTGGT
>NW_015548243.1:273920-293776 GCF_001515605.1 Sinocyclocheilus anshuiensis | reverse complement strand
GTTTTCATTTAAAGGATTTGCCACTGATGATTCAAACGCGAGTTTTGAGCAGTGTAGAGTAGGGCTTGTTGTTTGTCATTTCTCCGATCACAAATGCAGACATGGTTTTATGTTTACGCGGCGCGATGCAACGCAACGCGTAAAAAGACTGTATAAGTCATTATAATCCTTAATTATGTCCCCACTGGATGCAACAAATGCCTCGTTTATAATGGGTTTTAATGTTTTTGTCTCGTCGCTCCGGCCGGGACACGGCATCACAGTATGGTGAGGGGTGTAACATTTCCGTCACACGCTTGAGGTATTCGGCCAATCACAACGCACTGGATAGCTGGCCAATCAGAGCACACCTCACTTTTCAGACCGATGAGCTTTGTAAAAATCGACGCGTTTCAGAAAGGCGGGGCACAGAGGAGAAACAATAATGTACAGTATGTGGAAAATAATGTTTTTTGAACCTTAAACCGCATAAACATTTCATTACACCAAATACACAAAATAATGTTCTTTTTAGCAGCATCATATGACCCCTTTAATTTTAATTTAAGTTTAAAATAAACTACAATAATGAGAATGAGAATTTGCTGCAATGTAAAAAAAAAGAAAAAGTTGATATATTACTTTGATTATTTGAATGATCACTTCAAAAATGTTTACTACATTTATTTAATTTTTTACAAAGTAAATTATAAAAATTATTAATTGTTAAAATTGTAAATTATACATTACAAAAAGTTAAATTACATTAATATTTTTGTTGTAATTTTAGTAAATTTACAATAATGACAATAATGAGATTTTTTCTTGTTGAAGTAAACGAAAATGCTATTTTTAGCATTAAAGTTGCATTCATATTTTTCATTTAACATTTATTTTAATGTAATTTGAGTAATTGTACAATAATGCTACAAAATATTTTTCTGAACATATTTCCAGCATTAAAATTACATTAATATTTTTTTATTTTAATTTAAGTTTAAAATAAACTACAATAATGAGAATGAGAATTTGCTGCAATGTAAAAAAATAACCATTGATATATCACTTTGATTATTTGAATTATCACTTCAACATTTTTTGCTACATTTATTTAATTTTTGACAAAGTAAATTATGAATTGTTAAAATTGTTAATTATACATTACAAAAAGTAAAATTACATTAATATTTTTATTTTAATATTAATCAGTCTATTTTTCAATTATTTTACAATAATGATTTAATAAGGATTTTTTGTTTTTCTTTTTAAGTAAATGAATGTTGTTTTGTGCAATATTTGTGTCACAGTCATGAGAATTTAGTGTTAAATGTGCCTAATTGTCATGAAAATAACTTCACAACGCCTTTCAGGCTTCATTTTCTTCACCTAAGACCTAGATTGGTATTTCTTTCCTCTGGTTTGTGGTGAAACTGGAGCTGGTGGCTTGTTCGTGCGATTCACCCATGCAGAGATAAATGAAAGGAGAAATAGAGAGAGTGCAGGGAAGAGATGAAGGCAGACAGCTGTGTTTTTGTGATGCTATTTTGAGCATCTGGCCGCTGCTCTATTCCCCTGGTCTGGCCCGGCCTATTTCTGTCCTGGGCTGGTCCTGCTGCTATTCTTGGCACCTGAGAGAGAGAGAGAGAGAGAGAGACAGAGACAACGCGGTTAGGAAGAGTAACAGAGAGAGAAAGCATGAGACAGAGCTGCTTCAGGTTCCTGTGCAGAGGCTGAGAGGCAGGAACAGAGCTGTGACATCTCCTCGCTCATCTACCTGCTAGAGGCACAGACACAGAAGCCCCAAGGACTCTGCACAGGACAGGACCGGAGCAGAGGACGCTCGAGTTATGCTGCAGACCATTTATGAATCTGACTCCAGCATCAGTGCAGAGTGGAGGAGGAGACCCCTGGACTCTCACAGCACGGCCATGGCTTCAGGTACAGCGGCAGAACTCGCTGCAGTCTATCAGGTGCTCCGAGAGAAACTTCTGATGCAACATTGCAGTGTTTAACAAATGAGTCGTTGATCTTCAGTATAGAGCTGTTTGTCTACACCGCAAAAACCAAGACTTTTTGTATTGTTTTCCAGTACAAGTATCAAAACATTCTTAAATATTGAGAAGCAAAATAACATAAACTGTAAAGTTTAGTTTTCTGAAAAATTTGTCAAATTCAAGTGAGTTTATACTTAAAAAATGGCAATGGGGTGAGAAAGATAAAACTCATTTTCCCTTTGAATGAAGTTAAATGTTCTTACCCCATCGGCAGATTTTTAAATCTTGTTTTATAAACTTTTTGTTTGTTTGTTTTTAAATATTTCTAGTTCTCCTGAGGAATTTTAGGAGAAACACCAAGACTAATTTGTAACTGAAACAAATGTTTAAACTATATAAAAATTAATTATGTTTTGTATGGTACATTTTTGTTTTATTTTATTATTGTAACTAAAATTCAGATCAAAATAAATTGAATTCATTACAAATAATTTAAATAATAATGTATATTTTTATAATTGAAAAATGTTACAATTTAAATATTTTTCACATTGCAGTAATGAAAATTCAAATTTTTCTGATTTATCTAAGAAAATCAATCAACATACAGTGTAAGATTTTACAGAGGTCTCCGTAAATTAAAAAAAAAAAAAAAAAAGACACAAAAAATGTTATAGCAAGACTATAAGGGTTATCAAATGAACATGGAGCAGCTCACATCATTTGATGAGAAAGTACAAAAAGTTGAATTAAATAAAATTTGGATTTTAATTTGACTTACAATAAAAAAATCAGATAAAGTACAATACAAAAAGTACATTTAGTTAAAATACGAATTTATTCATTTAATTAATGTATTAAGTTATAACAATTATATGTAATTTATTTTAAAATTACTCAAATGTAATTTTAAACGAATTACAAGTAATGAGAATGACAATTTGGATTATTGCAATGTAAAAAAAACTTTGATATACGGCAACATAAAAAGTCAAATGACGTTAATATTTATCATTTTTAAATTAATTTTATTTGCATCATTTACAAATCAGCCCGTTCTCAGATGTTTCTCCTAAAATTCCCTCTGAGAAATTAAAAAAGGACAAATAGTTGTCATGTAGTAAGAGAATAGAGCTATAAAACGAATGTGGAGAGAAGTGATGAGAAGAGTTTGAGTTCGTATGGAGATCTCTGCTGTATTTGTGATGTGAGTTCTTCACATCAGAGTGTGTGTGGATGATTCAACAGCTCTTAACCAGGTCAAATCTAGATCCAGACGCCACTGATAGCTCCATGTATTGTTTCATCTCACAATCAGTGTATGGGTTTTCAAAAGCAAGTGACTCACATCAAATGAATGGCTGCAAACTCCCTTTTGCAATGTTTTGGTATGTTAGCTTACTTGCTGAATACTCTGAAGTATATACTGCATACTAACTATTAAAAACACATATACCCTTACAAAAAATAAGTTTTTTCAAGTGTGTCGACTTTATCTACGTTTTGATTATCATTCTGAATCCAATTCATAGTCTTTTTTCAGCTTTTTGTTCAAAATGTTGTGTATTTCTTTTTTATTATTATTTATTAAACTTACCCACATTCATGTGTTTAAAAAACAAAGAATGCATGAAGCTAGAATAAAATGTTTATTTAATTAGAAAACTATCCGTATACCTATAAGTTCACTTTTAGTATAGTTGCAGTACAAGCTACAAATATTGTTGTAAACTAGTTGTGTACTTAAATTTTACTACTGTTATACTTAAAGTATACTTAAAAGTATACTTTTATATACTAGAAAGTGGGCCAATTTAGTCCCAAGGAGTATTGAAATAGTACACTTACAAGTATACTACTAGTACACTGATATTTGTATACTTACTACATAAAGTATACTTAAAAATATACTTGAACTTAAGTGTACTTAATAAAATAAACTTGAAGTATACTACTTTTTGGTAAGGGTAGTAATCTGAATTGTGCGGTGATAAACATTTGAATCAGTAGCTTGCTAAATTGTCACATTACCTCAATAGTTTGTGAATTTTATTAAAAGAATAGCAGTTATTTTGTATTTTTAATGCTTTTTTTAATGCAAAACCATCTTAACTTTTGGCGAACCTGTTAAAAATGAGTCAAGCAGGAGATATTAATAGGTGGGTGTTACTTCTGGTTCATTCATCACACTGGAAATGGAAGGTCAGGCTGAGCGCATTGCATTGTGGGATACAGTACCGCATGCATTGTGCTCTGTTGTATACTTAAAACAAGAAAAAATATCTGCCAATGGGGTCAGAAAAATAAACTGAATTCAAAGGGAAAGCAAGATTATTACCTCACTGACAGATGATGACGATTTTTTCTTTTCTTTAAAGCATAAACTCACTTAATTTAGATTTTTTTAAAGAAATGAAAAAAAGGCTTGATGCCATTTTCCTTATCAAATAAATGTATATCTTGATTTAAGAATTTTAAATGCTTGTAAAGGAAAACAAGACAAAAATACTTGCACTGCAGAAAGAGAAATACGGTAGTATGCTTCCAAAAATAGCTATTGATTATTGAGTCTAGCAGCTTGTCACTCATCATGTTAACAGTGCAGTGATGTGATCTTTACTCTGTTTTTAGCATCTGTTGTCTACGAGGAGTTGTTTCTCTCAGACCTTCCTCCAAGTGTGTGTGTGTGTGTGTGTGTGTGTGTGTTCCATTTAGCATATTTCTACTACGCACTGAATGTATGGCTGCTGATGCGAAAGTGCATGCTATAAAAAAAGACCTCTTTATTACAATCAATTGGCCTACTTTCTAACTAGCATTCTTTGCCATTTTTCTTAAAATAAAAAGGTCATGAAAAGTGATCTGGAGGCACAAATTGTAATATTGCACACTATTTAGCATGGATAGTCTGCAAATTGGGACATAAGCAATGCATTAAGCACCATAAACTACTCGTCAGTAAGATTTTTACCTTTCTTTGAAAGAAGTCTCTTCTGCTCACCAAGGCTGCATTTATTTGATCAAAAATACAGTAAAAACAGCAAAACTGTGAAATAATATTGCAATTTAAAATAGCTTTTTTTCTATGTGATTATATTTTAAAATGTCAGAATTTTCAGCATCATTACTCCAGTCTTCAGTGATTCTTCAGAAATCATTCTAATATGCTGATTCGCTGCTCAAGAAACATTTCTGATTATTATCAACGTTGAAAACAGTTGTGCTGCTTAATATTTTTGTGGAAAGTGTGATGCATTTTATTTTTCAGGATTCTTTGATGGACGGAAAGTTCAAAAGAACAGCATTTATTTGAAATGGAAATCTTTTGTAACATTATAAATGTCTTAACTGTCACAAGCATTCATTTTGAGCACTAAACTTCTGAATGGCAGTGTATTGTCAGGTCTAATCAGCGTTTAGCGGGTGGATGCGTGTTTACTTCATACTTGATTTGTCGTTTCTAAGAAACCTCTTTTGACAAGTATTGTGTTGTGCCCAGGTGTGTTTGTGCACGGTGTCCCGCTTTAGGAATGGCGTGAGAGGGCAGTTATTTACCCCTCTGTGCCTCTGCGCTACGTTACTGCCCGCGGCTGCATGTTGAACGTTCTGGCCTCTTGACTTCAAGCTCCACTATTCTTAGCCACCGTATTTTGGGCTTAAGGCATTAGGATGCTAAGATTAGCCCCGGTTATCACTCCGTCTGAGTTAACTCCTCACATAACTACATATCGGAAGGCTTTATTTATAATGTTTTTCTGAATAACAGCAGGAGAAAAAAACATGAGCTTTTGAAAGTCAGAGAGTTGCGTCTCGGCTCTATTATTGCGTTCAGAGCACATGCTGCAGTATTTTTGGTGTCAATTGACACCTTTGGCCAGTGTTGTGGTTCTGTTTTGGTGGTCTGTGCTTTTTGCGGCCTGTGTATTCTGGGCCGGGGGCCCGATGGAGTCTCTGTGGCGAGAGATGGTTTCACAACGCCACGGTTTTTATTTCAACGCCTGAACGTGGACGTGATGCCGATATTCTGAGTCAAATGCTGCAACTGTCCTCTTACATAGTTACCCTCATAACCTACCGTCAAAGAATAACTGTGTGCGACCAGACGAAGGTTTCATTGCAGCGAGGATTTTCTTTCATAGCTCAGGAGACTTCATGGAGAGCTCGGTTAGGTTTTATTTAAGAATCAACTTTGTCTTCTTGAGGACAAATAAAAATAGTCTCAAACGAGAGAATTATTGACATACTGTAAGAGTATGGAGATACAGTATGAAATGAATGAGTTCATATTGAGATTTCTGATCAAATCTGAGCACATCATTGAGATCTCTTCTGTATGGAAGCCCAATTCCCTTAACATTAGAAAAAGAGCATGATTTGGTCAATCATAATTATGAGATAGCATAAGACATAAAAAGTCCAAAATGTTTTGAAAGTTAGTTTTCTCTCATTTTTATCTCATATTTGATCACTTTTTATCTCATAGGTCATAATTATAAGATGCAAATAAAAAAATATGACATTAGGTTATAATTTTGAGATACAAATTTTGAAATTATGACATAAGTCATAATTATGAGATTTAAAAAGTCACAATTACGGCATACTAAGTCTTAATTATGAGATAAAAAGTCACAATTATGAGATGCAGAGTCTTCATTATGCGATAAAATGTCAAAATTTTGACATTAGGTCATTATGAAATAAAAAGTCAAAATTATGACATATTAAGTCATAATTATGAGATACTAAGTCGAAATTATGACTACTAAGAAGTCATACTAAGTGATAAATATGATTAATTCATTCATAATTATGGCAGTCATTGTAATAATTATGATTAAAAAAAGTCAAAATTATGACATACTGTCTTAATTATGATATAAAAAGTAAAAATGATGACATACTAAGTCAGAATTATGACATGAAAGGTCAAAATAATCTCATAATGTCGACATTTGTCATAATTATTACTGTTTACCATAATTTTTGCCAATCTCCACTTTAAGTCATAATTTAGATTTTCTCATAATTTTGACTTTTTTTCTCGTAAATGTTATGTCACAATCTCAAATGTTGAGATTTCTTTTCCTCACAAGAAACATCTGAGAAAAAATTGAGAATCTGATACTGAATACTGATATGTTGACATATTGATACTAAAAGAGATGAAATATTAAAATATATCTCATTGTTGTTTTTTCATTCTCCTGGTTGTGTTTGTGGGCCTAATGAAGAACACATGAGGAAAGCAGGACATGCACTAATAGTTTTATTAGCGAGGTGTTTGTTTCGGGCAGCAGATTAAGGGCATGTTTACGAGTTTTTACAGCGCAGCTTTTTTAGGGCACGAGGCCAGATCATTCTTTTTCTAAACACAAACACACACACACACACACACACACACACGCCAAACACCTTTCCTTTTCTCGCTGTTTCGTTCACATGAGTAAAAATACATTAAGTGCAGCTCAAACGTGACAGTCACATGCTGTCTCGCTTTAGATTGAGCTCAAATAAAATTTGGGCCTCGAACGCGAGGTTGTTGAAATACCTCCGTGTTTATGCTCGAGGCATTTGAAATAGACCCCATAAAAAGACCCTCCCTGTAGATTATGCCCCTAATTGCCCTTGGGTTTATTTAAATTGGTCTTTTGATGCAGCTAACACTGCGATCCTTCATTTCTAACACAATCAGTTTGCAATCTGTATGAGCATTAAACCTGGGGTATTTGTACAGCATTTGTTGTGAATGCAAACTTACAAGCTCAGTTTCGCACATTGCACACTTAAATGCGTCAGAACACAAATCATAATGCAATGCAAGTTTGTGTATGTGATTGTAAACCGTCTCTTTCAGGTCAACAGCTGTCATGGTGGAGCAACAGTTTGAAGAGAAGCTTGATGAGCAACTTAGTTAAACTTAGTTAAACTGCTGACAGTATTTACCAGAAGGTTGTTTTAGATTAAAATATTTGAGAAGCTAATTTAAAGGTCCCCTGAAATGCTTAGAAACACACAGTGTTACTCTATGTGTTGACGTCATTTGAACTGAAACAGGAAGACAGGGCGGGACATATCAAGCAGCCCCGCCCCTTTTTAAAATAGCCAATAGCGTTCGTTTATATCACAGCTTGGGCTAGAGCCGTTGAGCTCCGTAAAGCCGCATTTGACAGCCACAATCTCATCCATATTGCTATAAAATATAGCATTCTGCGTAGAATTCAAATAGCTCCGATACATTTTGTGGTCTGCGCCGACTCGTGCATGTGATTTTTGGCGGAAGTGACGAACTGCAAGCTTTGAAAAATTATATCTTCTAAATGCGACTTTAGCACACTGCCTTATAGATAACCTTAAGACTAACATATTGATACTAATACCCAAAAAACTAATTTTGATTTCATGGGGACTTTAAACTGTGAAGTAGCCTGGGAAGCTACAGTTTCAAATTAGTTTTTAAAGTATTAATCTACAGTCAAGAGTACCTATGGCTACATTAATAAGCAACTCTTTAAGTGGGCAATATATTTTTAAAATTAAATGTACACTACTGTTCAAATGTTTGGAGTTAGTAAAATCTTTTGAAAGAAATAAGGATGCATTAAAGTGATCAAAAGTGACAGTAAAAACATTTAAAATGTTATAAAAGATTTCTATCTCCAATAAATGCTGTTCTTTTGAACTTTGTTCATCAAAGAATCCTGAAAAATAAAATGTATCACTGTTTCAACAGAAAAAATATTTGGTAGCACAACTGTTTCCAACATTGATAATAATCAGAAATGTTTCTTAAATCAGCATATTAGAATGATTTCTGAAGATCATGTGACACTGAAGACTGGAGTAATGATGCTGGAAATTCAGCGCTGCATCACAGAAATAAATTACATTTGACTATATATTCACATAGAAAACACTTATTTTAAATCGAAAAAAATATTTAACAATATTACTGATTTTACTGTATTTTGGATCAATTAAACACAGCCTTGGTGAGCAAAAGAGTCATCTTTCAAAAGCATCAAAAAGTCTTAATGACCACAAACTTTTGAACGGTAGTGTAAGTTTTTTTTTTTTTTTACAGTATTTGCAGGGTCAAATCAAACAGGGAATCAAACAAATCAGAGAATCTGTTCTTGATCTGAACAAACCAGTTGAATAAAATGAATCAAAAGTGTGACTGGAAAAGCTACTATATTTTGAAAACAATCTAATCTGAAAGTATTCCATGAAATCTTGTCTTCAGATCCAGAGGTGTTGTCGGCGGTGGGCAGTATGTCGGAGGTCGGTATGTTGGACTGGGACTGTGATTCAGACGATTGGGAGAAGCAGTTACAGCGCGAGCTGCTTCTGATCCAGAGACAGCAGCAGATCCAGAAACAGCTGCTCATCTCCGACTTCCAGAAACAGCATCAGAACCTGCTGAGACAACATCAGGCCCAGCTCGAGGAGCACATCAAGGTACAAGCCTTCATTCACCGTGACCCCAGATTGAAAAACAAGTAAATACAAATGCAAATGCAGCACAATCTGCAAAGAAATGTTAAGTATGCAATTATTAGAGAGTATAATCATGAACGGTGAAATCACCAAGCCGGACTGTCAAACTCAAATCAAGACGCTGTTTGTGTCAGATACTTGTAGATGGGATGAAGCTGATCCTCCTATATGAAGCAGGTCAGTGTGGTTTTAGGTCACTTGGCTGACCTGCAGGAAAGAGCTGCTCTGTCAACAATTACTGTGCTTAATTGCATTACTCGCGATGTGAGTGAATGAGTGTATACGTGCATGGTTGTTTTTTGTGGTTATAAAGATTCTAAAAATTGCAAGTAAATTTCACAAAGAATTAAAAAGAAACAGCAGGTAGCACACTGAATTAAACATGACATGAAAGACTGAAATAGTATTTTTTTTATTATTTGTTTAATTTACAAATTCAGTGTGGATGCTGATTGGTCACTTAAGTAAATTACAAAAATATGAAAGTAATGGTCATCTGGACTTAAATGCTGCAGTATTTCTCTTTATTTTCAATGACTTGTAAAGGAATAGTTCACCTAAAAATTAAGCGTTAGCGTTAGTTCTAGTAGGTCACGTTAGACAAGCTCGCATCAGCTGACTCTCAGCTGATCCCCATCTACCTATGGGAATACGACACCTATCTAAGCATTCATATATGAGGTCCCTCAGTATTATCAGCAGTTTTCAATAGCTAATTACCCTCCTCCATCCCCAGCTCCTCCTCTGTCAGTCAGGATTCAGCCTTCTGATTCTCCTTTGAATCAGACTAATTCTAAAATGTATACATAACATTACTGAACTTAACTGGTTTTATTACGTTAAAAGAATGTTCAAATTCACTCAAAAATTTGCTGAAAACTCACCTTCAAGCCATCCAGGATGTAGATGAGTTTGTTTCTTCATCAGATTTGGAGAAATGTAGCACCGCATCACTTGCTCAGCAATGGATCCGAATGGGTGCCGTCAGAATGAGAGTCCAAACAGCTGATAAAAACATCACAATAATCCACACCACTCCAGTCCATCAGTTAATGTCTTGAGAAGTGAAAAGCTGTGTGTTTGTAAGAAACAAATCCATTATTAAGAAGTTTTAACTTCAAACCATTACTTTTGGCTAAAATATGAGTCCATAATAAGTTAAATGTCTTGATGGATTTGTTTCTTTTTTTCTTCTCATGATGTTAACTGATGGACTGGAGTGGTGTGGATTACTTGTTTTTATCAGCTGTTTGGACTCTCATTCTGACGGCACCCATTCACTGCAGAGGAGCCATCGCTGAGCAAGTGATGCAATGCTACATTTCTCCAAATCTGATGAAGAAACAAACTCATCTACATCTTGGATGGCCTGAGGGTGCAAATGTTAATTTCTTTATGAACTATTCCTTTAAACGTAATCTTTGAAAAGTATGCTTGTGCTACTTCTTTATAATAAATGCCACTTGCTGTCATATGTTGTTATTTAATACATGACATTCATACATAAAGTGTGCTTTAAATGCCCAAATACTATCGTCATTACATCAGTCAGAGGCCAATTTGATTTTTAAATATCAACATCAGCCATTTATTAATCTAAACTGTATGTTTATGGTTATTTTCTCTCTCTGTTTCAGCTTCAGCAGGCTCTGTTAACTCTGCGGCAGCAGCAGGAGGTGTTTGTTGAGGAGGAGAGAGAGGAGGTGAGGGAGGACGACAAGGAGCTTCACAGGAGGGAGACACAGAAACACCAGCATCACAGACGGAAGGAGCGATCTAAAGAGAGTGAGAAAACAACTGCCTCTGCCAGTCATTTCAACTTTCATTTTAGCGATAATGTATAAGTTTAGAAAAATAATGACAGTGCTTCTGTTTTTGCTTGTCTTTTTTTAAGTCCAGTTACATTTCACCTACGACTCAATCCTGCAAATTGCTTTATTCACCACTAGGTGACGCTGTTTCTGCACACGTCTCTCCTTTCTGCACATGTAACATGAGCAGAGTGACAATATTAAATAATCAAAATGCATTGAATTCATGATATACAAATAGTACTGCTGTTAAGTCATATTAACGTTTTCAGACGATTAAAATTAAATTTTATTTGTGAAGCATACTGCAAACATTTTAAATGACTAGATTACAAATAAGTATTATTAGGTTTTAAAACAAAATAAACAATGAAATACATAAATAAGAACAGATAGTAAAATGTATGAGATAATTATTTAATTTTATATTTAATATTTAAATATAAAATTATACTTAAGCATTTAAATGAATTATATTTAAATACAAAAAAAAATGTTTGAGATAATGTCAAAGATAGCATACAGGGGTTTTAAAGCAAACAAAAAAAGAATGAAATACATAAATGTGAATGAATATAAAAATATGTGAAATAAAGATTTAATTTATTCTTGATATTTAAATATAAAACTATAATTAAATATTTTATTTGAATAATAATTAAAATTGAAATTCTATTTGAATATTAAAATACAAAATGATATAAAAGTATGCTTGAGATAATGTCATAAAAATAGCATACAGCAGCAAATTAAATGTTAAACTAATAGATTACAAGGAAAATTATTAGGGCTTAAAACAAATATGAACAAATAGACTTAAAATGTATTAAATAAATATGTAACTTTATATTTAATATTTAAAATGTATATAAAATACAAAATAATATTTGAGTACAGTTCAATTCCATAAACTATTCATTTCCATTACATATTAACTCTGTAAAAGAATCACATATAGGCTGATATCTGATGCTTTAATCTGTCATAAAGTCTAACTCGGTTCGTAACTTGTTTTCAGCAGGTGCGATGGCGAGCACTGAAGTTCGTCAGAAGCTGCACGACTTTCTGATGAGTAAATCAGCTAAAGACCCGTCAGCGTCCGGCGCCGGTTACCCTCTCAACCGCTCCAAACTGTGGTACAGGTACATCAGCCTCCCGCACCTCCATTCAAGAGCACTGTACTGCAGATCTGTGCCTTTCAGACTTCTTTTCCATGTGAATGTTTAATAAAATAATAGGATTTGTGTCGAATCAAAAGTGTCCAGAGTGTAAGGTGGTGTGATGATGCCATCTCTCACAGCTCCGCCCACCCGGGTCCAGCAGAGCAGAGCTCGGCTCCTCTAGGAGAGACTCCGCCCACCTTCAAATACCCTCTGACCTCCGGCCTGGACTACAGAGAGGACTTCCCTCTCAGGAAGACTGGTAGGTCAGAGTTCAGAGGTCAGGCCGTCCTATGATCCTTACAAAATCACTCTAATCTGAGACATGTTTGGAAGTCTTCAGGTCTTTGGTCTTTGAGAAGGGCAGTGCAAGGGCAATCTGAATATACATAGAGGCCTCACACTGTAAATCCAGATTAAATGGCTTTGTTTCAAAACCTAGTGAGCTCAGCTGCCTAGCTGTGTACTTCCGACATAGGCAACTAACTGTCTTCTAAGGCTAAGGTGCTAAGGTGTTTGCCTATTGCGCAAAAAAACAAAACATCTAAAAATTCTTAAATCAAGATACATTTACTTGAGCAGCAAAATAATATAAGATACAGTCTTGTTTAAAAATTAAATAAATACAATAAAATAATTACTTTTTTGTTTTTTTGCTTAAAACTAGACAAAAATATCTGCCAATAAGGTCAGAAGATTAAGGTCAAAGGTGAAACAAGATTATTTTTCATACCCAACTGGCACATGTTTTTTTCCTCATAAACTCATTAAATTTAGAAACATTTAAGAGAAAACAAGATGTAATATCTTATGTAATGTTTACATAATATCTTGTGCAAATTCCAGTACAAATAAATAAACATTTTTTTGAAATGAAGATACATTTACTTGAGAAATAAAATGATATTATAAAACAGAAATAAAGACATAAAATATTATATAAATATTATATATTATTCAGTTTATGCTTAATAAAACAAGAAGAAATATCTGCCAAATGGGGACAGAAATATAAACTTAATTCAGAGGGAAAACTAGATTTCTGTCCACACAACAGGTCTTTTTTTGCCTTTTTTAAGCATAAACTCACTTAATTGTGATACTGTGATGTTTCAGAGAACAGGATTTAATCTGTTTTATTTTTAACATCTTAAATAATGTTGCTTCTCATATATGTATCTTGTATTAAGAATTATTTGTAATAAAAATAAATAAAGACATTTTTTCCAGTGCAAATATTAGGGCAACAGTCCAATTTTAATCATATTAAAATATTCAATATTTTCAGTATTGGATAAAATATGTTTTTAATCACTAATTCTCTAAACGTCTTATTGGATATGTTTAGTTTGTTTGACCAAAAGAAGCATCTTAGAAGGCAGCATAGTTCTGATGCCGTCTATCTAGGGTGCTCACTAGGTTTTGGAGCAGAGCCCAGTGAGCTGATGTGTGCTCCTGCGGCTCCTGTGTGCAGAATATAACAGAATTACAGGAGTGTCACGGGCCCGGCGGAGGTGACACTGCCTAAATGTTTGCAGATGAATCTGGCCGATATTTAATCGCCGGGGTCAGGAGTCAGCTGAGCTTGTCACTGGGAGCAGTGGCCTGTGGGCACAGCTGCGAGTGACCCTGTTTAGCTTTGGGGTCAGCACGGTGAGAATGACCACGCTTGTGCCCCCTGGGCGGCCCGTGCAAAAGTTTGCAAACAATTAGCCAGCGGAGGGGTGCAGAGATGGACCAGTCCGGCTCTCTGGCCCCTAATCAGAGCGCAGAGCTTAACATGAAGTAGGTGGCTTTGGGTCGTACGGGGACGAATCACCTCAGAGGAGCGTTCAGGATGCTCATTGTTTTGCATGTTTAATTGTGTCCTATAGGTTAAAAAGTCTGAGCGTTTAGTGATGGTGACGTTCAATAGTTTGTGGTTGGTATGATTTTATATTGTTTTTGAACAGTATGCTCACCAAAGCTGAATTTATGTGATCAAAAATATAGCTTAAGTAATTTCTTTGAATCCCTGCACAGTGTTGCAAAATATTGCAAAAAGTAACATACATACCGTTCAAAAGTTTTTAGTCTGTAAGATTTTTTTAAAGAAGTCTCTTCTGCTCACCAAGGCTGTGTTTATTTGATCAGAAATACAGTAAAAGCAGTAATATTGTGAAATATTATTACAATTTAAAATAGCTGATTTCTATGGAAACTTGTTTTTGCCACAGGATAAAGAAAAAAGTAATTACAACTTTTTATGTCACAATTCTTACTTTTTTCTTGTAATTCTGAAAAAAACAAAAAAACAATTACAAGATATAAACTCACAATTCTGAGAAGAAAGGTCCAGATAATGAGATAAAAAGTCGTAATTACCTTTTTTATTTTTTATTCTGTGGTGGTGGTGGTGGGGGCGGGGGTAAATAAAACATTTTAATTTAGAATTCTGATGAAAAAAGTCAGAATTGCAAGATATAAACTCAAAAATGTAAGAAAAATTTAGAATTCTGAGTTAAATCACAATTATGATTTTTTTTCTCAGAAGTGCGCAATTACCTTTTTATTTTTTAACAGGCTTGCATAGATTTCTATTGTAATATACTGTAAATTGTAATTTATTCTTGTGACATAAAGCTGTATTTTCAGCATCATTACTCCAGTCTTCAGTGTCACATGATCTTCAGAAATCATTCTAATATGCTGATTTGCTGCTCAAGAAACATCTCTGATTATTATCAATGTTGAAAACAGCTCTGCTGCTTCATTTTTTGTGGTATTTTTCAGGATTCTTTGATGACTAGAAAGTTAAAAAAGAACAGCATTTATTTGAAGAAAAAAAACCTTTGTGACATTATAAAATGTCTTTACTGTCACTTTTGATCAATTGAATGCATCCTTGCTGAATAAAAGTATTCATTTCTTTCAAAAAAGAAAAAAAAAATATCTTTCTGACCTCAAACTTTTGAGTTAGTGATAGTACAAGTGATTTTGCAAACACCATGAAAAAGTACATCTGAAAATACGCTTGCTTTTCCAGGAACTGGTACTTGAGTCAACATAATCAGATATTTTCTGCATATTTCGGCGTCTCGTTGCGAGGCTGATTTCGAGATGAGTTTGCAGAGGAAGGTGATACGCCTGACTCGATGATAAGACTGAAACCCCTTTCAAAGGAAACGTAAAAATAGACCTGGTTTTCATCCAGGCACTGTTTTCACGGAATTTCCAGCACGGCCAAAAAACCGGGAGGCTCAGCGGGCCGGAATACCGCAAACCTCCGGGGAGAGTTTTCCTGAGCGCAGGGGTCTGCGCCGCCTCGGAGATCAGCGCAAAACCCCGGGGCCGCTTTTCATCCCCTCTCAATAACTCAGGTAACAGCTTTTAAAAAGAGGCCCGTCCGGTACATTAGGGGGGATACAAAAACAACAGGAACGACGCAAAGACAGGGGGAAAAAATGAGAAGAAAAACAGCCTGCTTTTTTGTCAATGGAATAATTTGTCTTCGCTGACAAGACGGTCTGCAGGGCCACTTCCTGCGGCTCCGGTTTCAGACCGTAGATCAGAACGAGCAAAGATAGAGCAGAGGCGGCCAATTAAAACACAAAACACCTCTCTGTGCCTGAAGGGAAGGATTTTAGCCTTTTTTTTAACGAATGTAATCATTCCCACAGTTTCATACCTTAAGTTTCAAGATGTTTAAGCACCACTCGCAAAACATGGAAAAACAATGTTTTTATGTCATATGAAATATCAAACATCCTGTATGTAGACCTCAGGGTTGCCAGGTCTGTGCAACAAAACCAGCCCAATCACGGTCAAATCTAACCCAACCGCAGCAACAGTATAAAATGGTAGATGCTCCTGTTTTGAATAACATTTTGAGGAAGGGTTGCCAGGTCTACTTAACAAAACCAGCCCAATTGCTAATCAAAACTAACATTAAAAAACAAAAAAAAGGATATATAGGCCCATTTTTTTTACTACAGTAAAACTGTTAACTTGGTATTAGACACTACTGACTTACATGATAAATTATAAACACAGTTAGATGTCTGCGCAACAAAACCAGCCCAATCATTGTCAAATCTAGCCCAACAGTATAAAATGGTAAACGCTCCTGTTTTGAATGATGTTTTGAGGTAGGGTTGCCAGGTCTACTTAACAAAACCAGCAAAACTGCTACTCAAAACTGACCCAATCACAGTCTAAACTAGCCCAATCGCATTACGTGCACTGTAAAAAAAAGTCCCGTAAAAAAATGGTAAATGACTGGCAGCTACGGCTGCCAAACAAAAACTATAAAATTAAAGTAAAATATCATAATTGAAACAAGGAAAAATCTGTAAAATATTTTTTTTTTCTGTAAAACCTTTAATGAAAATTTCTGTAAAATTAAATTTCAATTAAGATATTTTACTTTAATTTTACGGTTTTTGTTTGGCAGCCGTAGCTGCCAGTCATTTACCATTTTTTTACGAGCTTTTTTTTTTACAGTGTGGCAAATTGGCTATCAACTTCGTTTCAACCCCCAAGAACCTACTGCAGGGTTCCTCAAATCTTGCCCTGGAGGGCCAATGCGCTGCAGAGTTTAGCTCCAACCCTGATCAAACTCACCTACCTGTGATTTTCTAATGATCCTGAAGACATTGATTAGCTTGCTCAGGTGTGTTTGATTAGGGTTAGAGCTAAACTCTGCAGGAAAGTGGATCTCGTGGGCCAGATTTGAGGATCCCTGACCTGCAGCAACAGTATAAAAGAAGCCCAGTTCCACGGGAATACAGTGGACTTGGCAACACTGTTTTGAGGCCTCATTCCCAGTAGATTCCCGCTCGGATCGGGGGTGGCAGGCGATCATGAAGGTAGCTTTTGTTCTTTGCCCCGGTCAGGACTTCACGGCCGAATGACTGACAGGTGTGAAGGGGGCGGGACTCTGAGTGCTGGTGATGTGCAGGCGACAGGTCTGTTTGTGTAAGGAAAGAGAACAGCGGGAGAGACGCTCCAATACTGCTAGTGCAAGCACCACTGTTACTACTAGTGATCTGAACAAAACCGCATTGTTAGTTTGAAGTATCAATGTTGAGCGTGTGTGTCAGCATGCAGCGTTTGTGCTCTAGACGTTTGTTGCTAAAGAGAGCTGTGCTGCATTTTTACACCTGCTGAACCATAAAACAGGTGAAAAATCACACAAACACACACTGAAGCCATACAGCAAAAAATACATATTTTCAGCTTTTTAAATATATATATATTATATTTATATTTTATATTTGAAGTGCTGTCAAATGATCTGTCGCATCCAAAAAAAAGTTTTGGTTTACATAATATGGGTGTGTACTGTGTATATATATATATATTATGTATATGTAAATGCACACACATACAGTATATACTTAGAAAATATTTACATGTATATATTTATATTCATGTAATTTATATTATATACATGTACATTTAATATATAAACCTTTTCCTTAAATATACATGCATGTGTGTGTATTTATATATACGTAACAAATATATACAGTGCACACACATACATATTAACTGTAAACAAAACTTTTATTTTGGATGCCATTAATCACAATGAATTATTTGACAGCACTAATATACATATCATCTTATACTAATGTTCATACTTTTTTGTTATTGTTTAAATATATTACTTTCTCCAAAAATAGTTTTTAAATGAATACATTGTGAATTCACCCAAAATGTATTTTTAAGATTGGAATATATATTTTGGTATTTTAAAGAAATATATTTAGCTGTTTACAACATATATTTTGTCCATAAGAACTGGACATTAAAAAAATGTATTTTTTACTACAGTAAAACTGTTATCTTGGTATTAGACACCGCTGACTTCTAAATTCTAGATGAAAAACACAGTTGCAGATTGAAGCTGTAAGTGAGCTGAGATAAGAAGCATGTGGTAATGTACATATGGAAGCGGTCAGCAGCAGCTAAATAAAGCCTGGCAGGTGTCCCTCCGTCCCGCAGGTGTTGGTGTAAGGAAGTTTGAGTCGGGCTATGCTGAAAATGCCCTTTAATGACGGTACCCAACAGAAACATGCTGCCCGCTCTGCGTATTTTCCCTACCAATTAAAAACGTGTAAATCCTTGCAGCTAATTGCTTGGTAAATATTTTTGCGGTATTTTTCTAATAGCTCTTATTCATCATGTGTCAGAGAGAGTAAATTACAGTATTTGAGCATCACTGTAATCTCGTCCAAGTGCTCCTGAAACTCAAAGCGTCCTTTTCATTATGATCGGCCTTTTTTTGTCATGCAGCCGTCTTTAATTGTATTAATTAATCAACTTATGTAGGGTGGGGTTCTTTAATTGCTTGTAACATTTTTCTGCATGTTGGGTTTTCCCCGAACGAGAGCCGTAGGACTGAAGGGTTACAGTAGAAACTCCAGAAACATTCAAACTTCCTCATCCTTGAACTATATGCATGATTGTGCAGTCAAACACATTCAAAAAGATTCACATTCATGTTTTTGTTTTATTATGAATACAATAATACTTAATTTCAATTAGAATTTAATTGAATTTTATCTTATTTTTTTATATTGTTTATTTAGTTACATTTTTAAAGTTATCTTTTAGGGTAGAATCTTATTTTTAAATTATTCATAAACTTTCTTTTGTCAACCCATTTTTTTAGGGGTAGGATGTAGTCGTTTTTTTAATTTTATTTTCATTATAAACACAATTATATTTTACTTTATGATTTTGTAAACATTTTTATTAAATTATTTTATTGTATATTTTGAATGAAGAGAATGGAAAAGCATAGCGCCAGACACAAGTTCAAAATAATACAAATAAGATCCGCGTATGAAAAAAATAGGCCAAAGCGCACATATGAATTTATTATCCAGATGCCACAAATTAAGTGCAAAATGTGCAAAAAAGTTTATTTTGGCACTGATGAAGGGTTAAGTCTTTCTTTGAAAGGTTAAGCCAAACCTTTGCACTTTATTTGTAGCCTCTGGAAAATTGTGGCCTATTTTTCCGTGTGCGGATTTTATTTTTGATGATTGTATATTATTATAAATATAATTATATTACGTTTATTTTTTGGTACGTTACGTTTGTTTGTTGCGTTTATGTTATTTTTTATATTACATTTTATTTGTAATTCATTTTATTTTTCAATTTTATTTCATTATTTTGTTTACTGTTTTAAGTCATCTTTTAGGGCTAGAATTTGAATAGAATTTGTATTCTAATTTTAAATGATTCATAAACTGTTTTTCATCAACAGGTTATCTTTTAGGGATAGGCAACACTTGGATTTTATTTGATTATAAATGCATTTATATTTAATATATACATACATACATATATATAATATTTTTAGATAATTATTATTTTATATATAAATACAATTGTATTAAATTTCAATTTTAAATGTT
>NW_015548243.1:265489-273832 GCF_001515605.1 Sinocyclocheilus anshuiensis | reverse complement strand
TATTTTATATAATCAATATTATTATCTTATTTTATTATCTTTTAGGTAGGTTGTAGTTGTTGTTTTTTTTTTAATGAATTTTTAATAATTAAAAAATATTTTTATTTTAATTATTATTTAAATTATTTTTTTTATAAATACGATTACATTTAATTTCAATTTTATTATTTTGTTATACATTTTATTTTATTTAAGTTATCTTTTGGGGTTTATTGTAGTTATCTTTTAGGGGTAGTCAATTTCATTTCATTTTATTTTTATTATAAATGTTATTTATTTACTTATTTAAAGTTATAAATGTTTATTTTATTATTATTTTTGTAACACTGTAGTATATTCTCACGACTCAGTCTTGCCAATAGGAAGTGAGTGTGTGTGTGTGTGTGTGTGTGTGTGTGTGTGTGTTTATTTTCATATTCCTCATCTCGTTTCATCTCTGCTCTCAGCCCGCAGTGTGTTGTAATCACGTCAGGCTCCTGATGTGTGTATGTTTGATGCCCACTCAGCGGTCAGACCGGCGGTAGGTGGCGTCAATCGGGCGGCTGGCTTTCCATCCCAGCCTGAGGAAAATCCAGGGAATGTTAGGACAAAAAAAGGAGGATTTCCCCTTTTTTTAAAGCCAAATCTCTCTCTCTCTCTCTCTCTCTCGCTCTTGCTCTCTCTGTCGGTGCCGATATCTCAGTCTTGGTTTTAACACGGCTACCGTGGAGGTTTGTGGTTGGCAGGCTGGCAGGTCCTGGACTCCTACAGCCAGTGGAGATGCTTTTAATGTCCTCCAGATGAACGGTGGAATTGATCTTCCACTTCTTACCTCATTACAGCTGCTAGATATCCCAGAATTCCTCAGTGCGGCTGGACCGCGGCCACACATTCACTCAGCAGGTTCTGTGTAGAACACTTGTATATGTGTATATGTGCGTTGAGATCTCTATTTTTTTTAATTTTAACATTCATTTTTATTTTTTACATTTTATATCTATATTTGACAGGTCATAAAATAAACTGAATTGTCTCATGTGACATTTTTTTTAACAATGCCCAGAGAGCCGTTTTATTTAAAGTTTTTATCATTGTTTACCAGTACAAATATCTAAACATTCCTCAATCTAGATACATCTTGAGAATCAAAATGACTTTAAGTCTCATTTACTGAAAAAAAAAAACTAAATTAAGTGAGTTTAACTATTTGAAATAATGACTAACCCAATCAGTTTTGTCTCTCCTCTCAGCGTCTGAGCCCAATCTGAAGGTGCGCTCCAGACTCAAGCAAAAGGTTTCTGAGAGACGAAGCGCTGCCATACGCCGCAGAGACGGCAGCGTCCTCGTTACGCCACTGAAAAAACGAACTCTCGAACTAACAGGTGAGCAAACGACCATCTACCTGCAACCTGAAACACAGAAAACAGTCCTAATATCAGAAAACACTCATCTGCAGCAGACTACTGTATGTGAAGAGATAGAATCTCAGCCAATCAGGACATACATCTGATGTTTGATAGACAGACCAATGAGCTTCAGCTGTGGGCGGAGCTCACAGTCAGTATCAGAGCTGACCGCTGTTGTCTCTTTTTTTTTTTTATTTCCTGATCTCCTCCCCTCTAGATTCATCAGCCAATGAGAGCCCTGCAGGTTCTGGACCGAGCTCACCCATTGGCTTGTGCAACAATGAGAACAGAGCGTCATACCGGTCCAGCACCACTCAACTACAGGTACCAAATATGCTCAACTCTCTTATACATTTAAACTTCTGTTTATAAACTCAATTTAAGTGGTATATATATATATATATATATATATATATATATATATATACATAATACATATATAAATACAATTTAGTAGTATTTTAGTATTTTATTCACTTATTTATATATTTTAATAAGTACAGGCCAGAATAAATATATTGTTTTGTTTTTACATAAATATATCTGTTATGCTGAATGACAATGGAACATTGTTTTACCCATTTATTGTTTTGACATTTTATTTTCACAAAAGTTATTTGAAACATTAAAGCAGACACTTTACTTGCATTTAATATGCTTTCTATGTGTTTTATATCTTTTGTGGGTTTTTTTTTAATCTTTTGTAAATTTAATTTGATTCGGCCACCAAAATATATGCATATATATGTATTATTCCCCATATATACACCAAAATGAAACAGGCGATTTTTGCCACTCTACAAAACCTCTATATGGCTTCTGTTATGACTAACCTCGTCACATGAGAAATTACGAAATTGTGGGCAACAAGTATTAATAAAAATGTCTGAATGTCATGACATTGGTTAACAAAATATCAAAGCAAGTGGCAAATCGGCAAACAAATGTTGCATAAGCATTTCTCTGAGCTTTTTAATGAACTGTTGTTTTTGTGAAATATTTTGCTTGTAAAGTCAGAATGAATCCTCTCTTAACAAACAGGTTAGTAGTCTACAGCACAGCGGCAGCTGTGGATCAGAGTTTCATGCACTTGCGTGCAGTTTTGTTGCTTTGATTGCATTCTTGAGAACTGAAGCATACAGCCCACAAAACTAAAACGAAATAAAACGGTCACGGTCCCACGTCTCATTACACTTATCAGACTATGGGGTGAAGGAGTCGGGCCCCCAATGAACCATTGTTTGGAGCCGAGAGTACACAGACCCCGTCCCAAGGCACTCATACCATCAGCCTGACAAACAAACACCGCCTTTAAAATCACATCAGAACATCAGTGCAGCATGTAGAAGACTTCGATGGAGTTTGAGGTGTGTGTGTGTGTGTGTGTGTGTATGGCGGTGCTGTGCTGAACTAACTGTGACAGCTCTTTTCCGCTGTGGTTTTGGCTGTGCTGGTGGCTGGGGAAGGGGGTGAGGGGCTCTGGGATGGTGAGGTTTGTTTCTGCTGTGAAGTTCTGCCCAAGCATTTCCTCACGGGCCGTGGGCCAGAACGCTCCTCTCCTCTCCTGTAGGCACACAGCCGACTGAGTTCATCCTCACAGCCCTACAGCGGGAGACTTCACTGCTTCATGAGCTTCAAAACTATGACCTAAAGATGACATCATATCATTAACACTCACACCGTTAACTGATACTGACTGACATGGTGCAGAACAGCTACCCAAAACACTCTAGAAACCACCTGACAACTACTTTCAGAACATTCAGAACACCCTAGCAACCATACAGAACTGCATAGCACAAAAACCATTCACAATACCTTAGAAACCACATAGAAACTACTAAGGGACAGAACAGCTACACAATAGAAAACCACTGACAACACTCTATCAGCCACATAGGACACTATAACAACCACCTGGCAACACCCTAGCAACCTCTAGAGAACATTCAGAGCACACTAGCAACCACCCAGAACTACATAGCAACAAACAAAAAAATCATTCACGAGATCCTAACAGCCAGTAAAACACAATAACAACCACCTGGCAACACCCTAGTAACCACTGGCAAGCATTCAGTATACCCTAGCAACTACCCAGAACTACACAGAAACACACAAGAACCAGTCACAACATCCTAGCAGCCAATAGAACACTATAACAACCACCTGGCAACACCTTAGCAACCAAATAGAACACTATAACATTCACCTGGCAACACCCTAGCAACCACCCAGAACTACATAGCAACACACAAATACCATTCACAACATCCCAGCAGCCAATAGAATGCTATAACAACCACCTGGCAACACCTTAGCAACCAAATAGAACACTATAACATTCACCTGGCAACACCCTAGCAACCACCCAGAACTACATAGCAACACACAAATACCATTCACAACATCCCAGCAGCCAATAGAATGCTATAACAACCACCTGGCAACACCTTAGCAACCAAATACAACACTATAACAACCAGCTGGCAACATCCTAGCAACCAAATAGAACACTGTAACATTCACCTGGCAACACCTTAGCAACCCCTAGAGAACATTCAGAACACCCTAGCAACCACCCAGAACTACATATAGCAACACGCAAAAACCATTCACAACATCCTAGCAGCCAATAGAACACTATAACAACCACCTGACAACACCCTAGCAGCCACATAGAACACGATAATAACTACCTGGCAACACCCTTCCAACCACTAGAGAACATTCAGAACACCCTAGCAACCTCCCAGAACTACACAGCAACACACAAAAACCATTCACATCCTAGCAACCAAATAGAACACTATAGCAACCACCTGGCAACACCCTAACAACCACTGGCAAACATTCATAACACTCTAGCAACCACCCAGCAACACACAAAATCCTCTCACAGTGCCCTAGCAGCCACATAGAACACTATTACAACCACTTGGCAACACCCTAGCAACACTATAAAAACTATCTGGTAACACCCTAGCAAAACCTAGAGAACATTCAGAACACCCAAGCACCCTAAAAATCATTCGCAACACCCTAGCAACCACCTACCAACCACTAGAGAACTTTCAGAACACCCTAGCAACTATCTTAACTGCATAGCAACACACTAAAACATTTACAATATGCTAGCCACCACCTAGAACACCCTTGCAACTGCATAGCAATACTCTAGAAACCATCAAGCGTTAAAGGGACAAAGTGAAAATCCCATTGGTCCAAAATTCCATTCCTTTTAATTTTACACTTTAATAAATTCTAGAATGCATTCTGGTTGTGATTTTGTCACATCACACCTAGTTAAAGCGTGCACACACACACACACACACACACACACATACATGGATTGACTGCTGCAGTGAGCAAGTTCATGTGTCAATATCTAAATCTGTCCGTCCGAATGCTTACGCAAGGTTACGACATTGATATGGGAGATCTACTGGTTCTCCTTCTTCAGATGTTCTCGATCTCATGCTGTACTGTTGTTGCTGTGTTTGTGTTCGGCTGCGTTACGTAAGAGCTGATGTAATGCTTTCTGTCTGTCTCTCCTCCAGCGCTGTCTGTCTCAGGGGGGCGTCCTACAGACGGACGGGTCCATGTCCCTGTTGAATCTCTACACATCCGAGGGGCGTCCTACAGACAGAGGGGTCCATGTCCCTGTTGAATCTCTACACATCCCCCTCTCTGCCAAACCTCACGCTGGCTCTGCACCCTGCTCACGCACACATCTGTGTAAGTTCCTGTCCATCACAGACACATCAAACTCTACATAGACACAAAACAAAGACCTCGAAATGCTTGTTATATATAATGTGGTTCTGAACTACATTAAGGCCGGGACACACCAAGGCAGGATCAAAGAACTAGCGGCGATGAAAGCCGACTGTTTTCTCGCCTAACGTCGCCTGCAACTGGGTCAAAAAGCTGCGCTTGAACATGTAACCCCTTCGGTTCTACTTGACCCGCCCCGAGCGGCATTTCTAGCATGGAAGGCGGGCAAGCTAATGAGGACGCTAAAGTATTTGCAATATTTGCAAATTTTCGCGTAATGCAATGAGAAAAGTGACGAAATGAGAACAGCCTTATATGTGTGCCCTCTTGACTTTGTCGTTTGCTTGCTTTTATCACTTCACTTTTTTTTTCGTGCACAGATTCGCTAGCAGAAACGTAGCTGAACAGCCAATCAGAGTGCTCTCTCTCGCCGAACTTCTGCTGACGTGTGGAACACACCGCAAAAACTAGCCCGACAGCTAAACTAAAATTATTTTAAAATTAAATTAATAATCATATAATTACATCTGAATTAACATCTACATTTTCTTCTCCTTAAGAGCATCAAGATTAACCTTCTGTTTCTCCGATTTTCCCCTAATCTCCTCTAGAGATGTCAACAATCACTCAGATCCTGCAGGAATGAAAAAAAAAATAGATCTCTTTAATGTCTATTTACACTAAGCATGCCAGCAACATCCTAGCAACAATATAGCAACCACTAGAGAACATTCAGAACATCTTAGAAAATATACTGAATTGCAGAGTAACTCATGAAACCCATTCACAACACCCAAGCAACCACTTAGCAACCCCTAGAGACATTTAAGAACACTAGCAACCATCCAGAACTGCATAGCAACACTAAAAACCATTCACAACACACTAGCAACCACTAGAACACCCAAGCAACCACCAGGAAACATTCAGAGCACCCTAGCAATCATACAGAACCCCTTAGCAACACACTAAATCACATAGAACACCCTAGCAACACCCCAGAAACCACTAGAGAACATTCAGAACACACTAGCTACCATCCAAAACTGCATAGCAACACACTCAAGACTTATGCTGAAGTTTCCTGCTTCTCAAATGTTTCTCCTGGAAGAAAAAAAAACACCCCATAATCTCACACCGAGTTACAGACGAGATCTCAACAATGTCTCAAACAGCGCTAAGAGCTACAAACGTATGCAATCAAAAGTCCGAGATCTCACTCTGACCTCAAACATTTCTCATCAGCTCTCCACCTTCATTTTATAGCTCTAGACTCTTACTGGCTCATTCAGTTTGGAGAAAAATCAGAGACAAGCTTGATACATCGTTTTTCGGATATTTAAATGCATCATCTGGGTATTTAAAGTGCACTTTTACTTTTTCTTGTCGGAAATTTCAGCATGAACACACTAATCACACTGTTTATACTACAAAACAGCACAGAATTGTGCACAAGTACGCAAATTATGCATCTAATGTCTCAAACTGCACTCAAGAGTTCACACGATACACAAGTATGCAATGAAAAGTCAAGAGATCTCACTTTGAGCTCAGACATTTTTCATCAAATACTGTTCCCTGCTGCTTTCCGCGTTCATTATATAACTCTATACTCTTACTGTAAGACAACTTTCAGCTCGTTCAAGAAGAGAACAATCTGGAGACAAGGTCTCATGAGCTTTGAAAGAGCAACCTCTGAGAAATATGTGGCCTAAAGACAAAAGCAGCATCGCTGGCTCTTCTTCTGCTGCGCAACAGATATGAATAGATCCTGCAGAAAAAGCAAGGTATTTTTAGGAGACAGTGAGACACAGAGTCGCATCTATTTGCGGTGAAAACACAAAATACTGTATGAGGAATGTGCCGTGTGTTAGGAGACAGCGCTGAGACGATCCTCGTTATAGAGCGCAGAGATGAGCCGTGTTTTCACAGAGATGAGCTGCTGTTTGCGGAGGGTTTAGGAGCACGTCTCATTTTCCGCTTTCACTGAGTGCTTGTGTGGATTAATGGGGCTCGTGACCTCTGACCCGCGGGATCTTTAGCCCTTAGATAAACAGGCCCTCGGTTTAGGGTTTCAAGGCGTGAGTTTAGCATCTCGTTCATCACTGGCTGTTAAAAACGTGAAGAAATGCTGTCAGGAAAGCGCATAACATGCCAGAAAATCAAAACACGGATCACTCTTACCGAATACTTTCAACACTTTCACATTTTAAAATAGCTGAATGACTCACTAGGGAGCTCTAAACGCGGCTCGATAATAACGGGCAAATTATGGACGACGCCGGACGCGAACGCCGACTGGATGTGTTTTAAAACAGCACAGATATTAATATTTCATATGCTGGTGTTATGTAAGTCTCACTCATGCTTGAGTGGAAATTTGTGTCTAAATGCAAAAAATAGGAAAAGGTTGAATATTAATAGTGTTTGTGCGATCTGTCTGTTTCAGACGGGAACGGCGCTGAAGGATCGGAGCGCAGAAGGTCTCGCGGCCGCCACGTCTCCCATCTCCATGGAGGCTAAAGTGAGCAACGGGCAGCAGGCGCTCCTGCAACACCTCCTGCTGAAGGAGCAGAGACAGCAGAGGATGATGTCACCTGGTGAGCAGAGCACACAGGAAGTGCTCAGCGAAACACGGAACATCAGACCAGAGTTACTATTGTTCACTAAAACTAAAACCATAAAAAACATTCTTTACTTGAAATAAAATAAGCATTAAATGAAGTATTAAGGGGATTTTCCCCCTCTGGTCTATGCATCCCTGCCTCTGCTGAAGTATTTTTATATAAAAACATCCCGCGAACCCGCTCCGACGTCCCAATCTGAATCAAATGATTCGTGATACGCGAGCCAATTGAAGCAGTGAAACAGTGAATCATTTTGCGACGCAATGGTTTAACTGATTCGGAGTTTAAAAAAGCTCCGTTGTGTTCTTTGCCTGCTTTCTCTATATAATTTATTCGTTGTTTGAATAACCATGGAAATGAAATCATTACAATTAATAGGCCTAACGTACAATGTTTTTATTAAAGTGTGATCACGTTAAATACAGTTTCTGTCGTATTAAAAACATTTAATAAAAAGTTTTCAAAAGCATCCCCCTCTGGTTTTTTCACAAATCGCACCCTGTGTATATATATATATCAGTGCTGTCAAACGATTAATCGCGATTAATCACATA
>NW_015548243.1:259515-262842 GCF_001515605.1 Sinocyclocheilus anshuiensis | reverse complement strand
TTGTTTTTTGTTTTTTTTTTATGTTACTATTACTGTAATGCTACTTCTGTCTGTGAAATCCTTATTTTTTGTTAGCAATTTTGGCCTAATTTTGACTTTATTGTTTTTTTTTTATGTTACTATTACTGTAATGCTACTTCTGTCTGTTAAATCCTTATTTTTATGTCATTGTTAGCAATTCACTCCATTTTGCACCATTACAGTTTTACTGTGTACTGATTATTTTTGTTTTATTTTCATTAAATGCAGTCAAGATGCTAACTATTTAAATTACAAATCTACATAAAATCATAAAGCACACTAAACTGAAATTTAGATCCAGTCTGTGAAAGAAAAGGTTATGAAAAGGAAACTGATAATATAGAGTGTTAATTTATTTATTGTTAATTATTGTTCATTGATTTGGAAAGAATCACAGTATTATTTTACAATAATATTAAAATAATACTGTCTGCGGCAGTATTATTTTACTATTAATGATATAATATTATAATATATAAATTATAAATGTATTATTATATTATTATATTATTGACAATATATTAATATATAAAAAAAAAATAAAAAATCTGAAATATATACATGCATGTGTGTGTATGTATCTATAATTTTTCTGATTTTATATTTTATTTCATTTATTGTAAAAATAAAAAAATACTATGTATACTAATAACAAATTTATAAAAAAAAGCTCCATACAGCAATTTATAAATATATATATATATATATATATATATATATACTGTATATATATATATATGTGTGTGTGTGTGTGTTTGTGTGTGTGTGTGTATTCTTTATTATTATTTATTTATTCTATAATAATAGAATGTGCTTTTAACACATTTAATATTTGGACTTGCATTTAAACATTAAAGATTTTTTATTTAGTGTAATTTTTAAATTAAATTAAATTTACTTTCTTTTATTTTTATTTTTACACGTCTCAGATGTGTAATTCATATGTCTCTCTCTCTCTCAGTCACAGGTAGTGTTCCTGTGCTGTCCTCGTCTCCTTTGGTGCTGAAGGAGCGTCCGTCTGTGAGTTCTCGCAGCAGGTTACCGCGGCACCGACCCCTGAACCGGACGCAGTCGGCGCCGCTGCCGCAGAGCACACTGGCTCAGCTCGTGCTGCAGCAACAGCACCACAACTTCATGGAGAAACAGAAACAGCTTCACCAGCACGTCCACATCAGCCAGGTAACCTCACCTCACTCATCTAACATCTAACACACAGCTCCACCAAGCATCCTGTGAGGCAACCCCCGAACGGGAAGAGAAAACACAAGATCGGGCCTTTATTTGAACTGAAACTGGTGTTTAAAAGAAGAATAAAGAAATGAAGGGCTGGATCTCATTAAACTTGCCAAAAATGTACAGGATATATAAAATAAAATATTACAGTAATTCCCTTCCAGTTTCTTAGTATTGTAACGAGTATGAACATTTTGTTTTTTAAGTTTTTTTAAAATTAAGAATCATGAAAAAAAAAATCTTAAGGCTTTATTTTCCAAAAATGTTGTTTTGTTTTGTTTTGTTTTATTCTATTCCCAGCAGGATGTTTTACTGGGGCTTTTAACACATTTAACTGTTAGACCTGCATTCAAACATTCAACATTTTTCCTTTATTTGACAACTTTTAGAAAAAGTTTGGGTCTTAAAAAGCACTAAAACATCACATATTACATGAGAAACTGCATTTTGTAAAAAGAGGAAAGCATAGAGCGCTAGGATCATTTAAAGGGGTCATATGATGCGATTTCAATTTTTCCTTTCTCTTTGGAGTGTTACAAGCTCTTGGTGCATAAAGAAGATCTGTAAAGTTGCAAAGACTAAAGTCTCAAATCCAAAGAGAAGTTGTATTTACAACACTGTTCCAGAACAGTTCAACCCAAATATTCAGATGTGTGCAGCACATTTTATGGAGCCGGCTGTTCTGACTCACAGACTGTAAGTTTTTTATATTAAAGAATTCGCCACTGATGATTCAAACGTGGGAGAAACAATAATGTACAGTATGTGGAAAATAATGTGTTTTTTGAACCTTAAACACATTTCATTACACCAAATACACAAAATAATGTTCTTTTTAGCAACATATGACCCCTTTTAATGGACTGTATGGCATCAAAACAAAAGGACCGTCATGATTTATCATTGTGTTATAAATTTACAGTACATATCTGAAATATACCATAAAAAAACTAGTGTTTTGTTTCTAATGTTTTTAGGAGAGTTTCCTAACAGCGACAAAATACAATTTAGGTCGCGTGAGCCAACGACAGTGTCTGAAATGTACAAATAGAAATTCCTTTTAAAAAATGAAGACTGGATATTTTTGTATAATTCACACTGGACGCAGGGAAGGAGTGTCAGAGCGATGACCTGATGATCGATGGATTGAAGCACATAAATGTGTCTTTCAGAAGTGCTGCAGAACTGCAGCGTTTTCACCAGATTTCACAGTGTGAATGTCTTGTGTGTGTGTGTGTGTGTGTGTGTGTGTGTGTATGTAACCTGTGTATCCTGCAGTGTGTCTGTGGTCCTCATAGGAGTTTTTAAGGGCTCTTTTCTCTTAAATGATGGTGTAAACTGATCTGACTGATGTCTTGTTGAGACAGGAAGTGATTTAATACAAGGAGAGGAAGTGAGTAAATCCCAGCAGGATGCTTTCCTGCGGCTGCTTTTAACTCATTTAACATTTAGACATATTTGAAATTTTACAATTTAATTTAATTTAATTTTGGAAAATTGTACAATTTTCATTACTAAATCAAAACTGGGCAGTAACTTTATTTTTCATTCAATGCCTCATACACCCAGTTTTTTCCCTCCTAATAACACTTTGTTTTCTTCCTCTATTCAGTATAACTTTCTCTCTCTCTCTTTCATTCATTTCATCTCTCTTTTTCATTTCCTGAGGTCTAGCAGAGGATTTTGCAGGCAGACGCTGGCAGCGCTTTAACACACATGTATCCGCATAATTTACCCTCTTTATTTCACACAGACCTTTTACAGCTGCTGTTTTTTGGGGTTGGTATTATTTTACCCGTTACAGGAGGACTGAGGCCAGAGCGGTGGCGTGTTCGGGAAAGAGACAGATTTAATGAGCCACTTTTACAAGAAGATCCCAAAAACAATGAAAGACCATGTTAATGTGTCACTTCTAATCAATTATGACACATAACTGAACTCAACACAGTTAATGCTGGAATAAAAATAGAGCGCAATATTGAAAGACACTGTTTCAAGCTCCAGAAGTACTTTCCCAAAGCATTTTCTCCATATGAACCAAACAAATTAATCAATTAGATTTTAAAAGTTATA
>NW_015548243.1:258836-259184 GCF_001515605.1 Sinocyclocheilus anshuiensis | reverse complement strand
TTCCGTAGGATCATGTTAATGTGTCACTTTTAATTAATTTTTAAATGTATTAATGCAGTTAATGCTGGAATAACAATACAGCGCAATTGTGATGGCCAAAATTACTTTTCCAAATCATTTTCTCCATATGAACCAAACAAACCAACCAATTAGGTTTTAAAAAGTCAGAAAATCTAATAAATAAAGAAATTAATAAAGTCATATGTGTATTTAAAGCACTGAGCTACTCATTCCATGGAGCTTTGTGAGTGATGATACAAACTATAAAACACTTTACTTTTCTCTCGTTCTCTCTGGTGTTTGTTCTGTAGGTTCTGTCTCAGTCCATCGAGCAGCTAAGGCACCCCG
>NW_015548243.1:257706-258286 GCF_001515605.1 Sinocyclocheilus anshuiensis | reverse complement strand
GGAGGGAGCGTCTGCGGAGATCCCGTCGCCCCCTGCTGGAGTCATACGCAGCCGCAGCTTCAGAAACTCTCCGAGCGAACCCGCGGCCGCCCTCGCCAGAGTCATCCGCCTCAAAACTGAGCCTGGGGACGGAGAGAGAGAGCAAGAGAGACGGGACACACGGAGACACACAGGTGAAGAACAGGAGGAGAGTTCAGCGCAGGTGAAGCCAAGAGACACCGAACACTGTCTGGAAAACATGACGGAAACTAATGTTTGAAAAAGAGAAAGAAATGAGGAAAGGAAGGAAGGAAGGGCTGAATCTCACAAAACTTGTCAAAAAAAATGTTCAGGTCATATTTTATTAATTTATTTAAATAAATACAGTTATTTGTTTTTAATAAAATTTTATAAAATATTACAAAATATTTTTGCTTAAAGAAAATATAGCTTTACAGTTTTTTTGCATTGTGACACTTTTTTAATATTCTTAATTAAAATGATTATTATACAAGTTTTTTAACTTGAAAGCAAAATGCTCAGATTCATTACAATACTGAGACACTGGACTTACTGTAATACAGTAAAAATAAATATATAT
>NW_015548243.1:238217-256083 GCF_001515605.1 Sinocyclocheilus anshuiensis | reverse complement strand
TGGAAAAAAAATCCCTGCTACTCATTCATTCTAACGAGGAAAATATCTGACAGATTTAGCCAAAAAATAAATGAATAAAAATAAACCTATGCAAATAGTATAAACACAACTACCAAAAGTTTGGGGTTTGTACATTTATTATTATTATTTTATATATTTTATATTTTATTAATTTATTTAAATAAATAAAGTTATTTGTTTTTAATAAAATTTTATAAAGTAATATTTTTGCATCTCACAAAACTTGTCAAAAAAATTTTCAGGTCATATTTTATTAATTTATTTAAATAAATAAAGTTATTTGTTTTTAATAAAATTTTATAAAGTATTACAAAATATTTTTGCTTAAAGAAAATATAGCTTTACAGTTTTTTTGCATTGTGACACTTTTTTAATATTCTTAATTAAAATGATTATTATACAAGTTTTTTAACTTGAAAGCAAAATGCTCAGATTCATTACAATACTGAGACACTGGACTTACTGTAATACAGTAAAAATAAATATATATTTTTTTTAATTAAGCATAAATTAATCATGGTGCAAAATGCCACATAATATAATATTAATTTTGCATTACGAATTCAAAAAATTAAATCAAAGTGTTAAGACTGTAATTTACTGTAATACAGTAAAAAAATACTAAATTTTGTTTAAGCATTAATCAAAGTCTAATATTTAGAACAAATACTGCCATAAATAGTACAAATAATATAACATTAATTTTGCATTACATAAAAAAAAAAATGAAAGTAAAATATTCAGACTGTAATTTACTGTAATACAGTAAAATGACTACATGTTATGTTTATTTAAGCATTAAAGACAGATATTTAGAACAAATACTCAAATCATGCAAAAATACCATAAAGAACATTAATTTTGGGTTTCATATTATTTTTCAAAAACCTTGTTCAGATCCATTACAATGCTTAAAAATGTGGCCAAGAATGACTGTAATACAGTAAAAAAAAAAATCACAATTTTTTTTTTTTTTTTTTTCGTAAATTCAATTGAGATATTTAGAACAAATATTGCCACTGTGCAAAAATACTACCAATAATATAACATTAAGATTTGGGGGGAAAGGCTTGTGTGATTGTCATCACAATGCAAAACCAATCTTAAATCTTACCGAAGAGGTTCCATTTACTTTAAGCAAAATAAAGTCAGATGTGAGTGAAATGTGACCTGGACATTTATTTGAGGTTCAGCCGAAGAAAGCGAGACAGCGAGTGGTAAGAAAGGATGAAAGTGAAGTGAAATACTGAAAGGAAAGAGAAAGTGGGCAGGTATGAGAGTGAACATGTGCTTGTCTGTCTTCTGTCCGTCCTCAGCCCTGTTAGTGTGACACTGTCCGTGACCTCTGACCTCTGTCTCTGCTGTGATCTCCCCTCTCACTTGTTGTTGTTGATGTGTGAAACTAAATAAAGAAAAGCGATGACCACAGAGCTTCATTTTACCCCCCACATTAAACAAACAGTAGCGCAGCAGCTGCTTGTCATGTGACCAGAGGAAATGATGCTAGCGAGCTTTTCTGCTGCTGTTTAAACGTCTGTCGGATATGATGCTAAACAACGCCCTTATTGTGAAACTGTTGCTGTTTTTTGTCTTGTTTCTGGCGGTCGACCAATGACCAATGTCAATGTACACACACAATACAATTTAGTGGCGTACCTACAATTGCGGAAAACACTTGTTGTTGCAATGAAAACGATTAGGTCGCTCATTTCTTTTCACGATCACAGACACAAACTCACATGAACATGGAAGAGATGGGATTTATCACTAAAAGGCAATGATTGCTATGCCCTGCTGTCATCCAGAGGCCGGATTCACCGAAATCTTCTTAAGAAAGAAGTCAAAAAGTTCCTTAAGATAAACTCTAGAAGTTTGTAAGAATGTTCCTAAGTGCAATTCTTGAAAGGTTCTCAGATATATGTACGAGAGCTCAAATAAATCAAATATATGTCTCATACTGTATGTTCTGAAGCTGCTGAGAATTATAAATTAAATTGCCGTAATTATAAAATGAAAAAGGAGTTTCCCTTTTAACTCGATTTGAGGGATTGTAACTCAATTTCAAATTAAGCAAAAATTTACTTCATGTATAATCATAATAACCAACCACTGTTTATCAGTCCATTGGTGTTATTTTAGTAGCACTAAAATATTATTATAATTTTTTGTTAATATTTTGTAATTTTGTTGTTATTTTTGTATTTTGTTGTTATTTTAATTTTAGTTTAAGTTTTAGTAATTTAGTTTGGGTTTTATTTTCGTAATTTTTATTCGTTTTCGTTTTTTTTTTTAAATGTCTTTCATTAATCTTTTATTAAGTTTTTATCGATTTTTATTTCATTTTACCAGAAATGTTGCCTTAGAAACTTGCTAAAAAAAAAGTTTGAGTTTATTATTTTATATTTTATTTTATTTCAGTTAAAGTTTTCATTTCAAGTACCATTTTTTTTTTTTTTTTTAGTTTTTTTTTTTTCCTCTTTTTTTTTTTTTTTTGCAGTTTTGGTTATATTTACATTCACATTTACATTTAGTCATTTAGCAGAAGCTTTTATCCAAAGTGACTTAAAAATGAGGAGAATGGAAGCAATCAATACTAACAAAAGAGCAATGATATTTAACTATAATACCTAGTAGCGAGTTTTAAAAATAAATGAATTAATCGTGTTACGTTTCTAAATTTAAGACAAGTTGGAGGTTATCTTAACTTTATAAAAGTTATTTATGATTATGTTTAAGAACTTTCTTTCCAGGAAATTAGATTCTTCTAAGTTTTGTCTTTAGCAAAAACTTGAGAAAAAAAAGATAAGAACATTCTGAAGAAAAGTTTTGGGGAATTTCAAAATATTCATACCTTTATTCTTAAGTTTGAAAATAATAAGAAAATAGCAGTTACAGAGATTTTTTTTCTTAAGACTGTTTCATGAATCCGGCCTTGGGTTTTCAGTGTTTGTTTACATGATGGGGTCTGTGTTTGTGCTGTGTGCTGTCCGGACAGTCAGTGATTCACATGATTCAGTGATTCAGTCAGTGTTTGATTCACATGATTCAGTGTTTCAGTCAGTAATGGATTCACATGATTCAGTCAATGTTTGATTCACATGATTCAGTCAGTGTTTGATTCACATGATTCAGTCAGTAAAGGTTTCACATGATTCAGTGATTCAGCCAGTGTTTGTTTGATTCACATGATTCAGTGATTCAGTCAGTAATGGATTCACATGATTCAGTCAGTGTTTGATTCACATGATTCAGTGATTCAGTCAGTAATGGATTTACATGATTCAGTCAGTGTTTGATTCACATGATTCAGTGATTCAGTCAGTAATGGATTTACATGATTCAGTCAGTGTTTGATTCACATGATTCAGTGATTCAGTCAGTAATGGGTTCTCATGATTCAGTGATTTACTCATTGTTACGTTCAAATGATTCAGTAATTCAGTCAATGTTAGATTCACATGATTCAGTGAATCAGTCAATGTCAGATTCACGATTCAGTGATTCAGATCAGTCAGTGTTGGTGTTTAGATGTGTTTTATGTCTCATTAGTTAGTGAACCGAATCAGTATAATTGCTGTGAATCACCAATGGTATCAATGCCGAAACTTTTTCTCCATGTGATGTTTGTAGAAAAAACACTGATATTTTATGTTTATAACATCTAAAGTTCAAAATGTTCACAACGACGCCAGCACAGAGATGTATAAAGTTTTGTGAATTTGCAATATCATTTTGTGATCATACACTGTGTTGAAGGCCTGTGAGATGTACAGATGCGCAGATGTCTATTACGTTGTAAATCGCCGTCACTAATCACTAATGAAACGGATGATTGACGGATTCTTAATCATGTGGCCATAAAAGTACAACAAGAGCCTGTTTTTACTTCACTGCTCTGTAAATAACGTTTATTACCCACTGTTACGCTAGATTGAAACAATAACTGCACGAAAAACCTTGGGTCAAAGGTCATGTTTACGTTGACATTATAGTTTTAAAATAAAAGTTGTTTGTAAAATTCTCTAAACCTCCTCAGACTCGTCTCATTATTGAAGGTAATTCCGAGCGAACAGGACTGCGATCTCTCTCTTTCCCTCACATTTTTCCCACAGTCTCAGGCTGATGTTGAGGGAGCGTTGCGTTAACCTCTTGTGCTCGGGCAGAGCTGTGGGATCAGGTTAACCCTTTGAAGTGTGCTTAAGAAAACCTGTGATCTTCTGGCTGCTATCAAGGGAATGTGTCTGACGCAGATATTCGACCATCACATCACAGACCTCTATGGAGACTCGGCATTTCTAAAGCTTCAATACATGTTAAGCTCTACTGACAGTATTTATGGCATAATATACAATACCTTGCTTACAGAAATTAATACTTTTATTCAGCAAGGATGCATTAAATTGATTAAAAGTGACATTAAAAACATTTATAACATCACTAAAGATTTCTATTTCAAATAAATGCTGTTCTTTTGAACTTTCTATTCATCGAAGAATCCTGAAAAATTAAATTTATCACAGTTTTCAAAATATGAAGCAGCACAACTGTTTTCAACACTGATAATAATCAGAAATGTTTCTTGAGCAGCAAATCAGCATATTAGAATGATTTCTGAAGATCATGTGACACTGAAGACTGGAGTAATGATGCTGAAAATTCAGCTTTGATCACAGCAATAAATTACATTTTAACATATATTCACATAGAAAATGTATATTTTTGATCAAATAAATGCAGCCTACAAATTGTTTTCAAACGTTCTGCATTTATAATTGCTTGGTAACCATGTCTGTGCAAAATTAGTAAACCAAGTAAGCCAGAAAATTGCTTTTTACATTCAAAATATGTGCTAACAACTACAATTCATTCATCTATGGTATTCCCACCACAAAAATATCAATTTGAACAACTTTATGAAATAGAATGTTTCATGTGCTTTAACAAAAATACGAGCTTCACATGTGCACGGTCCTGTTTACTATTGTTGTACACTCTCAAAAAGAATTTTTCAAAGTTGTAAATATAAAAAAATAAGATTATTGTAGTATGTTTTACAAGAAAATACTACTTCTAAAAAAAATGTTCCTCTTCCAGTGGCTGTAAAGCGACTCCTTCCTTTGGTTTGCTTTCAGAGCTTTCTGCTCGACTAAGAAAGCGTACCGTTTTCTGCCATGCGGCTCTTGTACACTTATTTTCTGGAAAAATGCTGCACTGTAAAAAAATGACCATGAATTTAACGGTAAAAGACTGTAAAATGCTACAGTAAAAAACTGTTAAATGGTTAATGGTAAATTCCCCTAATATATAAGGTGAAAAACTGTATTGGTCATTATATGTAATTTTACGAAAATTCCGGCAACCACAGCTGCTGTTTTTTTACTGTAAATTTTATGGAATTTTTTTAACAGTGTGCGGTCAGACCTCAATTTGACATCGGCTCTCTATTTTCAGCAAGGGGCCATTTGGTTCTCCACAAATAAGGGCAAACATCATTCATATATAGATTAGGAAATGCCTCAAAATTGAGGAATTATTCCACCCACCCCCAATTAGACAGCCTTCCACCTTCCTGCAGAGGTATGCCATTCATCTTGAGGCTCAGCAGGGTTTCCCACCGGCAGAAAACAGGCCCACCTGCATCCACAGCCAGCTGTGAAAGCAAACTCCAGTGCCGCAGATTAAATGCTACATGGGCTACTTCGGTTTGCAGCTATTCTGGCGGTTACAGGTAACATGTTAGGCCTTGCATAACCCATTTATGTTCATTTCGGTGCCAAATCTGAGTAGCAGAAACAGCAGTGAAACTGAGTTTTGGTGGTAAAGGTTTCAAAAGAGGGGTTTTGCAGTGATGCAATAGAAGAACCGTTTTGGGTTTGATGCCTTCGGTGAAAACCCTCCTGTTACAGTATGTTCAAAAACTGTTTTGGGAGTCAAACTGGTTTCCATGCAGTTTGCCAAAATATGGTGAAAAACACTACAAATTTGCGTAAAAGCAGAAAATTTTAGCTGTCAGAGACTAAAAAATATATAACGTAAGAAATTGAATAATTTCCTTTATTTCTATTGTTAGGGGTTAATTTGACACTTTTTATGTTCAAAATTAGTTGCACAAACAAAAGACAACTTTTTTTTGGTCATGGTTACTTGTAATGACTATTTGTGCACTAAGGTGCAAACAACTACAAGTATACATTTCTTGATTTGTAGTTAGTGTAAGTAGTATTTATCGCTATTTGTACTTTTTACATCTTTAACTCAAACCCATGTGAGGGTAAAAATGGGTTTCTCACAATTCTTTTCAGTGCTGCAACAGTCTAGTATGCTAATTGAGATACAAAAACTAACAAAAAAAAATACTTTTGGCAGACATTTTGACTGTGAAACTCATCTAGATAAAGAAACGGTGAGTTTTCCTTGAATGATGAGACGGCAGTGAAACCAGTGAAGGTCAATTTCACCCCAACACAAACGCTATTACAAAATGTGTACAGCTTTTCCAAAAAACATCTATCTGATGAAACTTTGTATGCATATTCATGACCCTAAATAAGAAATAAACACCAAATTTCATGAAGAAATAGATAGTTTAACCAGTATTTCAAGCAACTTGAAAATCGAGTGTCCGTCAAATTGACTCCAACACAACAGGAAGGTTCACTCTTAAAAATCAAGGTTCTTAAATCAAGCATTGCATTAGTTCAGGCAGGCCACGTCAGTCAAGCTCGCATCAGCTGATTGTCAGCTGTTCCTGACGTGTACCAATCCAGACTTATCACTTATCACAGAGGTCCATTTAATTCCATTCTTTCAGCATCTCTCCTATCGCATCGCTGCTCGCAAACCAAACTCCCTCCTCCAACCCCAACTCCATCCAACTGAACCTGTAATCTAATCATTTATTTCCACATACAGTTCACGACTTTGCAAGTATTCTCTACCATGTATTTGTATTTTCTACAACTTACAGTGGGTACGGAAAGTATTCAGACCCCCTTAAATTTTTCATTTTCTGTCAATATGGGGTGCTGTGTGTACATTAATGAGGAAAAAAAATTAACTTAAATGATTTTAGCAAATGGCTGCAATATAACGAAGAGTGAAAAATTTAAGGGGGTCTGAATACTTTCCGTACCCACTGTATGTAAAGTGTGAATTGTAATTATGCAGGCATATACTGGATCTGTTCTGTACCCCAAGGGGGTTTGACTTGCTGCTCACCCCGCTCTGTCCAAGCATGGCTGCATGGTTTTGCCCAGTTTTGCGCAGAACAGAACCATAGTGTTCTGTTCTTCACACTAATAAAAAATGGTTCTTTTAAGAACTGTTCACTGAAAGGTTCTTTGGAGAACCAAAAATGGTTCTTCTATGGCATCAAAAACCTCTTTATAACCTTTATTTTTAAGAGTGTAACAACCATTTTTTCTGATTGCGAAGACTATTTAATTAATCTAAAGAAGCTTTTGTCCATTGGAAATTTACCATGGATGTTATAGGTTCTCTATATAGCCATCAATGCCAATAAAAAAACATTATTTTTAATATTGTGCTGAATTCAGCACAAAATACAGTGAAAATGCTCATCATTTATTTATATATCCATGAACTGCAGAGGCCCAAAAGTATGCACAATATTTACCATGTGCAAAAGTGACATTTCATAAATGCATAAACAACAGCTGAAGTGCTTGCAGTGTTTGGTTTCTAAACATCAGTTGAGCTTTGGGTTTTCAGCAGTCAATAATTCACCTCACATCACGATCAACACAAGCCATGTTTATTGTATTTAAAGAGATAGTTCACCCCAGAATGAAAATTCTGTCATTAATTACTCACCCTTATGTCGTTCCAAACCCGTAATACCTTCGTTCAACAATTTATTCAACAGTACTTCTCGCCGAGTTACCATCTTCTGCCATTTTGGAGAGTACCACGATGTATGTGCGTGCTTTCCCCAGAACGTAGCTAATCAACGTAATCAGCATTGTTTACGTTCAGCAAGATTTGTTGAATAAATTATGTTATTTTTGTTTTCTTTGCACACAAAAAGTATTCTCGTAGCTTCGCAAAATTGAGGTTGAGCCATGGATGTCACATGGACTGTTTTACCGATGTCCTTACTACGTTTCTGGGTCTGGGAACATTACAGTTGTGTTGCTGTATATGGAGGGTGAGAGAGCTCTCGGATTTCATCAAAAATATCTTAATTTGTGTTTCTGAAGATGAACAAAGTTCTTACGGGTTTGGAACAACATGAGGGTGAGTAATTAATGACAGAATTTTCATTTTGGGGTGAACTAACCCTTTGATGTTGTCTTTTCACTCAGAAATGGCTAAATTTTTCAAACAATTACAAAGAAACTGCAAGTAACACATTGAATTAAACCTGAAATTTTGAAGTAGAAAAACTGAAGAAAAAAAAAAACTTTTTGGTTCAGAACATCAACAATGTAAATTTAGAAGCATTTTCCTTGCTAAATGGTATTTTAAGTGAAAACTCAAGCTCAAGACTGTACTGGATCAAACAAAAACCGGACTGGATCACATGCATGGACTGGACTGACAAACAAACTGCCAATAATGTTTTCTTTCCGGAGCATTTGGGGCTATTTTAACCCCTCGTGATGTGTGTGGTCGAGGTTACTGAAGAGAAGCTTCCTGTCATTTAGTTTAATGATGTTGCACGGATCGACTCTGGCGGAGAAACAGAGAAAGAGAAACATCTTTGAAAAGATTAATAGAGAAAAAAGAAAAATGACACACTTCAGTAGCTGCATCTGATCTAGATAAATGATGTAACTGAAAATGTCACCTGAGGATTTATCATTACACAGAGGGAGTGCTGAAACGAAAGAAGGCAAACTGATCGTAAAGCAGCTGATAAACCAGAATATATCTGTGTTTTTGGAGAACAGGGAGGCACATGAACCACAAACACACAGGTTTATGGAGACCGTACCCCCTTCCACCAGCAGGCAAATAATCAAGACAAACTGCCTGTGTTCGGTTTATGTGTATCTCGCAATTATCCCGGTTAGTCTTGAAATGCAGCGGAGCTGAACATTAAACAAACAAAACATTCATCCCTGTTACTGCATTGACACTGAGGTCCCACGAGAAGTTTATTATTCCCTTATTTTACTCAAGACAGCAGGGAGAGAAGAAAAAACACAAAGGAAAGCACATTCTTGCGGCATGACCTGTGCTGCAGAGAAACCCTGGTGTGAAAGGTAATACATGTGTGTTGTGCATAATATATGTGACATCGACACGTTCGGAAAGCTCAAAGACTCACCTTGCGGAGCGGCGAGATGCTGCGTTAAGAATTATGCTGCCATAAAAGAGTGTAAAATGCATAGAACAGTTTGGTTTTATGCTTTGAAATGGGGCTCACATGACGTCATCCAAAACCCATGTAGAGAAAATGATGTGCCCCTGAAGATTCATAATGCAAGAAAGAAATCCTGCATCGCGGGCCAAGGGGGAAATATATTTAAAACTGATGTTCACCACCGCTGATTCATTGCATGTTTAAAAAGGTTTCAAACTCTTTTATAACAAAAAACAAGTGGAGAACAGTGGTTCTCACCTGGTGGTTCGCAGGTTTTTTTCTGTGGGTAAGTAAAAACGCTGCAGCTATACTATAAGTGAAATACTTATAAGATGCTATGGTTATATAAGTGCAAATAATAAACTACAAATAAATGCAACTAACTATAAATGTGCATAGTTAGGACAGAGAAATCAATAGATTTAAAGATGGCATGAAATGCATTTTCTAAATGCATATTATAGATGTTGAACAATTCATCTATGCATATGCCTATGTTTTATGCAATCCAAATGTCATAACTGGACCTTCCAGTGAAAACAACAGACAATACAGAACAAAAGATTTGCCACTACTTCCGTTTCATCGCAAATGTATACATTTTTCAGTCATGATTAACATTAGGACAAAAAGGCACTATTAAAGTAGATTTGTGTGTCGTTTCCAATATAATATATTGCATATTTGTTCCTATGCTATAGTTTATGAAGAGCAGACCAACATTTTTGAAGCTCTCAAAACTCATTCAAGTCATATGAACTATTTTTTATTTGATTTATTTTGTTGTTGTTGTTTAGTTTTGCTCTTGATAGGAATGTGACAGACTATGGGAGCCCATTTACACAATAAAATTATTTTTTATAAAAAAAAAAATTTAAATCACAAAATTCTCACTTTTTTTAGAACTGCAAGATATAAACTTGGAATTCTGACTTTTTCCCTCAAAATCTTGAATTTACATTTTACAATTCTGAGTTTATATCTCAAAATTCAGATTTTTGTCTTAATTTTTTTACATTTCGCAACAGTTTTTTTTTTCTGCCATGGAATTAGAAAATGAAAAAAGTTAATAGCAACTTCTGTTTTGTCTTGTGCCTGTTCCTTTAAGTATCTTTTGTTGGATCCTCACCTGAAGTCCAATGTAAGCAAAACCAGTTGCAACTTTTGTTAGTGAAAAAATTATTTGAAAAATGTCCCACCTGTCAGCAGGAATATTGCACATAGACTTGTGAAAGCTGGAGAGATGATGAGCCGTGTGCATGTGGAAACTGGTTTATTATTCTTCTTCCAGCGTTCCTGTGTACGCAGGCGTTCGGCTATGAAGCAGTAATGTATCGTGGCGGTTATTCTTTCCGTACATTATTACCGCACGGGAGCGGTGTGGGACAGCACAGGCAGTGGGCTAAAGGGAAAGACTCGATGCGGAGAGTATAAAACAGACCACCCTGAACTCAAACACAGGCCCAGTGAAGTCTTTCTGTTCGACTCTGAACCTGCCAAGTGACGCGCTCGTCTGGTGCCATCCGATTGTTCACGCCGTCCAAAACGGCTGGGAGCGCCAGTCCACTATAATACGTGGCTTTGTTCAGTTAGGCAACAGTTACGGCTTCAGCATGGATGGAGAAAATTGAGTTTTACAGGATAAATGACGCAACGAGCCGTGCGCTCGGGGCAGACCACCGCAAACTTTTGCTCCTTGTCTCTTTTTTTCAATGACTGACAGAACTGAAAATACTCGTAATGAAGCCTAACAGGTTCATTCTTTAAAAAGTCAGCATTAGTTTTTATCACTGTAGATTTTAAAGGCTACAATAACATTGCTGCAGCCGCTAAAGGCGAGTAATCAAAACATTCTGCTGTTTATGAATGAATCAGGAAAAAACTTAAGATCGCTGTTCTCGGGTGCAGCTGTCAAATGTCTCGTAATGATGGTGGGAATCAGTGAAGGACATTTAATTTTGGTTTTTGAGCGGAAGCAGGTGCAACTGACACCCAATATTTCAAATTCCACTTTATCATAACACCTAAAGTCAACATAAAGTGATGCACAAAATGCATTTTGGCTCTGTAATCTAACAAAACAGAGAAAAGTACGCTCAGACTTGATTTTAACCATCAGGAACTGATTGGATCTTGAAAAGTGGGCGTTGCTTAGCAAAATGGAGCAAAGTGGTTGGAGGCATTTGTGACGTCAGCAAAAAGTTGTTTCAGAGACGGAGCAAGTTATTAAATCTTGATTATAAAGATGCTACATTTAGTGCATTGATGAATCATTCACCATAAGACCAGAAACATGTTTTTAGAAAATAAAAAGTATATAAACGTTGACCCTAAGTCAAATCATAAGGTAAAAACACTACACTCTTAAAATAAAATCTTTGACTATCTTTGATGACTGTTGCTTTTCATCTAATTTGTTGGATATCATGATAAAACCTTTCTTTTGTTAATGCGCATTAGATTAGAAATGTTACTTCCAAATTATCTGCCTGACAACCTTAATATAAGTCTTCTGTTGAATTGTATTATATTGTCTTCAACTCTGAACAGCCTAAACAAGTCATCAGTAACACGTCAAAATACAGCGCTATGGCAATGTGCGTATCGTTTCCGACACGTACTGTGCACGGTAGACCAGTCACAACAGACTGGGCAATCTGACCAATCAGAGCAGAGGAGTAGGCTCATGGAAAGGAGACTGAATCTTAGAACTGCTTTGAACGAATTGAGAATCGTTGGAAAATGAGGTGATATTAAATGCATATTTTGAGAAAATGAAAGCATTTTTTGACCTTGCATGCATGTAAACCTATCGTAGGAGGCTCCCAAAACAATGTTAGGAACCTTAAAATGACATAATAGGGGCACTTTAAAACTCACTGTGTTTGGTGGCCACACTCTAAAAAATGCTTGGTTGTTTCAACCCAACTTTGGGTCAGATATGGACTAACCCAACTTTTGGGTTAAAATTTGAATGTAAAAATTTAACCCAACAGCTGGGTTAGTCCATATTTGACCCAATGTTGGGTTGAAACAACCCAGCATTTTTTAGAGTGTACTTCCATATTCGTTAAAATGCAAGATAACATCTGAAGGCTTTATGCAATCCTTTGAATCAAAGTTAAAAGTGGCCATAGAGGGATGTTTGGTCATGCTCCAATATAATATATCTAAGATGGGGACATGAAAATGAATGACTCAACAATGTTTCATTGTAGGTGTGTGGTCCCATTGAGTTACAATGGTGGTAATGAACCTCAGTTCTCAAGGGGGCGATATGTTTCCTTCAAATGTATTTGCCAGCTCGCTATATGGACAAATTAAGAGCTTTGAATAGAGTGCTGCGGGGATAACATATTATTTTAGGCCAAAACTTCCAGTTCCATTGCTCTTAAGTCAATGTTTTTTGAATGGGTTTTTGGTTAAATGCATGAAATAAGGTCTGTGTTTAACACAAGCTCAATATATTTTCACGTTTTAGTCTATCACATAAAATACATCATTAATATCCCCCTGAAGCTCTTTCTTGTCTTTAAAAAGGCTGTTGCTAACAAGTGGCTAAACGGGACTACAAAAACCTCATTAAACTAAACAGGTTTTCACAACCTCATTGTGTATAATTGCGCTCTTGCAAACTCTTATAACTTATTTTGTAAATAGATTTGTCAGAAGCTTAATTGGTGGTGACGGAGTTGTGTGACTGTGATGCCTACATTTAGCTTTTTACTTCTGCTGATTGTATTTAGGCATCAAAATTGGTACAAGTTGTGTTCATTTGGGAAGATAACCATGAACATGACAGAGCTTATTTTCTGCAATAATCCAAAAGCCAATGGAAAAATCCCGTTGGGTTTTAGTCGAGGGAACCAGGGTGATGCAAACTTCTGGTTTGGCCTACAAAAATATGTTATTACTCCAGAAGTGCACCATACAAGTTTCAAGTTGTATTGACAAACTTTTGTCGTTTTAAAGCTTGACAATCTTGCCTTGAAGTGTTTTTCAATGGCAACATTGGCAAGAGCGGTTTTCCACTAATAATATATAAGCACACAAGTGTGAGTAAATGTTGAATATTTTCGTTGAATTATTGCATTTAACTTTTAAATGTCCTCCACCACAGCATTCAGTCAATGAAACAAACACGCACACACACAGAGCTCATGTATAGAAAGATGAACGAGCCTTTAGTGGAGCTGGTTTATGAGTCTGTCAGGCCGATTGCTCTTATGGTCCACGCTGTTATCTCAACCCTTCTGAAGAATCAGCACTCCCTCTCAAGTTATGGGAGATAAGACCACTGGAGGAGGGGAACTCACTCCTGGAGTTCAAAAGAGAAAAGTTTTATCTGCTGGTTGATGGAGAGACGTTTTGTGGATGGGAGGTAGACTCCAGTCCAAAGAGATCTTCATCCATTCAGGTTTAGGTCACTTCCACCTCCCCCCATCCCATCAAAAACACATCCTCAGTCTCTCAGCCAATGCACATTGGCACGGTTATGCCTCATCATTGTAGATCTGTCTTAAATAGTATGGGAGATAAGGAATAGTCCTGCTGATGCAACTCAAGCTGCTTGTTCAGTTTACGGAATTAAAATGAGCTAATGTAACACATTTCTTGATCATTTTATCACAACTTTTTTATTGTATGCAATCCATTTAAATTAGAAAACTGGAGGCATGAATCATTTTTGTTGGCATAACTTGGCCAGGAATTTGCAGTTCCCAGTATGCACTGCATGGGACTTCATGGGGAGAGCAAATGTTGAAATAAAGTGCTATTTCAAGCATTTTGTGCAAGATGAGAAAAAAGGGCTTCTTTTATAGTTCAGTGTCCTGTTATGTTGGGATTTTGAATGGTTTGTGTTATGTTGCATCATCATTGTGGTGAAAAGTGGAGCTTTTAGGCTGAGGATTGGTATGTGATTAATGCTGCTTTACTCAATGAGCATTTACTATTTTGCATGCAATTATGAGCTGTTGCTAGTTAGCACAAACTACTAACTCACAACAGCACATGTTTGCATGCTAAAGAGTAAATGCTCACCGAGTGAAGCAGCATTAAGATCTTTTTTACTACCCAAAATTTGCTCACCCTCAGTCCATCCAAGATGTAGGTGAGTTTGTTTCTTCATCAGATTTGGAGAAATGTAGCCTTCCATCACTTGGTCACCAATGGATCCTGAATGGGTGCCGTCAGAATGAGACTCCAAACAGCTGATAAAAACATCACAATAATCCACAAGTAATCCACACCACTCCACTCCACCAGTTAATGCCTTGTGAAGCCAAAAGCAGCGTGTTTGTAAGAAAAAAATTATTACGGACTCATATTTTGGCCAGAAGTTTAGTTAAAACATCTTAATGATGGATTTCTTTCTTGCAAACATACAGTTTTTGACTTCACAAAGTGTTGGACTGATGGGCTGATGGACTGGAGTGGTGTGGATTACTTGAGGATTATTGTGATGTATTTATCAGCTGTTTGGACTCTCATTCTGACGGCACCCATTCACTGCAGAGGAGCCATTGGTGTGCAAGTGATAAAATGCTGCATTTCTACAAATCTGATGAAGAAACAAACTCATCTACATCCTGGACGACCTGAGGGTGAGGACATTTCCCGCAAATTTTCATTTTTGAGTGAACTATCCCTTTAATTGTCTCACATTTCTCTCACTCTTGACTTCTTTTCTATAAAAAGGAAAGCGTCCCGTATCATTCATCATCAGTCTACAGTCTCCCATTTCTTATGTTTAAAAACCCAAGAGGGAGGAATTCAGTTTACAAAAATATTGTTGAAACTCCCTATAATTTAATAAAAGGCCTGAAAAAATGCCATGAATCTAATTACGCACATATCTCTTGGAATCAACGCTGCTCTGCCCTCTGTAATACATCCGTGTTTGTTTTTCTTCATTGAAGAGCCACATCAAAAAATGAGTTTTTTTCTGGTATGCCGAGGCTAAAGAGGTTATACTTAACTTACTTATGAACACAAATAGCCCACAGCAAGGTAGTGAAACAAACTCATCTACATCTTGGACGACCTGAGGGTGAGGACATTTCCCGCAAATTTTCATTTTTGAGTGAACTATCCCTTTAATTGTCTCACATTTCTCTCACTCTTGACTTCTTTTCTATAAAAAGGAAAGCGTCCCGTATCATTCATCATCAGTCTACAGTCTCCCATTTCTTATGTTTAAAAACCCAAGAGGGAGGAATTCAGTTTACAAAAATATTGTTGAAACTCCCTATAATTTAATAAAAGGCCTGAAAAAATGCCATGAATCTAATTACGCACATATCTCTTGGAATCAACGCTGCTCTGCCCTCTGTAATACATCCGTGTTTGTTTTTCTTCATTGAAGAGCCACATCAAAAAATGAGTTTTTTTCTGGTATGCCGAGGCTAAAGAGGTTATACTTAACTTACTTACTAACACAAATAGCCCACAGCAAGGTAGCGTTTCATTGGCTCGCTCTCTGTCTGTCTCTCTCTCATTCTTTGAGATGCTCTTTAGATTGCGACCCTCTTTATTGGAAGCAGATACAGCTTATGTAATCTTTATGCATCTCTGTTAGCTGTCAATTTGTCAATGTGATCAAGGAAACAGCCAGCGAATATCCATTTTTGGGTGTGTGCGTGCAAAGGCAAGTATCACTATTACTAGTGCGCAAATATTGTTAGTGATTTTGAACCATTTTCAGGCTCTTTCAGTTAATCAGATTTTTTTTTCAAATAAAGTAACTCATTATGTTTGAATTTACAAGAAAATATCCAAGTTACATTTTCAAATAAGTAACAGCAGTTACTTTGTTTTCCCATGTATTGATGAACAGCTCTCCTGACCCTGTGTTGAGAAAAATCTGGAGTAAAATGTGTGAGCTGTGTGAACATGATGTTACTGTAGTTCTAGGCAAAATGTGAACATGCATTTACTCATCTCACTGCACAAAAACAGACCCAGTATTCCTCAAAATGAATAAAAAGTGGAATGCAAAAAAATGTGATGCAAACCTGCAATAATTAAATGTTACATAACACAAATACCCTTTAAGTATTTAAGCCCACTTTATTAACCACTGTCTTTGATGCTGACCTTTGATGATCCAATTTACTCATCTCACTGCACAAAAACAGACCCAGTATTCCTCAAAGTGAATAAAAAGTGGAATGCAAAAAAATGTTCAACCATACTTAGCAAAAATGACTTTAGATAAATGTAACATCAGTGCTTCCAAATGAAAAAAGAAACGTGAAAGTAACGTAATGCATTACTTTTTTGGGAGTAACGCAATATTGTAATGCTTTACTTTTAAAAGTAACATTCCCCAACACTGGACACAATGCTAGCGGTGTTGCTTTGTGATTTCTAAGTTGTTTTGAGTGTTCTTTTGTGGTTGGTAGGGTATTTTAGGGCATGTTATGGTATAATTTATTTAAGTTTTTTCAGCTTTTTTGTCTAAATAGTAGCAGTATGAGATGTTAGATGTTATTATATCAAGTAAAATCATGGTTGCAAATATTTATCAAAATAATGAAAATATGATTTGTTTTTTGTGATTCTGAACCATTATCAGGGCTCCTTCAGTGAATCCAAATGTGAAAATCAACCCAGTTCACATTGAAGAAGTCTGAATCTGACACAGGTTTGCTTTCCAGATCCTTTACTCTCTTCTTAATAATAAATGCAAAATATAAAATTCAAAGATAAATTTGTATGGTGCTGCCAAAATGCTTGGCTGTTGCTTGCTATGTAATTGCAAAGGTGTTTTTTTCAAGCTTCTTGCTTTGTTGTTGCTAAAGTTAAAGGTGGGGTAAGCGATTTTTCAAAAACGCTCTAGAAAACTGATTCGGGCTGAATAGCAAAGCAAACTTGTAGCCAATCAGCAGTAAGGGGCGTGTCTACTCATGAAGTGGAGGAGAGAGCGTTTAGTGCACAGGACGGACATTAGCCGAGACGAGCGACAGAAAGATAGAGATGGCGGATAAAAAACAAAAGAGGAAAACGTCTGCGGAACAAAAGAAGGCTCAAGGCAATAAGGCAAGAAGTAGGACCCGTGTAAATATCGGATCAGCTTTCCAGCGCTGGAGAGAACTCAAGGAGTGTAAGGCCTGCGATCGGACGCCGAGGTTGCTTTGTTTCTTCTCGATAGGTGAGTAACACCGTGTCTGCGCCGCAAAAGCTAAAGTCTGTCTAGTATACTGGACGCGACAAAGTGACCGTTGAAAATCATTTGAAATTTGTGTCAATATGTCATAAATAGAACGCAAAAGCAGTTTTCTGTCTGGGATTTGTCGTGTCGTGCCGCGCCCCATCCAGTGTAGACCATAGATATCTATATATATCTATGGTGTAGACAGCATCATTGATTGAGTTCTATAGTATTTAAATCTATAGTATTCTATAGTATTTTGTCGCGCCCCGCCATTCGCGTCCGGTGTAGACACGGTGTAACATTGGTTTTGCTTTGTTTCACAGAACTAATCGTTGCCTGGGTTGCGTACGTATGTGTGG
>NW_015548243.1:236601-237448 GCF_001515605.1 Sinocyclocheilus anshuiensis | reverse complement strand
AAGGCAATAAGGCAAGAAGTAGGACCCGTGTAAATATCGGATCAGCTTTCCAGCGCTGGAGAGAACTCAAGGAGGGGAAGGCCTGCGATCGGACGCCGAGGTTGCTTTGTTTCTTCTCGATAGGTGAGTAACACCGTGTCTGCGCCGCAAAAGCTAAAGTCTGTCTAGTATACTGGACGCGACAAAGTGACCGTTGAAAATCATTTGAAATTTGTGTCAATATGTCATAAATAGAACACAGCAGCAGTTTTCTGTCGGGGATTTGTCTTGTCGTGTTGTGCCGCGCCGAATCCAGTGTAGACCATAGATATGTATATATATATCTATGGTGTAGACAGCATTACTGATTATAATGAGTTCTATAGTATTTTGTCGCGCCGCGCCGCGCCGCTCACGTCCCGTGCAGACACGGTGTAACATTGGTTTTGCTTTGTTTCACAGAACTAATCGTTGCCTGGGTTGCGTACGTATGTGTGGGGCGAGCACATGATGTCCCCTTAGGTCAGGAAGGAAGTGTTTTAGAGCCCGAAACACGGCCAACATCTCAAGGCAGTTGATGTGCCACATGAGATGATGGCCTTCCCACCGACCTCGGGCAGAGCGGCCACTCATGACCGCTCCCCAACCCGTGAGGGAGGCGTCCGTCATTAGCGTTACACGATGACAAGGAGCCCCCAGCGACGGGCCTTGAGACAGGAACCAAGGTTTCTTCCACATGTCTAAGGCACGTAAGCATCGCCGCGTGACCTTGATTGTGCGAAGCGGGTTGCCCCTCGGGGAAAACCCTTTGGTCCTGAGCCACCACTGCAAGGGTCTCATGTACAGCAGGCCAAAAGGTATCACGTTG
>NW_015548243.1:234813-236559 GCF_001515605.1 Sinocyclocheilus anshuiensis | reverse complement strand
AGACACGGTGTAACATTGGTTTTGCTTTGTTTCACAGAACTAATCGTTGCCTGGGTTGCGTACGTATGTGTGGGGCGGAGCTATCAAAAATAGGGGCGAGACACTTTTGGGGTAGGGGCGTGTTTGTTTTGGTGATTTCAAAAGTCAACATTGGCTACCAGAAATCGCTTACCCCACCTTTAATTCAATAAAGTCAACCTCAAGTCTCTGTTCAGTGTGATTGTTGGTAAGCAGCTGCAGTAGAAGTTTATCATATCACAATTCAGATCACAGATGCAATATTTATCGAAATAATGACAATTGGATACATTTTTTGGCCAAATCTTGCAGTCCTAATGCTCTCCGCCAGGCCACAGCGCCATCTAATTTGTATCTACGATCACATTGAGTGAGATAATCTATCCTGTCACTGCCAGAGCGCTGACTAATTCAGCTCACTTTTAATTTCAGCCGTTCACATCCAAGAAACGCTCACATCCATGAACTCAACGACTCAAATCAGTCTGCGCCGTTATCAGGCTGTGATGTCACTGACGCCTCATTTAAAGGAATTCTGGGAATCTTCCTGCGCTGAGATGAGGATTCAGTGTCTGGTGTTTTTTTTTTTACACGCTGCGGTTTTAATCAGAAACTCGATCCGCTCTCCTAATCAGCGCATTGATTTCCCTCCTGCTAATGTGGGTCAGACGGAGCAGATCTGCTTTCAGACGTGACCACAAATCAAGCCCCCGCCGCAGAACAAATGCCCTCTGTGTGTGAGAGAGGAGCGCCAGCAGAAAGCCCTTCCTCAGCCCGCCGCTTTGCTTTTTGATCAGGCGCTCAGTAAGACAGGATGCTTGCTATTGCAGTCTAGAATTTGATTATAGCAGAAAGCTCTTTTTTCAGTTTTTTGGGAATCTGCCCCTTGAACTGCAACCGCACGGAAACCTCAATCCACAGCTTTTCCAAGTTCATCACGAATGCAGATGTTCGAAGCGAGCTTGACCGTGAAGTTCGAGCGACTGGACTGTGTGCAATGCTCATCACAGATTGATTGGCACTAAATTACAGGAGATGCACAGGGTTGAGTGCTAGAAGGCGGCCTGTGATTTTTCAAGCTCGATAGTCCTGCATCAGGGTTGCCAGGTTTTCACAACAAAACCTGCCCAATTGCTACTCAAAACTAGGCCAAAACTAGCCTAATCGCGTTTCGAGGGTGGCTCCCCATTAAAAATCTCGTTCCGTGGGGTAAAATACATGTTTTTAGCAGGGTTCCCTTGGTCAAATTCACACTCCAGGGGCTAAATATCACGTTATCGGGGTCGCTTCAACCCGCGGACATGAAAAACAACCCGCGGCAACAGTGATAAAGTAGCCCAATTCCGCGGGAAAACCACAGACTTGGCAACACTGTCCTGCATATTTTAGACTCAACAAGAATGTACATATCCTTTGTTTTCATTAGTGTTAAACAGGGTTGTGCAATATTCAGAATCAAAGAATTGGCTCCTTTTCAATTCAGAAGTGTGAATTTATACTGAAATGGCCACAACACACAGGAAGTTGAATTGAAATGACAGGAACAGGAATCAGGTAATGCATTCTAGGAAAGTTTAAAATATAATAAAATTATATAATTATATAATACAAATAATATAAACAGTGTGTATACACTATTTAATTTTTATATGTAACAGTTTTAATTTATGAAAAAGTTTACATTTTTAATAAATTTCATTGTAAAAATAGAAATTTATAAAAAATGTA
>NW_015548243.1:231238-233899 GCF_001515605.1 Sinocyclocheilus anshuiensis | reverse complement strand
TCTGTGTGTGTGTGTATGCGTGTGTGTGTGTGTGTATGCGTGTGTGTGTGTGTGTGTGTGTGTGTGTGTGTGTATGCGTGTGTGTGTGTGTGTATGTGTGTGTGTATTGACGTGGTGTCAGCGGCCGGCAGGACTCAAAGGACTCCCGCTGTGTGTGTTGTGCTTTGACTGACGGAGGAGCTGCGCATCTCAGAAACATCTGCACAAATCTCTCTGCTATATCTAAACCTCTCAGTGCTGGAAACATGAAATGATGTTCACAAGCCATTTTACATTCCTGATTTCTGAGAGAAACAACACATTGAACAAGAATAAATGTCTTCATTTTAAACATCAGGACACAACTGAGTAATGAAAAGTGTCTCTGTATGACAGGATGAAGGTTTTCATTTTGATGAAAGATTTTTTGAGATGTTATCTCATCTATAAGTCATTATGTATAAAAACATCAGCTAAATTATTAAATGTAAATACAGATGTGGATTCAATGCATGTGATATTGATATGAAATGCCCAGCAAAATTCGGCTCAGCATCGAATTTTATTCACAGAGCTGTTTCTCCTATACATCTGAACTTCAAATTTCAAATTAAGTTTTGCGACTTTACGACTTTAAGTCGCTATGAATTCACATCCCCATTCATGCATTTGGCAGATGCTTTTATCCTAAGTGACTTACACTGCATTCAAGCTACACATTTACATGTGACCAGTTCTTGCTTTTCATGGGAATCGAACCCATGACCTTGGTGTTGCTAGCTTCACGCTCACTGTTTGAGCTACAGGAAAGCCATCCAGCAAGTGCAGAAATACAAATGTATATAAATGTTTAAATATGTCAGGTTCAATCAGGCAGAGTAATCAGCATTCACGTTTACATTTATGCATTCAGCAAACAAACTAACTGAATTCATACAGTACTGTCATCTGACCATATTCTTGTTATAGCGTCTTTGAAACACATGAACACATGAAAACCACAGAGGCTTTATGAAATCATTAAAAAATGAAGTAAAAGCAGCCACACAGAGAAGTTTTAGTGTGACTAGGTTGGGATTTGGAAATCAGATTAGTGATGTTTCTTCATTCCTGACTTCCTGTACCAGTCCTTTTATTTCTCTTCCTCCTCAATCTGTCTGTCATAAGCTGTCTATCCTCATCCGTCTCTCTGTGACAGCCGTCTTTCTGCCCCCACACTTCTTTCTTGTTTGCTCAGGTGGACAATACTGTGGTTTTGGAGTGAACCAGTAGTGACCCTCTACTTCAGCACTCAACACACACACACATGCATGTCCACCTACACAAACTCACACAAATTACTCAACCATTTAACCGACAGCATCACTCTGAGGTTCATGCAGAGTCAACAGATCACTTGGATAAATTAATGAAAATGTGAAAAACGGATTAATTCTGAAGTATTTACTTGCAAAATAGTGTCCGTTTTTTTGGCTTTCAGTTTTAGTTTTATCTGTTAGCACTGAGGATATCATCTATATGCAGTGCTGGGTAAATAACTTAATATAAAATATATATTCCATTCCTTGTTATCAACATTGTGCAATGTATTAAACATTACATTACAGCAGGAGTTTGGAGGAGAAAAAAAAAGAATCGGGGTGAATCGATACATTATGAATTTACTGCCATTGTGTGAATAATATGTAATCCATAAAATAGTAACAGTAATCTGAGTATTTTAAAATGTAACAATCTAATTACAAGTACTTCATTTTTGAAATCTGATTATGTAATCCTAATGACATGCAATCAGTTACTACCCATAGTTACTATAACATAGACTTAAAAAGTGTTATTTCTTTTGAATTAATTATTTTAAATTCATTATTTTAACACACTAAATATATTTAAGCTAGCTAAGTAAATATGTGGTAGTACCAGTGTCAGAAATGAATGACACTGAAGGTGACAGAAATACCCCTGAAATTCAAAATATGGCAGTAAAAATGTGTTAATTTCTTATTCTATAAAACATGAGCTGATACTGATTTAATTTTAGATGTAACTTTACGTGCATTAAATTAAATATTTCCAGTTGTATATTTTAATGCATTGATTACATTTAGGTATTTGACAAAATTGCATGACATACAGTGTGTTTTGATATAGTTAGAAATGCCCCTGGAAATCAGCTCCAGGGGGCAAACATGGGCTTGTATTAAAAAAAGCTAAATTCTGACACTGGTATGTAAGTCTGGAAGGGAGCTGAACACCTGCAGGGTCTCCTGCCATCATTACCCAGACTCCCCCTCTCACACAGTGACACGGCAGACCCTTACAGCACATCCAGCCTGGAACAGGATACGACATCGGACAGAGAGCTGGACTCGCCACACATGGAAGCCATCAGAACTCAGAGTGCTTGTGTGATGGTGGTAAAAAAACCTTTAGTCAAAGTCTCTCTCTCTCTCTCTAATGTAAGACCTTCAGGAAGTAACACATAAAATAGACACATTGTGCTACAAAGTCGAATATACTTTATGTTTTGCACAGGGCTATTATAGCTAACAAAAAAAAACTGAAAAAGAAAAAACTGTTAACTGAAATTGTATATACAGTGGGTACGGAAAGTATTCAGACCCCCTTCAATTTTTCACTCTTTGTTATATTGCAGCCATTTGCTAAAATCATTTAAGTTAA
>NW_015548243.1:222011-230485 GCF_001515605.1 Sinocyclocheilus anshuiensis | reverse complement strand
AGAGAGAGAGAGAGAGCGAGAGAGAGAGAGAGAGATGTATGTACAGTATGTATGTGTGTATATATATGAAACATATTTTATTTCTGCTAGTTATCAAGGCAGGCATTTCTCATTTAATCTTCTCAACTTCTTAATTTAGTTTAACTTGATGTACTAAGAAAACTAAAACGGAAATAAAAGTAATAACGACAGTATACAGACATATAAAAAATAATCATAAAAACTACAAGAACACAACAAAATTTCTAAAATTTCTTAAAAGTCTTAAGACTTGAACAAGTTGCATTTCTGAACTTCCGGTCCCATCGATCCTGAAGTCAATGTTTTTTTGAATGGATTTCATGGTTAAATGCCTGAAATGTGGTCTGTGGTGAACACAAGCTCAAGATATTTTAAAGTTTTATTCTATGACATAAAATTAATCAGTAATACAGTTTTCAAGCTCTTACTTGTCTTGAAAAAGGTGGTTGCTAACAAGTGTCTAAATGGGACTACAGAGGTTAGTCACTCAATAGTCACTTTCACAGCCTCACTGGCTTTATAATTGAGCTCTTGCAAACTATTCTAACTTGTAGATTTGAAATAAAGACTGAAAGAATAAGACGATTAGTACTGGTGAAGCTAAAGTCATGCATCTGCAAACTAACCCTAGCTTTTACTTCTGCCGATTGTATTTAGGCTTCAATATTCATAAAAGTTGTGATCATTTTGAACAAAACGTGTAAGAATCAAAAACTTTTGTGGGTCACAGGGCTTATTCTCTGCAATAATCCAAAAGTCAAAGGAATCAAAATTGTTGTTTTGTCGAAGGAAACAGGATGATGGTAGGTTGGCCTACAAATACATACCAGTCTAAGGTGCTGGCTTTCCCAGTATGCTATCTTAGACTGGTGTAAGTTGGGTTTTTTTACTCTTATCCATCCTTCTCAATTGCAATAGGACTTTGTTAGCATAGCATAAGGTTTGTTTTCCTCTCATATTCAAAGCCATTAATCAAACATGGCAGTGAATCTCCTCAGAGGTTTGGGTTTGGGCAGTATTCGTTTCTTTGAGCAGTAATCGCTGTATTTCACAGTCTTCTGCTCTTTGAGTTAAAAAAGGAAAGCATGCTAAGGTTTGGCTACATCGCGTGTGTAGCACGACCTGTCATGAGACGTTATCGCTCGCGCCGTGTTTATCTTAGCTGTTTCCTGTTTGCTGCCTGAATGGGGAGCTAATTAAACACCGCGGTTGGGTTTGATTGTGTCACGATTCATTAGGCAGAACTAGCGTCTGTGGAGGTTAGCGAGCCGACTCTTTTGTCATTGTTTATTTTGTTCTGTCTTCTTCACTGGTTCGTTCATTACGCGTTATTCAGCTGAATCGCTGTGATGGACAGATATTTGGCGAGGGCAATTATGAATTTAGCTAAGCAAACAGCAGCTAGGGGTGATATGCATCGATCCAATGAGTAAAGATATGATACATTCAAAGCCATTAATCAAACATGGCAGTGAATCTCCTCAGAGGTTTGGGTTTGGGCAGTATTCGTTTCTTTGAGCAGTAATCGCTGTATTTCACAGTCTTCTGCTCTTTGAGTTAAAAAAGGAAAGCATGCTAAGGTTTGGCTACATCGCGTGTGTAGCACGACCTGTCATGAGACGTTATCGCTCGCGCCGTGTTTATCTTAGCTGTTTCCTGTTTGCTGCCTGAATGGGGAGCTAATTAAACACCGCGGTTGGGTTTGATTGTGTCACGATTCATTAGGCAGAACTAGCGTCTGTGGAGGTTAGCGAGCCGACTCTTTTGTCATTGTTTATTTTGTTCTGTCTTCTTCACTGGTTCGTTCATTACGCGTCATTCAGCTGAATCGCTGTGATGGACAGATATTTGGCGAGGGCAATTATGAATTTAGCTAAGCAAACAGCAACTAGGGGTGATATGCATCGATCCAGTGAGTAAAGATATGATACATCAATGCAATGCATAAAATATTTAAGATTTTGAAACTCATCTTAGGCACATCTGCATACAATGTCCTAAAGAAAAACCTTTAGAAAGAAACACCTAGAAGATGTGTTTGACTGTTAAAAGATGTCAAGTTGTCAGCAAATATTCAATAAGTTTGAACAAGTTGATTTTTCCGTATTTTCAACCTCATTTTGTTGTGTACGCCCTAATAGAGACAATGTTATCATTGCATTGTCATCTCATTACAATTGTTTTCATTGTAAAACATTTCCACCCAACTCTTTTTTTAAGCTTTTAATTACTTAAAACCCTAACTTAATACTTAATTCAAAAATATATTTAACTGAGCTTCACTGTTTATGAGATATTTAGCATAATATTTTGAAATATATTTTGGCCATAAAAAATATTTTTTTTGCTGTATGGATTACTTTGACAAACTGTAAATGTAACAATATTATGCTGTAAAATTACATTAAATGTCACATTAGATTTATCACAGTTTTTCACCATGAGAAAACGTACTGTTAACCAGTTAATAGTGGCATTTTTATAGTCTTTTACTGTTAAAATTATGTTTATTTTAAGTGGCGACCTGTTCTGAAGAAAATGCAAGACTTAATATTTTATAATTAAACGTGGCATTTTGAGGGTTTTTGGTGCTGCACAGATGTTTAACAACGTTTTGAGCAGCAAAACACGGTCGTATTTGTCTTCAAATGAAGTTTGTTGTGTTAGTCCAGCCTTGAATGACACTTCAGATGCCGTACAGCGGAAAGATCAACACCTTCACTGAAGAACATTACATAAACACCTCTGAGAGAGAAAAACATTATTTCATCCTATTTCAATATGACAAATAATCTAACATGGCACTTTTGAGCTGCGCTGAAGTTCAGAGCAGTGGAGCGTGGCTGCTTTTTCTCTTTCTCTGCAGGTATGTGCTCATGCGGCATTTGTGTGTGTGTGTGTGTGAATATGTTTGGCGTGTATAGTTACATGCGTGTGTGTGTGTATTAGCGTGTGTCCGGAGCAGCGTGCCCGCAGGTCACTCCAGAGATGAAACAGATAAGGTAATTGGCTCTAATGAAATCCAGACCTAGTCCAAACCTGTTCGGTTTCTCTCTCTCTCTTTTACTCTGTTTTCATTCAAATCCATTTATTAATTACTTCTTTTCTCCCTTTCAGTCTCTTTCTCTGTCTTTCTCCCTCTCACGTTCATGTACGTCTGTTTGAAGTTTGTTCAACTTCAGCTTTAAGCGAGTTTTCAAACGAAACTTCAGCCTGCTGGGCCCGTTGCCATGGAGACTCTAATTATCGCCCGTCTGCTGTCGTGGAGTTTACGGCACAGGAAAACAGTCATTATGCATTCGATCCATATTCTTTTTTTAATGTGGAGGGAAGGTTGAATGGTCGCCAAAAGGAGGTGCAGAAAAACTCAAGCCGGGATGGGAATCTCACGGAATATAATGATTAATGATAGGTGATGTGTGTCGTGTTTTTCTAAGTTAAAATACCTCCCTATCTCAACTGAATATGCAGAGATAAAAGTTATACATTCATAGGTTAAAACACTGTGGTGTTTTTGTTTTAAATTGCTCAGTTGGTTTGAGCCCAACATAGCAACAGTGGCTTAACCAATGGTGTGAGTTTGGAGGCGGGACTATTTGTTTGAACAACCAATGAAAGATATTTAGGAAACCTATTTGAAAACAATCATTTTTTGCATTTCCATGTTTTATTGTGTGGCAGTAATGCTGCAGAAATAACACACTTCACCTTTAATGATTCAATTTTCTGCAGCTGTTTTTAAGTAAATTAGTTTTTTTGGAACGATTAACTTAAAAGTACCAGTTCGTAAGAGTCACACTATAAAAAAAATCTATGAAATTTACTGTATGCCAGTATGTGCCAGAAATTTACCATAAAAATATAGCTACAACTTTTTAGGTTTTACAGATTGAACTTAAATTTACAGTAAAAAAACAAACAAACAACAACAACATATATGTTTTAACTGATATAACGGTAAAATACCAACCTAAAGTACTACCTACTAAAGTATTATTTTCTTTTATTTAAGTACATCACAAGTCAAAATCATGGTAACACACGACACTAAAATAATGCAGTAAACATTAATTTCCAACATTCTTCAAAATATCTTATTTTGTGTTCAACAGAAGAAATGTTTGGAAAAAAAATTATAATTTTTGATAATCATTATTAAATAGTCATTTTTGGTGAACTATCCCTTTAATGCAACTGAAAGCTTAGGTTTGCCTTCATCTGCATTTTACCATTCACGAAGGAATTCATAAGGCAGCGTTGGCAGGACAGTAGAGAAAAGAAGGCGGAAAAAAATGAAGGGAAAATTTTGTATTTTTTTTTTATTAATTATAGTTTGGACTTTCAGTTAAATATGTCAAAACAGGACGTAATTACGGGTTTTAATGAAGGCCAGGTTAACTAGATTTGAAACTCGGTGCCATGATGCCAAGAGGTTGCCATTGTGTTGTTTGCACGTTGCTATGCTCATTTGAGTGGTTGCTAGGTGGGTATTTAATCACTGCAGCGCAAATGGCATTGGATGAGTTACACAAACATAGTTTAATTCTAAAGCTTGAAATCTTAACCCTAAGTATGAGCAATAGTAAGAGTGATGCTTGACTGAACAAACACCACTAAAAACTAATTTAACACGCAAACAGATCCCTGGGAAGAGGGAGGAACGGAGACCTAATGAGGAAGGATTTACAACGCCCCGCTGAGACATAAAAACCCAGTTTGGGCTTTTAAAACCTCTTATCTGTCCACAACTTTTAACTTGAGCTTCACACTTCCGTATAGTCCTGGCAGGCCCCCGTGGAGGGGCTGAGGGTGCGAGAGACTCTTTTACCCCTGCAGGGGGCCAGAAAATGCAGGGGTGATGAAGTGCTGGAGCGGCACTTGTTGTTGGTTAAGACTGCATGGGGCGATGGACCATCTGTTTCAGGTTTTCTGTCTTTACTTTTCTCGCTCTCTCTGGAGTAAATGGTGCATGCAGAGCAGCAGGAGATACCTGCTCCTGACCTCCACAAACCAGCACCCTAAACTTGGAGTTTTGGTTGTGCATCACAGAATGAATAAAATCAGAAATTCATTCCCATTTTTCAAAATTCTGTATTAAAAAAAAAAGATTTGCAGTTTTACATATCTAGAAAGTTACCTAGGTTCATATTTGTTCTTGCATACACTCAATTTTCACTAGCTATTTTCCATGCGCCCAAATAATCCATTAGTGTTGATGGCAGTGTTAATTTCGTTGACGAATAATTTTCGTCATAATTGTCGTCAACAACATTTTTTTCACCGACGACAACGAGACGATAACGAACTAAAACTCTTTTTGAATGACAAAAACTATGACGTAAATCTCAAAGAAAACATATTGGAGCACTACTTGCTGAAAAGTACTCTCTCGCGTCGCATGAACGGAGAATTACACACAAAATGATGTTGAATTGTCCTTTTTGACGAGTATTCACGTAAACACAGTTGATTACGTCTTAAGTGAACGTAAACAGTTGGGAGAACGTGTATCAGTACATTGCATCCATTGCAGCTATGCATTCGGTTTTAAAGGGACAGCAGCCTAATTTAGTTGCTATTGTCTGATGCTTTGTCATTGATGTTAATCAAGCAACAAAAGAAAGACAGAAAATCTTTATGAGAAGTGGTTTTATTTAATTTTAACATAAAGGCATGTTGTGTGTCACCGCAGTTAAATCGGTGTCTATCATGATAAAACCTTAATATCAAACCTATATAATGAGTTTGGAAATTTTAGAGAAATGCTTAATAAATGCATTAGACTGTAACTAAACCCATTCGATTTTAGTCGACTAAATTTACTGTAGATTTAGTCAACTAAAACTAAAAACAATTCAAATTACTAAAATATGACTAAAACTAAATGGCATTTTAGTCAAAAGACTATGACTAAAACTAAATCAAAATTTGCTGTCAAAATGAACAGTGGTTGATGGCTCAATAGAATTGAATTGAAAAGCAATTAAACACCTAAACCCATCAGATTGAAAGCTGTGAAGACCTTAAACAATCCAATAAATCAGGAAAAAAAAAAAAAACGAAGCATGTAAATGCATGAGTACGACTATTTTCTCAATCTGATTTAAAAATATATGTGCATGTTTACCAGAGACCTTTTTTTTTTATATATAAAATCTCTGATTTGTGAACAAATTGGTCAGGGCTGCGTTTACAAAAACTTTGTTAAGCCTAATTGTATAGTGCACTGGTGCCAGTGGTTTCTACACTGTAAAACAAATTTGTAATTTTAACAGTAAAAGACGGTAAAAATGGTAAAATCTTGTTAATTGTTTAACTTTTCCATGGTAAAAAACTGTAGCTGTACTGGGACAATTTGATTTGATTGAAAGGTGTGCTGAAGACAGGATAATAATCCGATCAATCAGACAAAACTAAGCATGTAAATACTTGAATATGACTATTTTTTTAATCAGATTAAAAAATACATTGTGCACATTCACAGTGCCATTATGTGTGTCCTTTTTAATAAAATCTCTGTTTACATATGCATTACCTCTTTCGAATGTGCATATGTTTACATCTTTTGAACCGGTCAGTGGAGGACACTTAATATTTACTAAATATTTGCTTTAAAAGGCAAGTTTTTTTGGAAAGTAATGTACATGTAATTGAAAATGTGAATTGGATTGCAAAGTTTGGTTCATAAACAATTTTCAGAATCTGAAATCGGGTTGGATTTATTCAGATTGATGAACATGAGTGCATGTAAACATACCCAGTGAACACCATTTTAAAATATATATGCATACATTAGGCTCATTATTAAAAAGAGCATTATTTCTGGACATTTACCCACATTTTAAAGGCACCGTTCATCCAAAAATTAAAATCCTTTCATTTTTTTATGCTCCCTTTTATGTCATTCAAACCAGACTTACTTTCGTCTATAGAACACAAAAGATAATATTTTGAAAGATGTCTAAGCTTTTTTTTTTTTTTGGTCCATACAGTGAAGACATTCTTCAAAATATCTTCTTTTGTGTTTTGAAAAAGAATGAAAGATCAGATTCAATCTGATTTGTGAACGAACTGGTCAGGGTTGCATTTCCCAAAAGCTTCATAAGCCTAAGTAGATTGTAGAGAGCATTGGAGTCAATGGTTTCTACACTGTAAATTATCATCATTTTAATGGTTAAAGATGGTCAAAATCATAAAAACTTATTAACTGGTTAGCTTTTTCTTACTATATATTGTGAAAAACGATTTCATGTAAATTTACAATAAAACACAATTAAGTATACAGTTTTTGGAAGTGAAAAAGAACAAGTCATCTTATAATTTACAGTAAAAAAAAACAAAAAAACAGATAAATTGACATTCCTAGTGCAACAGCTCATATTTGATAGTTTTTCATTTAAATAATGTTTCTTCTTAGTTGTTTCTTATATGTTACATCAGGGTTATTTATGTTACATTTTAATTGTTGCATTGCAAATTTAAGTTCAATCTGTACAACTTCAAATTTTGCTCATGATCATGATGATTTTTGGAAACACAGCCCAAACAGTTTTGTGAACTGATTCAATGAATCAAAACAATGAATTGTTGAGGAATTAGACACCGTCTCATAGGAAAATGTTACTCTAGTGAAACTGAACTCTCATTTGAGAAGAGCAACCAAACACAGATACAAACCGAATCAGACCAGAGTTTGCAAATAAAGCTTCATGAATCTGGATCTGAGAGATCAGGTTTTAATTGACCCATAAATGAGGGGTCTCACTAACTCACTTCTCAGGAATGCTTTTGAAACCAATCATGGGCACAAGCACCAGTGAGAGAACCTGCATTAAAACTAAAACGAACATCTAATAATTCCGCTTTCTTCCCTTTTGAATGCAGCATGTGGAGTTTAATCATTTCTGGTGGGTGGACTGCATGCAAGCGTTCACATCTTCATTGAACTTCATTGATGGTTTTGACATTTCAAAATGTGTACACAACATTTTCTCGTAAAGGATAAAAAAACAAGCTCACTCATTCGGAAAGATTTTTCTTTACGATTTTTCAAACACAGAGCAATTTTCTTGTTTCCTCTAAAGTGCGCCGAGTAACAGACAGGATGTGAAACTGTTTGAATCACTCTTACAGTGAGTCCAGCAGTAACGCAATACACACTTAAAATGCCATAGCAGTGACTCAGCATGAGCTGCCTTGCTGTCAACTGTCTACATAGGCAGCTCCCTACCAAGGCAGCATCACGACTGACATGGAACCTCATAAGTGAGCATCAAACAGCTTGTTTAAAAACATCACATTTTACTGAATAAACATATTACTGAAAATGGTTTGTAGTGCCACTTGGCAACATATTGACATTACATTATGAATTGCAATGTGAGACATTTCGTAATGCAATATGTCTGTTATATCTATTTTTTTATAATATCTTAATTTAATATATATATATA
>NW_015548243.1:216512-221929 GCF_001515605.1 Sinocyclocheilus anshuiensis | reverse complement strand
GCAGCCCAGGTGCGTATGCATGCATGCATGCTTTTTTTGTAACCTTGACACAATGCATGTACCCTGAGCAAAATGGCTGACACATTGAAAAGAAGCATGAATCATGTGCTCATGATGAACTTTATACACGTGTGTATCTGTTTAGCATTTCTGTCAGGGTGACACCAGTCAACGAGGCTTAATGAAGCCTTGAAGCTCTGCCCTGGAGGGGGGCAGCAGAATGTTTGGAGGTGTCACTGAAGGCTAATTACCCCCCAGGGGGATGCTGGTCTGCATTTACCCCCCACTGATCCCCTCCAGGAGAGCCTGACAAAGATGCATTAAGCAGATCTTTAAGAAAAAAAGAAAAAGAAAAAGCCTCTCTGAAACGTTAACCTCCTGTTAGTAAAGTACATCTCATGCAGCATTTCCAACAATGAGTTTAAGAGCAGATTAAGAAGAAATGCACTTCACATCTCAATGCACATCACATGACAAGAATCTATAGCTGAGTTTGACAACCAGTACATCTTCTGACAGAATTTTCATCAATGTAGAAAGTACCACAGATGCTGTGAAGGAAAGAGAATAATGTTGTGATGTGATAATACACACTCTGAAATCCATTTTTTGGTGGTTTACTGCGCCTGGCTGGCTACCTGGCTGCTTTCCACTGGTCAGACCGGTCTAGTTTTTTTTTTTTTTTTTTTGGTTTTCTAAGGGTTTTGGGCACTTAGCTGACAACTACCTGAACACCAGCATTCCAAATTTTTTTTAATTTTTTTTATTGTTTTTAATTTAATGTTAAATTAGTGCTTGAAAAATTGTCACAATCTTTATTGTGTAAATTTGTAAATTGGAAGTGTACTTTATGCATTGACTAGCGGGACATATGGAAATTCAGATTCAGGCCATTCATTCACTCATTAATTTACCTACCACTCGGTTAGTTCGACTTTTTTCTTTTCTTTCTTTTTTAGTTTATTGTCCTACTAAATTAAAGGGGTCATGACATGGATTTTATATTATTTTAATATGTTCCTTGAGGGTCATTTGTAATGTTAATTAATTCACAAAAAAAAGTCATTTTTTAGCAAAAATATATTATTTTCAACCCTCATTCTGCCCCTCTATCTGAAATGCTATTTTAAGTGGACGGGTCATCTAAGGCTGGTCAGTCAACGTCCACTGTTATAATTGGCTAACGTCATTGCATAGAAAAAGTATCAACGCCCCCTCACTAATGCACGTGAGCAAGTGTTTTGAAAACATTATCCATACAAAACCGTCATTAACAGAAAAAAACATTATGAAATGGTTTACTTATGGTTTGCGATGCAGCTGCTGTCAGATCCGATACAATTCATCTTCCAACAAACGTTTCTCTGCGAAGTCTCCATAACTGTGCCTTGTTTACAAAACAAATGTCCGAACAAACACATAATCCTACGACGCGATCCGGTGTTGTGCCGAATTCTGCACCCCTGCCAGATTATGCACCCCCTCGTTGAAGTCGCTACCTGATTGCCTAATCCTAACCCCACCCCTAATCCTAACCCCTCCCCCACACCTACTCCTAAACCTACCAATACTAGGGGGTGCATAATCTGGCAGGGTGCAAATTTCGGCACTACACCGGGTCGCCGTTCCACTTGTCCCTGTCGCTAGCATCCTTGCCTATCCAGAGAGTAGCCTACTAGCTACTACGAGTTCCTGTACTCTTCCATTGTCCTCGTCACGTCAGAAATTGAATGTGCATCTGCATACTGTAGACTTTACCACTGTAGACAGCCTCAATAATTCTAATCGATCCTATTTGCTTTTGACGCGCCGCGACGCTCGCGTCCGGTGTGGACAGGTGTCCAACCGTCAAGCGTCTAATGCTTTTATATCGAATAAAAGTATTCGATTTTTAGTCAATATATTAAAATAATATGATAATAAATAAGTGTTTGCAATATCAAGCAGCATAACCAGCTTTTTGTACAGCTAAAAATAACTGGAAGGTATAAAACCGGAAGTCTCGCACATTCAAGTTAGAAATGGCGCGCCCACTCTTACGTTAAAAATGGCGGATAATGAGGATTTCGTTCTGAGCTATGAAACTTGCAGGAAGTTTTAATGGTACAAAGCCCTCTCAGCCTTAATGTCAAAACATCAAGGAAAAAAAATGTATTTCTCATGTCATGATCCCTCTTTCTTGTGCTGGAATTAAGGCTTAATTATAACATTTCACTCAACTAAATAGCATTTTGATCTCACTTAAACCAGCAAACCATCTTTGGCTGGTTTAAGCTTGTGTTTTCCACAAGGAAGTTTTATTTTTTTATCTTTTTATTTATAAGATAGTAGAAAAAGATGGGAAATTGTGACCGAACTGGTCAGGGTTGCATTTCCCGAAAGCTTCGTAAGCCTAAGTAGATTGTAGAGAGCATTGGAGTCAATGGTTTCTACACTGTAAATTATCATAATTTTAATGGTTAAAGATGGTCAAAATGATAAAAACGTATTAACTGGTTAGCTTTTTCTTACTATATATTGTGAAAAACTATTTCATGTAAATTTACAATAAAACACAATTAAGTATACAGTTTTTGGAAGTGAAAACTTTAACCGCTAGGCCACCACTCCAACAATCTCTCACTTTTCTCAGTTTTGGATCAATTGCTAGCTTGTCCAAAGCTGTAAGTCTGTCTTTACCGCTGGCTTGACGTGTTAAACATGCAGATCATACCACAACTATGCTAATTCATGCTGAATCTGTGAACACAAAACCAAACCGGTGACCTCGAGAACAATGCACAGTGTTTGTCAACCAAGAACAAAAAGCGCAGCGCTGTGTGTCTGATCCAACCCATCAGATTTTCCTGGCGAGTGAAAACGCTTAAACGGACATGCCGAGGGCTAGTTTCAGGGTCCAGTCTAATTAAAATATTTCACTTTTAAAAGTTTCCAGTGGATAGATTTGACCTGGTGTGTATTCCAGCTATTCAGGAGGAATAAAGCAGGGCAAATGCACGCTCATAACTTTCTGTTCCAAGCAGAGGGGAGTTGGCTTCATACATCTTACTGAAACAGGTCAGCAAGTGACTCAGTCCTTTATATTCTCTTGTTCCTAGAACATCCTTCATTTCAGTCATGATATAGGGGTGTTAGCTACTTCAACTTTGGGCACTTTTTTTTCCCAGTGGTTGATTTTTATTGAATGTAGTATGTAGGTCACATTAAACATTTATGTTTATGCATTTAGAAAACGCTTTTATCCAAAGCAACCTACATAGCATTAATGCAGTCAAGGTAGAGTGTACTTTTTTTCATCAGTTTAAGCATTCCCTGAATTGAACCCATGACCTGCTTTTCACTAGATCTTCATTTATTTCTACTACATTTCAAAAGTCTTTAAGATAAGATACTTAGCTAGTAGTTTTACCTAGATTTTTGTTGTTGAAAATCCATAATTTTATATATACTGTATATTTATGAAATATGGGGCGTGATGTGTGAAGAAAACTCTTCTAATCAGAATGTTTAGTGTGCATCATGTCCACATTCTCAAGCTGTTATGTTGCCAAATAATGCACTATTTTTAATTAATGTCTATTTAGTGTACATACAAATCTAATGAACCTTAAAAGGAAAATGGAGCAGACCCTTTTATTCCAAAGATGTTTAAAATGTCCAAATATAATTTCCACAACAGAACACTAATAAAAATACATTATTTAAGATGGTTGGAAGTGAAAATTTTTAATGATATTTCAGGGAGAAAATGACAGAATTTTTCTGTGATGTATGTATATTCACTGCTGGATTTTCTTAGTAGACAAATAAAACAAACTAGAGCATCTGAAATGTGTTTTAAGGGAGTTTAATTTCCCAAAGCGCCCATAGTTGAAGAAACACCCTCTCCATCACTGAAATCTATTGGACAGCAACAGGATGATTTAAATCAGAGCTTTCTCTCTACTTTGCACTGTGTTTACAGGCAGGCTGAAACTTATTTCAGGGGGCAGCAGCAAACACAAATAAATATCAGACAACAGCTCTTTTATCCTGCATGAAAGCGTGTGATGTCTTTGTGTATTCTGAACTGCGTTCTGATTGCCTGTTTATTTTCACAGAAACCACGCGCCGGCTTATGGGCAGGTAGATGTGGGCTGGAGGTCGTGCCAGAGCTGCCCTGTCGCTCTGGCACGTGACACGGATGGCATTACAGCTGCCTGGGTGGTACATATACGCAATAACCTCACTATTATATCGCCAGAAACACATCCAGAAGACCTGAGGATGAGGACAAACCAGTTGTGGCGAGGCAGGCCGTGACCAGACACTTACGATCTGGAATTGGCGTAATGCACTTTTGTGAGGCTTTATAAGAAAGATTCGATTTTACATCATGTTATTCTTTATTCACAGACACACCCAAAGTGATTTACACATCTTTTTTACTACTGGCACAATCACTGCTTTTGGGGTTTGAACCTACAACCTTTTGGGTTACTAACCAAAATGCTTATTTTTTAACTTGCAACATAAAGTTGGGTTCAATTGGCAGCTTATTCTGTCCAAGAACTGCCACTAGTTGACTGACATGTAAAGAAACCAACCTTTGTCGTTTTGTTTTTTTCGTGCCATTTAGGGGCGGTTTTATACCACATTAAGAGACCAGCATTGGATAAACTGAATTAAATATGCCAACCCACAAAACAACATGCTGCCAACACTTGCTCAAGTTATGAAAATATCTTGCATTGCTGTTATTGTGTGGGACGAATTTGAACACTAATAAAATGTCATGTTTGTGCATTTTTAAGGTTTCAACAAAGGGATTCTTATTTCGTAAGACTTTATAATAGAGAGTCTTGATTCTTTATTTACAGACACGCAAAGTGATTTAAAGGGGTCATTGGATGCCCATTTTCCTCAAGCTGATATGATTATTTAGGGTCTTAATGAAAAGTCTGTAACATAGTTTGGTTAAAATTTCTCAATTGTAGTGTAAAAAACACCTTTTTTTACCCTGTCAAAAACAGCTCTTTTCAGAGCAAGCCGTTTTGCAGCATTTTCCTTTAAATGTTAATGAGCTCTGCTGACCCCGCCCCTCTCTTCAGAGCCGCTCTCAGAGAGACTGTTTACTTTAGCCGCATTCATCGTGAAACTTGCTAATTAGCGCATTATTACAAAAAGCCGATTGGTAAAGATTCATTAAAAAACCTTATACTCACTTCTTCTGTAGATGAGGCTGGATCATGAATGATTCGTGCAAACATAGACACATTTAGGTAGATCGGGGGCGCATTCCCTTCATAAACAATGTAATCCACTGCGTCTTCAGCGGCTCAGATGTTGGGAGTAAATGACGACTGCTATGTTCATTATTACATCCAACAACAGAACACCTCAATCGCTTAGGAGTCATTCTTGTCTACATCTGCTCC
>NW_015548243.1:206056-215443 GCF_001515605.1 Sinocyclocheilus anshuiensis | reverse complement strand
GGGAGTAAATGACGACTGCTATGTTCATTATTACATCCAACAACAGAACACCTCAATCGCTTGTTAGGAGTCATTCTTGTCTACATCTGCTCCAGCGGTGAAACAATGGCGGACTGATGACAGTCACTCAGGGCGGGTCTAAAGTAAGACACCAGTCCAGTCTGTGCTGAAACGCTACTGTCAATCAAACTATCGTGGGAGGGGCCTGTTTTTGTGACGTCACACAGACAGGCATCTGAGATCGGCTCGATTTGAGAAAGGGGTAAAGATTTTAGTAAATTAAAAAAAAACACTGGGTGGATTTTTATCATTATAGGGTGGTTGTGTACACACACTGCCAACACACATTTCAGTTCAAACAGCTTGTAAAAGTGCATGCAGCATCCGATGACCCCTTTAAACAACTTTTTTTTTTTTTTACTACAGGCACAATCACTCGTTTTGGGGTTTGAACCTACAACCTTTTGGCTTACTAACCAAAATCCTTATTTATTTTTTTAACTTGCAACATAAAGTTGGGTTCCGTTTGCAGCTTATTCTGGCCATGAACAGCCACTATGTTGACCGGCATGTAAAGAAACCAAACATTTTCATTGCGTTTTTATGTGTTGTTTAGGGGCGGGTTTATCTGAAATACATTATACCACAGTAAATTCAAAACACTGAATCAAATATGCCTACCACATAACAACATGCGGCCAACGCTTTCATATTGCTCAAGTTCTGAAAATGTCTTGCATTCCTGTTATTGTGTGGGACGACTTTTAACACCAATAAAATGTCTTGGTTGGTCATGTTTGTGCATTTTTAAGATTTAAACACTGGGTTTTTTATTTGGGAGGCTTGTTTGCATCAAAACAATCGATGGTCAAAGAGAAAACAAATGTCTCTGAAACGTGGTAATGTTAATGTTTTGCATCCTACTAAAAAACTAAGCCACATTTTAATTGCAGAACTTTGTAGAATATCAGACAGGGCTTTTATTAATCCAACGCATGCAAAGAAAATGACCATGCTGTGCATAATATATATGCTGCAGACAGTAAGATGGAATGCCATTCCAAGCACAATCTGATATTGCTGTGGCTGAATGATCTGCAGTTCTCCGTCTGCATTGAATATGAAGGAAATGCAGTGCGATGAATCTCTGGACACAATTAAAACAGGCACACAAGATCTGGCTGCTCATAATCATTTAAATATGATCCGAATCTCCTCTGTATAGGAATATTGTGTTTTAACCCTCTAATTCTGTTGAGTTTGACTTTATTGTGTGGACCCCAGAGACATAGAATATTATTATGCTAAAATGTTGTTTATAAGATTAGGAAAACTATAACATAAACTAATACTTTAATGGTTGCATTAAAAGAGTCTCAAAACAGACATTTTAATTTTACTTCACCATGAACTCAAATGTTTTCCTCTTTCCTACAAAAACACCTGTTTTTTTTTTTTGATGAAATTTAACTAATCTTATTTTTTTCCCCTCAATTGTTATGCATAACAAATGCTATCTTAGCATGCAGATATCCGAATTGCTGATTAACAGATTTTTTAGATTAATTCCATAAAAAATATGAAATGGAAAATTTGACTTTGGTTTTAATTTAATATATTTACTAGAAATTACACCTGTTAAAGTGTCATTTTTCCACATCAAAGCGTGACAAAACAAACAGAAAAGAATTAATTTTTACTGTTTTCTTCTGACTTGTTGACATGGTTTCAGTGCAATTTTGTTTAACATGCATTTTTATTATATAAATGTTACTGTTTAGTTCAGTCAAGCCATGTTTTTTGTAGGAAATACATTTAAATATAGAATTTGGCCCATGCAAACACTAGACATGGTCTAATCTTTTTTTTTTTTTTACACATTATTTGCATTGGTTTCTACCTACAATTTGAACTCATGCTGGTGCATTAATGTCTTTAAAGGCCTTTAGATTTTAAATCATGATGTCAAAGCCATCAGGTCACACACATAAAAGAGCTGCTGTGCAGGCGCATGCTGTATCAGGAATCTCATGCAGTCAGTTCCACAGAAGGGAGAGCTTCTCCGCTTCAGACTCAAGTTTAACACAACACGGACATGCTCGTTTGAAGATGGTGAATCTTTACTGCACTGCAGGTCAGAGCTGATGCTTTTACATCGCCATTCGTTACATCGTTTAACTGGATTCACCCCTGCTTTTACACTTCATTGACGATCATGCAGAAGGCCTAAATAAACTGCAGTCATAATGCATGCTTGATTTTGCAGTGAAGGTATTTTTATTTGTTTTCTGAGCATGAATTAAAACAAAAACAGGAGCATTGTATTCGAAATTATAATTAATATTTCTTTATTTGAGTGAAAAGCACTAGATTGGCAAAACACAAAATCGCAGTATATCCATGTTCAACCCGACAACTTGAGACACACCGAGTGCAAACCGAGTCCAGATGCAGAGTTTTAGAGAAATAATTACCAGAAGTATTTCCTCAATGCATGATGAAATCCCTGCAATACTCCGCAACAGAGATCCCAAATCCTTGCCTTTTCCTCGTCCATTTGCTGCATTTCAAAACACACACGCGCGTTCCACAAAAACCAGGTTTATTATCCCATCATTATCCCATCGAGTCGAACTTAAAGGATATTTGTGTCAGACTGCGTGCAGTGAAGGCGGGTCTGTGCAACTCAACATCTGTTCTATAATTCACGTGACGTTAAGAAAAATATTAACAACATCTGGTAGAAATAAGTTTGATTCAGGTGCCTGAGCTCTCGCCTGAGCTCTCTCTCTCCCTCGCCACGTTAAGAAAAATATTAACAACATCTGGTAGAAATAAGTTTGATTCAGGTGCCTGAGCTCTCGCCCAAAGTCCCCAAACTCCTGGATTGAGGCTGCATTTTAAAACCCGATGCAAACGTTTGGAGAGATCAGTGACAGCACAAACGAACGCCAGATTCCGTCTTTTGAACCCGAATCCCACCCTGCTTATAGGTCTCGTAAAACAAGACTTCTTACAATTCTATACTGCAAAAATTATTTGCAGGTTTCTAGCGGCTGTCTGAGATGATCGCGATGGGTTTTATAGTATTTTACTTTCAACCCGTTGAAAGTGCGTATAAATAGAACGCCAAATAAAAACGAAAACTCGTGGTATTGATACGCAAAAATGGACTTTGGCGTGTATATGCTACGCGGTGGGTAGGTTTAGGGTTGTGGGGTAGATGCGTATCAGATGTACGCGAAAACTGCGTATCATATGCACTCCAGCAAATTTCGTATCATATGCACGCGAAAACTGCGTATTATATGCACGCCAAACACATGCGTATCATATGCACGCCAAAGTCCATTTTTGCGTATAAATACCACGCCAAATACAAACAGAAAATCGTGCTATTGATTCACATTTCGTATCAGTACCACGAGTTTTCGTTTTTATTTGGCGTACTATTTATACGCATTTTCATGAGACCGGGCTCGATTAGCCTATTCTTAATTATTCCTTTAATTTATTGATTCAGTTCAAGAGTCTTGATTGTAAAATGTTGGTTTTGTCCCGCTTCCTGACCCCTTAATTTTATAGACATCTGGGAATTCCATACATGTTTGGAGCCCGTTCCACCTTCAAATGATTCTTCACAAACGCTTTTGCAGACCTCCTGTCATATGCTCTCCTTTTGGGTTAAAATACCCGCGCAAAACGACACAAATGTCTTCATTACTGCAGGAATAATTATTTTGTATTATGTTATTCTTTTCCTGGTGTGTTATCGTAGAAAAGAACATGCAAACATAATTTCTGTGTAACCCATTTTGTCCAGTTATTAGAAGCGTTTTTGCATTTATTTCGTTTAGCTTTTTTAAAGCACTACTGCTAAACAAAAATAGTCATTTTAATACGAATCAGTTCTGGTTTAGAATAAACGTTCTTAATTTTAATTTTAGAAACGCTTATTGGTATATAGTTTCAAATGCTTTCCTTTCCTTACTTTCCATAACAGCATCTTGATAGAAAAACAAAACTGCAATATTTAAATGAGCTGAGTAATGTGCTGATGAAAGTCTTTCCTTCTAGAACTAATCTTTTAAAAATAAATGTAATAAAAAACGGCAAATCAGGCTTTTTTTTTCATTTTTAAAATCGTATCGAGTAATTATTGCAGTTGTTTATGTGCAAAAGCTTACTTATTTTGTTTTCATGTACTTTTCAAATCCATAATGCATAAAACTGCAATAACAACATGCTAAAACAAGTGCATTTCAAACCATGTTTTATTGCAGAAAATATACACATATTTACATCGTATTTAAAATAGAAACTGCATAGACACCAGATCTATTCTGCATTGTGACAATCAATAATAAATAAATAAATGTCTTTTCTAGGACCAGTCAAAGAAAGTGTTATGAGCCGAGTTTCTTCCATATTTCCTTCATTCGTTCTGTAATAAATATGACGCCGGTTGCTGTCAGAAGCACATGTTTTCCACATTCACCGTCACAACAGCACAGATCTGATTGAAATTCCTGGTTCACGACTGTAAGTGCTCGCAACGACGTCATGACGCTCCAGAACCTTCCCTTTATAATCCTTATGTTCGCCATTGTTTGGTGTCGCTCTTCCAGTGAGTTCAGCTCCTCTCAAGGCCGAAAATCTGAAGAAACAAAGATGAAAGTGTTGAAAAATCCACGAGAATCTATAACACGATGCAATATAGCCTAGTTAGTATACATGTATCTAATAATAATAATAATAATATGCACTTAACTGACCTCTTAGCCTTAAAATGATTTTTGTATACCAGAAAATAAATAACGTTTGCAAAAGCCCTCAAACTTTGGTTGCATGGACATTAGAAACATTTCTAAACGATTAACTATGTTAAGTACAAAAGTAGCCTTTAGAACCATGCTTTGAAAACACAAAATGCACAAAGATTCATTTAGGCATAAAAATGCTCTTGAGGAACATAAGTTAGCAGTTAAAAGTTTGGACACATCTGCTCAGTATGCATTATGACATTATTTTAAAATCATTCAAACACAGCACAGATTATGACGTATGGGAATGATTTAGTGACTAAAACACGTGAAAACTCCAATGAAAACTCCTTTATATACCAGAAAATAAATAACGTTTGCAAAAGCCCTCAAACTTTGGTTGCATGGACATTAGAAACATTTCTAAACGATTAACTATGTTAAGTACAAAAGTAGCCTTTAGAACCATGCTTTGAAAACACAAAATGCACAAAGATTCATTTAGGCATAAAAATGCTCTTGAGGAACATAAGTTAGCAGTTAAAAGTTTGGACACATCTGCTCAGTATGCATTATGACATTATTTTAAAATCATTAAAACACAGCACAGATTATGACGTATGGGAATGATTTAGTGACTAAAACACCTGAAAACTCCAATGAAAACTCCTTTATATTGGAGCTTCTTATGTTTATAGATTTCAGCTCATGCACTTTGGACATTTATCAAAGAGCTTCATAAGGTGCATCCTGGGATGCTTTTAAACTTGGTTTCTCATCACTATCTACTCAAATTCTATTTCTAAATAAATATACAGGGGTGAATTCAGGTACATTGGGTCACTTTTTGCCATTATCCTGAATTAACCCTGTAATATTTGTCTAAAAAAAAACACACACACACAAAACAATGTGAAACATTAAAATACGAGCTTTTAGGTCTTAAGCTTTTCAAATGAATGTGTCCACGATCCGGAGAGACTTGTGAAGTTTTGCATCGCATACCATGCTGCACCGAAAGCGCGCTTCAGTGCGTTAGTGGGATGTTGACATGGACCACGCGCCCTCCATTCTCCAGACGGAAAACGCGTAACTGAGTCTCTCGTGCGCCACGTAACTGCAGCTGGACATTTTGGAGTCCAGCTCGTCGCTCTGCAGGACCTGGCACAGGAAATCAATGTACCGAGCCGCGAGCTTGAGCGTCTGTATTTTGCTGAGCTTGTCCGAGGGTAACGTGGGGATGATTTTGCGCAGCGACGCGAACGCGTCGTTTAGAGACTGAGTCCTCTGACGCTCACGCACGTTCGCCATGACGCGCTGCGTCTGCAGGTCCTCCAGAGACTGAGGGCTGCCGCTGCCGCTGCCGCTGTTGCTGCTCCGCGTCCTCGCCGCTCTTCCTGCTCTGGCGTCTTTTCCTGCTGCAGCGCTTCTGCTGTCGCCTGTCTGGCTCCTCCTCGCTGTTCCCCAGACTGTCCACTGGAGACTCCGGGGAGCTGGGCTCCTCTTGCATCGGTTCTCCCTCAAACATCACCTCTGATGTTTGGAGAACGCAAGTAATATAGTTTCCCTCGGTCCCTTGCTCCTCTTGTGCGTCACGGAGGTGTTTCTCAAACTTGAAGGGAAGTTTGGAGGCTCTTATAGTCTGGAACGCGCAAACTTTTTGGGGTGGCCTGCGATTGGACGAGAAGCGCGGGTGACGCAAGTGGGGAGAGGCGGGAGAGGAGCGCGATCCAAAAGGTTTGCGTTCTACAAGAAGCCGTTCTTTAACGCGAACATCTGAGCCAATCACAGCGCTGCGTTTAAACGAAACACAACGTGCGCGCCGATGACATGTTCGTTCTATGGAATCCAAATACGGAATAGAATAGAATCTATTTTTGGATTTTAACATTTTGCCAAACATATTAAAAATGATATCAAACATCCATCATGTCAAAACAGTGAACGTATAAATGTGATCCAACTAAAATACTGAAACATTCAATATTGAAACGTGCGATGACAAATTTATGGTAGGCTGGTGATTAATTTTTATAAATGAGCTGATGAACTGATGACATATTTAGCTTCATAGTCGTCTGCAGATGTCTGAACTGCAATACAGAATAGAAGCAAACTAGAATATAATACTTTGCATTGAATGCATTTCTTAAAACACATCAAACGCTAAAAATAGTCAAAACCGTCAAGTAATCTCATAAAATACTGAAACATTCTGTACTGAATTTTTGGCTATTTTGCCAACCCATTAGAGTGATTAATATGTAATCATTAAAACGGGCTTTTCAGATTTCAGTGTGGTTTCTGGAATGAGCGGAGAGACTTTGATTTGCGATCTGGAAATGTTCTAAAAAGCTCTTAAAAAGTTTCAAATTAAGGTTTTCTTTGATCAGTAGCGATGCTTTACGTTTAAAGCATTAATCATGCCGTTAATGTATTACTATAATTTACTGCCAATTTGCGCGCTGGCAGTTGTGAAGAACTGTCATTCGTCTCAGCCAGCGGGCTGAAATCCACCTCAAGTCACTGTAAAAAAGAAACGAGCGAATCTGGGTTGGCTAAGTAGACCTCATTGTTTATTTGAACGTGTTCAGAAATGCACGTCTGCGTTAGTGTTATTGCAGAGTCAGGTTTCCTTCTGCTGCGTTTTCATACGCAGCGGGTCGCCAAGCGCAGACGACGCGCAAACTGTGTGGCCGCTTCAGTCCAACACAAACACGCTCCCCATACACCCAAAGCGTCTCCTTTGTCTGCACAAACTGAGGTTTCTGTAAATGTTATATAACACAGCAGCATTGCACATTCAAATTCAAACCACTAGAATGCTTCTAATGTCGCAAGACCGCGGAAACGCTCCCCTTTGAGTGTAAAAAGCCAAGGTTTAGATTCCGCAAGGGGGCGCACTGGCGAAACTTATCCAAGCGTGCCATCGTGCGTAAATGCGCAGCTCACATCTGTGATGATGTGACTTCAAGATTCACCCAAAACACACTGATGACAGATAAATAGGTTTTATTTTAATTTATATATAAATGAATCAAAATGACTTGGTATTTTCTGTTTAAAAATGGAGAGGTTAATTCAAAAGTGTTCATAGTCATTCTGGGAGCCGCTTGTCCAGGCGACGCACCTGTTCTTGGTTTACTTGTAATAGGTGTCCATTGAGATCTGCCAAGAGTCCTGAAACAAACCCACATATCTACAAACAATTGGTGTACAATTTTCACTGAAAATTACATTTCACAAACCGTTACAAACAAACAGCGACTATCAAAAACGTGACTATAAAAAAACGTGAAGTAGTAACTGTTAGCATTTTCTTGTAAAATAGGCTATACTTTGTTTGATTTACAGCTATAAAAATATTTGTTTATTGTAATAGATACATCAAAACCACTCAAACATCATCTCAGAAATCCAAAATAAATAAGACAATTTATATAAAATTCCTGCTGGAAATCTATCATAAGTTGGAACCAATGCTAAAGGATACTAATGTTATTTTTTTCAAATATAATTATAACGTAAACCACCTCAAAATCCAAAACAAATGCAACAATTAATGTACAATTCCTGTTGTAAATGTATCATTTTTGGAACCAATCCTAAAAGACCCCATGGGGATTTTTTAAAAATATAATTCTAACATATCGTTATACTGTATAGGCCAAAACACCACTACTGGGCATGGAAAATTACTTTTTGGGGTATTTCAAACTTCTACAGATGAGATTTAATTTAACTGCCCACTTGCAAAACATTATTCCAACACGGATTCTGATTACACAATATCTAACAGAATTAGAAGTCAAATAATGTCCTACAGAAGTCTTCACCTTTCAGCTGTTAAACCATCCCAATAAGCCAGATACGCTTTTAAAAATAAAGGTTCATTACTGTCTCGATGGTTCTTGAACATCCATAACCGTTCTATTATACATAACGTTCTTTATAGTGGAAAAAAAGAATGATCGATTTTTAGAATGATCTTCACACACATCTTCACACACACACACACACACACACACACACACACACACACACACACACATCCCGGTTCTTTTAAGAACTGTTCAAGGTTCTTTAAGAAAAAAAAGGTGCGAAAATGGCTTTTGAAACTTTTATTTTTACAGCCTTACATAAATGCTTTTCCAGTCCATATTTTAATATGATTAACTCCAGCAATCATTGCAGCATACAGAGCTCACGCCATTAAGGTAGGCCAAAAGTGACAGAGAAATATTTTTTTTCAATAATAAACTTTAAATACCTTGATAAACGTTCATCTAAACAATACGACTGAAACACTGACTATTAGTTCAGTTGTTCTCGAGTATGTCCGTCATAAAGGAGATGTAGACGATGGCCAGGCGCAGAGTCTCTATCCGTGACAGTCTCTTCTCGTAGGCGAAGCTGGGAACCTTCCTGCGCAGCCGGTCAAACGCCTCGTTGAGGCTAAACATCCGTTTGCGTTCGCGGATATTCGCTGCCTGGCGCTGGATGCTGCTGATCACCCGTTTGCGCTTGGGTTTCCCGCTGCTGGCGCTCACCGGAGACGTGCAAAAGTCATTTGATCGAGCTGTGGAGATGTCGAGTTCGTGGATGGATGTCAAGTCCTGGTACA
>NW_015548243.1:193556-203556 GCF_001515605.1 Sinocyclocheilus anshuiensis | reverse complement strand
AGCAGCATGTGCACATGGCAGTGGATCAGTGGCGAAGTGTTTGGACGATGAGTTTGGATGATGGAGCAGAGAGATGAGTGAGGGAGGATGCATGGGTTTTCTTACAGTTTGTCCCAGAACACAGTCAGCGGCTGCTGATTTATGTGGTCTCAGTTCATAAGAAACACTCATGCTGATCTGCTAAATACAGACAGAAACCAAAACACTCATTAAAGGCTAGATGATGGTGGCATGACCTCACCGTGCCAGAGAAGATAAAAATCTATTTATGTCCAAATGACTTACGTTTCATTTGAGAAGAAAGAATGAAGCAGTCAGTACATTTAAAGAAAATGCTTTACGCTTTTTTAAGCAGTGTTGTTCTGCCAAGTATCATTTTCAGCACATGATATCCAGCCTGTGATAGGTGCTTTTATACAACAGTTCAATAAAAAGAAGCTAAAACTGAGTAACTGACATTCAGACACAAAATAGCAGCGGCTACTTTGTTTATTTTTGCTCTGCTGATAAAAATAGTTCAATTGCAACATCGTATCATAATCAGAATTATTTTGGAATCCTTGGAACAATCACAGAACCAAAACTAACAGTAGTATGTTATGCTGCATTCAGAACTACAGTAATTAAGAGTTTCTGACATGATGTAACAAATGATTTAAAATGATGTGAGATCATATCAAAAATGGCAGTCAGGTAGCATTTCATTAAACTTTGTGTTGAGTGTCACACTTTTTTTGTTTTTCAGTACTTTGCAACAGGTCAATTGATGTAATATTTAACTCGTGGATCCATTTTGTCAATATGAGCATTGCTATTGATATTTCTGAGAAGTTTCCATGAAGTTGTCATCTTGTACGTAAAGAAATTGATACTTTTATTCAGCAAGGACACATTAAATTGATCAAAAGTGACCATAAAAACATTTATAATGATAAATGAAAAATATGAAGCAGCACAACTGTTTTCAACATTGATAATAATCAGAAATGTTTCTCGAGCAGCAAATCAGCATATTAGAATGATTTCTGAAGGATCATGTGACACTGAAGACTGGAGTAATGATGCTGAAAATTCAGCTTTGATCACAGCAATAAATTACATTTTACAATATTTTCACACAGAAAACAGCTATTTTAAATTGCAATAATATTTAATAATATTTTACAATTTTACAGAATTTTTAAACAAATAAATACGGGCGTAGTGAGCAGAAGAGACTTCTTTAAAAAAATAGTAATATCAACTTTATACTTATGGTAGTGTATCTGATTGTGAAGTGACTACTAATCATTACATGTGTCACATGACATGAAAAGTTTTAATTTGAATACAAACAAGAAGCTTAACTCAAGCACCTGTGACTCAAGGAGAGAAACCTTTCCTTCATCTCCTTTCATCTCTCTCTCTCTCTCTCTCTCTCTCTCTCTCTCTCTCTCTCTCTGTTTTCCTGGCAGTAGGATAAACATGATGTGCACATTCCTGAGGCTGCTATGGAGACGCTGAGAAAGCACAGCTGGACCTGGAGAATATGAGGTAATCCTGAGCCCCAGGGACTGCTGGGTAAATATTGATCTTGAATAAGAAATAAAACGAGAAGAAATACAGTAAAGAGACAATGAGGGCATCCGTGCCGAGCAGTTAATTTTTCTGTGTGTGAACAGTGCAGGAAAGCGCAGGAGACCGTTTACAGCAAAAATGATTTCTGAAAAAGTCTTGAGCTGTAAAGCGACCCCCCTCCGCTCCACTGAAACAAACACCTGCACAAAGACCACCGTAAATCCATTTACAGTAACACTTCACCCCAAAATAAACACAGATAGAGTGCTCACTGGAGACAGACGCTGTCAAGCTACAAAAATGCTTAAAAAGCACCATAAAAGTATTGTTTTTAAAAAAGTATTCATAATTTTCGATTTTTCTGTCAACGTATCCCCTTAAGTCAGTGTTTTAATTTAATTTGAGCATTAATTATATACTATTATAGTAATTACTTACATTGTAAATTAGCTTTTTATATTTTTTTTGTTGTTGTTTTTCATTTTGAATTTGAGTTCAGTTGCAGTACACTGTACTGCAGTATGTCATTTTTATTATTTTGATTAATTTCGATTTAGCTTTAATTTCTTTCTGTTTCAGTGTAGTTTTAGTCATTTAAACTTATTTTAGTTGGTTTCTGTTTTTTGTCACTTTTATTAATTTTTGATTGAATATTTCTATTACGCTTTAATTTCTTTCATTTTCATTTTTGTCATTTTAGTATTTTAAATTATTTCAGTTAGTTGCCAAGGAAACAATTTACATTTTTATTAATTAAAATTTTCTTTATTTAATATTTAAGTCAATCTAATTTATTGTGTGCTTTTGTCTGTTTTTCTATTTCTAGATAGCTTTAATTTCTATTTCAGTTTAGTTTGAGTAATTTCAGCATTTCAACTTATTTTAATTATTGTCAAGGAAATATTTTACATATTTATTATATTACATATTTATTACAATATTTATTTTTTCTAATTTCAGCTTTATTTCAATTACTGAAAACATTTTTTTTTGTTGGTTTAGTTAGTAATAGCAACACTGCTTTACATATGTCAGCGGCAAACAGAAAAGTCAATCTAAGTAACTCAAGGTCATCTATAGACTGAGTTTGGCAATTAAATAGTTACACCGGCGGAACGATAGCCACCTGACGAAAGAACAGAATCTCACACGAGCTTTCAATCCATATCATGCATCACAAAAGCACATGAAAACCCAACAGAGGCTATTTGAGCTCTGCAGGTAGTGTGGGGTAAAACCCAAGACCTGCCTGATCCAGTTCTTCAGCCCGGGGGTTTTGGAATCGGAGCGGTCCGGCAGATAAGAGCGGCCTCCATTTCCGCTCTCCCTCCTTCCCAGAGCTCCAGTCTGGGATCATTTCCTCTCACTTTGTTGTCAGAGATCTGCGGATAGACTACAAAAAAATCAGCTATTACTCGACTGAGCAGAATACAAAACAAACAAGGAACGTAATCGTGGCCAGGGAGAAAGATGGTGACGGTGATGAATTGTCAGAGTGGTGTTAAATGAGCAGCTGAGAGGTGAAGCTAACCGCAAGACACCCAAAAAAATGAAAAACGAAAGAACTGTAAACCATGCTAGAATTAAAATTAGATTTTTAATAACATAAATGTAGTGGCTGCATGCAGTTGAAAAGTGGCCTCCATGATGTTAAGATGTTTTAATCAGTCTTTGCTATGCAATTTCTTAAGTGTTTGTAGTGGTTTCTACAGTGTTGCCAGAGTCATTTGAAAAGTGTTCTGCAACCTTAAAGGGATAGTTCACCCAAAAATATAGTTGTGCTGTTAATTTATGCACCCCAAGGTGTAGGGGACGTTTTTCTTCAGTAGAACAGTAAAGAAGATTTTTAGCTGAGACCGTGGTCCTTGGTGATTCATAAAATGCAAGTCAGTGGCTACCAGCACTTTAAGAGTCAAAAAAGCATAACAAGGAACACAAAAGTAATACCCGTGGCTCCTGACGATATATTGAGGTCTTATGAAGCAAAACGATCGGTCTGTGCAAGAAACTGAACATTATTTACTACATTATAATCCAGAGCTTGAGTGAATCATTCTTCAGTTTGTGAATGAATCATTCTTTTGAACCATTTCTTTTTAGTGAACGAATTGAATCAGTTCACCAAATCAGACAGAACTGTTTGAAACAGTTCGCGACTCGAGCAGCACAGATACAAGTAACTCAATCAACTCAATCAAAACTCACTTTCAGACGCCTGACAGTCACTCCGACTGCGGCGTATCTGATCCTCTGTATAGTAAACTGATTCAACGCTCCAACAGTCACTGAACTAAGGAATCAGTTTAACTCGGACCGAAGAACGATGAGCTGCTGACCAAACACTTGAATGAAGGGGCAAAATGAATGTTTTCATGGTTTCTCATGGTCTATGTAAAAAGTGAGCTGATGAATACTAGTTTATTCGCTTTATATGCTTTAGACATGTAAAAAAAAAAATCCACATTTCACATCATTATTGGGTATGTTAATATGTAAATGTGATGTCATTGAGTGATTACGTAAGAGAACAGGTGAATCAGTTCATTGAAAGAAACAATCAGATTTCCCCGTTTGCCTGATGCTCTGGATTACAGGTAATAATGTTGTAAATAATGTTCAGTTTCTTGCACAGGCTGATTGTTTCGCTTCATAAGACCTTAATATATCGCCAGGAGCCAAGGGTATTCATTTTGTGTTCCTTGATATGCTTTGTTGACTCTTAAAGTGCTGGTAGCCATAGACTTGTATTTTATGAATCACCAAGGACCACGGTCTCAGCTAAAAATCTTCTTTTAATGTACTACTGAAGAAACAATTTCATCTACATCTTGGGTGGTCTGACGGTGAGTAAATTTACAGTAAATCATTTTTTGGTGAACTGTCCACTGTAAAAAATGAATTTAATGGTAAAAGACTGTAAAAATGCTACACTGTAAAAAATGACCGTGAATTTAACGGTAAAAGACGGTAAAAATGCTACAGTAAAAGCCTGTTAAATGATTAATGGTAATTTCTCCTACTATATATGGTTAAAAACTGTATTGGACATAATTTTACGGTAGTATACCATTTTTGGAAGTGAAAAAGAATGTATAATTTACAGTGAATAACCGTAAATTGACATTCCCAGAATTCCCTGCGTTGGATTTCAAATTTGATGTTTTTTTTGTTGTTGTTGAAATAACTATGTTTCTTCTTGTTTTTTTTCTTATCAGTTTTGTACATTAGGGTTGTATGTTACATCTAATGTTGTTAAATTAATGTTTATTGCATTATTTCAGTTTCATGTGTGTTACCATTATGGTGTTTAGTGATTGTGTGAATGACACTGTGCACCTTCTATATATGTTCATATTTAAAAGCTGCTTGTGATAGGCTGTGGTTCATCATGTGACTTTCTCATCACCACCTGCTTTTGGTGGTTATCAGTGTATCACAAAGGTACAAAACACATTTCAGTACTTCAGTAGGTTGGTATATTAACATTATATCAGATAATGAAATTACAGTATTTAAATGTAAATATAAGTTAAAACCATAAAACCTAAAATGCTGCTACCGTATTTTTACGGTAAAATTCTGGCAACCACAGCTGCTGTTTTTTTTTACCGTAAATTTTACAGATTTTTTTTTTTTACAGTGTCGCTTTAAGTCTCTATAGCTATGGCTCAGGTCTTCAATATAAATCTGGGAGATTTTTTTTTACCTGTTTTAAGTCTATTCACTTTCACAAAGTTTAAAACCTACATTTCAGGATTTATAATGTTTATAATCTTAGTTTTATCACACAAAATCGCAGTAAATTAACAGCTACCAGGTGAGATCAGTAATGTGTTTCGTCAGATGTGGATGTTGTCAGGTTTGGTGTAAAGCATCTGAACTGGTGTGTCTCCTCTGAGATTTGTTCATAATGCTTTTGGCCACAATGCCCAAAATTTTCTCTCATTTTGCATTATTGACACACTATTTTCCTAATTAGTGCTGTTCAGTTGCTTTGACACAATCTGTATTGTTAAAAGCGCTATATAAATAAAGGTGACTTGACTTGACTTGACAATGCAGCAATAAATCAGAAATTGAATATCTCTCCATCCCTCCCGTGTCCCTCTGTCCTCCCTCTGTCTGAGTCCAGCTCGCTCTCTCAGCCTCTTCATCTTCTGTGCATCTCAAAGCCAACTTTCTTAAAGGGACAGTAGACCTAAAAATATACAACTCTGCCATTTACTCACCCTCACGTTGCTCCAAACTTGTACGAGTTTCTTTGATCTGTGAAAAAAAGATGTTTAGAAGAATGCTTTTCAATGCAATTAAAATCAATGACGTTTTCAAGCTCTAAAACAGTAGTGCACTATATTTTAAGACTTCTAAAGCCTGACGTTTTATACTGTTAACAAGGACGTTAAGACACTTCTCAGATTATCAAATTATCCATCTAGAACTTTTAACACAGTATCAAATGTTACTGGTGAGATTAATCCCAACATTTATCTTTATGCCTTCAAAAAGGATACAGATAAACGACCTGCTCTGAGATCTGGAGCTTTAAAAACAGCAAAGAAACATGAAACTGGATGTTTTAAAGGACTTGAGAGAGGTCTAGTGCATATTAGAATGATTTCTGGAGGATCATGTGACACAGAAGACTGCAGTAATGATGCTGAAAATTCAGCTGCGCATCAGAAATAAATTACAGTTTAACATATATTCACATAGAAAACAGTTATTTGAAATATTTTACAATATTACTGATTTTACTGTTTTTTAAACAAATAAATCAGACTGTGTGACCAGAAGACTTCTTTCAGAAAAAAAAAACATCCCAACACACTTAAAAATATAGTTCCAAAAGTGGGTTTTCACAAGAACCTTTCAGTGAGCAGTTCTTAAAAGAACCACTTTTTCTTAGTTTGAAGAATATTTTAATAATCGAATCCCTATAAAGAACCTTTTTTGCAATGGAAAGATTCCATTGATATTAAAGGTTCTTTATGGAACCTTAGATGCCAATAAAGAACCTTTATTGTTGCTAATTTTGAACTATATTGTACATCTTTCTGGTGCTTGAAAGAACCCAGAAACCAGTAAACTGATCTTAAAAGCCTAACATCTGTAGAACCCTACAGACCAAAAATATTCTTTGCTAAATCTAAGCAGGTCCTCAGAAGGTTCTCTGAGGTTCTCCAGCTGTGTGGAGGCTGAGGAGCGATCGTCCCCCCAGTGTGAGTAAGATGACTGTCAGACTAAACTCTCACACTGCCAATACAAAAGACCAATAAACATTCAGGTTCCTCCCACCGGCTTCACCCTGCCAGATTCCTCCGCCTGCTTATGAAAGCCTATTTTAGAGAAACCACACTGTTTAATATCCACGTTTTCCAACAGAAATCAGGCCTTAGTGTGAGAATTTGGGAGTTTACATGTGTGCACGCACATTTGTGTGCAACCTTTTCCAGATACAACAGCAGAAACCTGCTGAAGGACGCCACAGCAGTCAGAGATCACTGATGTGATTAATGGTGTCAGCTAAAGGTCTGAGATTTAAACAAACTCTTAAACAAACTTTTCACTTTGTATTGTTCCAATGTCGCTAGTATATTTGAATGAATCAAAGAGAGATTGTTCATTATTCTCCATGTTAGCTGAACCCAGATATCACCATTTAATTATCAGCAAAAAAAAAAAAAGATCAAATTTCCAGCTGTGCCGAAATCAAAATTGCATTATGGGTGTTGAAGTTTTTGGTTTTCTTTAGTCTGCAGCACAGATTAAAAAAAAAAAAAAAAAGTGATTCTATTTCATAGACAGTTTTAAGTTTTATTAAAAGCCCATCTTGCCGGTGGTGAATTACCGCTTTAATATATTAAAAGTATATTTAAAACTTATATTTGTAGCAGGCTTTGACATTTCTTATATTGAAAGAGAGATGTGAATCATATCTAGAGTAGAGCCCAGAATATTATTAGAATTGAGTGTGGATACTTTTGAAAATAAGCTGTAACCAAAACTATAAGCTGTAAATAAAAACTAAAACCTAAATAAAAATAATAGAAATGACCAAGCACATTTAATGTGGGCTATTATCAAATAAAGTTGAAATAAAATATAAATATAAGATGAAAAACATAACTGAAATAAGTTGAAGCATGAAAATGACTTACTGGAAATAAATTAAAACTAAAATTGCTAAAGCTAAAACTGAAATAAAAATACATAAAACATAATTAGTAATATTAAAAACACAATAAAATATATATAAGGACATATTACAAAAAATAAACGAAAAATGAAAATAAAAAAATGAAAATATAAAAAATAATTCAAGATATGAATAAAAAGTAGTATAAATAGCATACATGTTTCTACTGCATAGAAAGAGTTATTAAAAACCCCATCAATTACCCCTTTAATATATTACATGTATGTTTAAAATGTGCACAAAAAAATCATGCAAATTTAATTCCATAAATTCACAGACTCTCTTTACAGTAGGCAACCACCCAGAACACATTAATAATGCCTTAGATCAGCCATTAGATCAACCTAGCAACCACCTAGCAACACCCACATAACAACACACAAGCTTTTGCTTTGGAGAAACACCTACATTTCCTTTGGGAAATATCCCAACTTATAAAAATAATGCTTCTTTACTGTAAAAGAACCTTTAACATCTATGGAATCTTTCCATTCCACAAAAGTTCTTTACTGTGGAAGGAGGTTCTTTAGATTATTAAAATGTGAAACATGGCTCTTTTAAAAACCGTTGACTGAAAGGTTCTTTCTGGAACCCAAAATAGCTGTTCTATGACATCACAGCGAAAACCCCCTTTTGGAACCTTAATTTTGCATGGTGTACATCACAGCATTCTGGACTTCCAAAGAGGCGGGGCTTAATACAATGACGCCATAATAAGTAAATATCTATTTTTTTCTATTCAAATCAGCAGTTGATGACTCTTCTGTTGCTGTTTGCTGTGTTTGGGTGGCTGCATCACAGAGACCTGCCTTCTAGGCTTTGCCACCTTCCCGCTGTTTCCCTGGATTACTGGCGGCCGTTCCCCAACAAAGCCTGAAGGATGTTTGCACAGCTGGGTGACCAGAGAGAGAGACTCCAGCTACCCCAAAAATATCAAACCGTCCAATTCCCCGCTCAGCACTTGCTGTTTTTTTTTTTTCCAGCGTCAGTGTAAAAGTGCAGGTCTGCGTCAGTATTTATTTGCTCAAGAGGACGACCCGACTGTGACATAGAGTTCAGGATCTTTTAGAGAACCTGCTTTGTTCATCACAAAGATACTATTTTTGTTTCCATTACTGTCTTTATTTTATTTGAATTGCAGTTTTTTCATCTCCCAAGAATGAAATCAGCGTCTTTGTAAGTCTTGATATACGATGGCGTGACTCTCTGAATAGTTCGGGAATTTGAGCGAATGTCGAGGGAATGTTATTGTTTTGGCTTCGTTTCAAAAGATCGAAATCATCGTGACTCATCATCAAAGCACTGAAACCATGTCATAAAGACCAATAACAAATCACAATGACCCTCCATTCTGAATCTTAGAAACTTGCTGACAAATACACATCATGCTGTGCAGAGTCTGTAAACAAAGTTTTGATTGGACAAACACAGAATGCAGACCTTATTACATCATTATTTTGGCTCTGCTTTTCAAGTCCTCCCGGAAACTCCTATTTATGCAATTGGAAGTCAGTTATGCAGTGATGCATGTTTTGATTGGAATAAATTGGATGTGCTGGACAATTTCATATTGATTTCTGTCTTTTTCACTTGCAATGACAGCTGCACTAGTACAAGAAATGATGGACATTGTTGTGTAATCAAAGCTTGTTTTATCTTTCTCATCTTTTTGTCATACATGTCTGTTGCTTCATAGACTGGCTTAAAGGAAGAGTTCACCCAAAAACGAAAATTTGCTGAAAATGTCCTCACTCTCAGACCATTGAAGATGAGTTTGTTTCTTCATCAGATTTGGAGAAATGTAGCACACCAATGGATGCTCTGCAGTGAATGGGTGCCGTCAGAATGAGAGTCCAAACAGCTGATAAAAACATCACAATAATCCACAAGTAATTCACACCACTCCAGTCCATCAGTTAATGTCTTGAGAAGCCTTGTGAACAAATCCATCAAGGCGTTTTTAACTTCAAGCCGTTGTTTCCGGCTAAAATACAAGTCCATAATCCATAATAATGCTTCCTTCAGTGAAAAAGTCTATCTCCTGTTTTCTCTCACATTACAATCAACACACATATTTGTTTAGAGCAGTTTTGGCTTGTAAACAGTGTTTGTCAGTGTTTTGTGGTAGGGAAGTCGTGGCCTAATGGTTAGAGAGTCGGACTCGTAACACAAAGGTTGCGGGTTCGAGTCTCGTACCGGCAGGGATTGTAGGTGGGGGGAGTGAATGTACAGCGCTCTCTCCCACCT
>NW_015548243.1:193291-193546 GCF_001515605.1 Sinocyclocheilus anshuiensis | reverse complement strand
TGTGTGTGTTCACTGCTGTGTGTGTGCACTTTGGATGGGTTAAATGCAGAGCACTAATTCCAAGTATGGGTCACTTTCACCTTGATCTGTGCAGATTTCTCTCCTGATTTTCACTGGAGAAAGCAATCTTATGAATAGAGGACTCGTATTTTAGCCAGAAGCGACAGTTTGAAGTTAAAATCGTCTTGATGGATTTGTTTCAGCTTTTTATTTCACAAGACATTAACTGATGGACTGGAGTGCTGTGGATTATTG
>NW_015548243.1:191516-193228 GCF_001515605.1 Sinocyclocheilus anshuiensis | reverse complement strand
TTCTCCAAATCTGATGAAGAAACAAACTCATCTACATCTCGGATGGCCTGAGGGTGATAACATTTTCAACTATTCCTTTACTGAGTAGTGTTTTCTGGCAAGACTTATAGCTATTCTTTATTAACAATACACAAAATGCATACAAAGTAAATAGTCCACAACATGATAGCATGTGTACAATACAATTTGCTTCCTCTATATCCAAACTGACTTGAGTCACATGACCCAGTTTGGCAGCCATTTTGGTTCTGCATTACACAGTTTCCCCGTTTTCACTGGATATCATGGAAAAAGTAAAGTAAAGTACCTTGCTGTTGTGGTGGCAGTGGGCTGTCCGACTCGGAGCCTGAGGTCAGTTTGGGGCTTTTAGCACTTCTGCAGCTCTCTGGATCCGTTCGGCAAGGAGCTGCAGGAAAAATCCCAAACAGATGTTGTTCATAAAACATGACTTTTCAATTACTCACCCCCCCTTTGGAGCGCGCCGCATGCACACGGCTCTGAGCGCAACCCAACACGGCCCTGCTAATGCTCAGGAAATATTACATCACTGAAAACTAAACTGGTGGGTGTAAATATATTTTTGTGACCAGTTAACAAACTTAAGTCTCCAAATCCTCCCAGAATTCCCCGCTTGACTGCTGGCCGGAAAAACAGTGGGAAATACCCAATATTACAAACAAAATACCTCACATTTAATGTCATCTAATTTGGTGGTGACAAGCAAGCAGGGCTATTATCGTTAACTAAAAGTATTAAAACATTTTATTAACTCAAACAAAGTTGAAATAAAATAAAATATAAATATGACATAAAAACTTTGAATTGTTACCTTGGCATCTATAACTGAAATAAAGGGTTAGTTCACCCAAAAATGAAAATTAGGCTGTGTTTTACTCACCCTTGAGGCATCCTAGGTGCATATGACTTTCTTCTTTCAGACGAATCCAATCGGAGTTATATTAAAATTTGTCCTGGCTCTTTCAAGCTCTATCATTGCAGTCGGTGGGTGTTTTTTTCAACAGTCCACAAGACATCAACTAAAGCGCATCCATCCATAATAAAACATGCTTCACACGGCTCCGGGGCGTGAATAAAGGCCTCCTGTAGCGAATCAATGTGTTTTTGTAAGAAAAATATCATATTTCAAACGTAATAATCACTTCTCTCTCACTTCATCTAACTGTCAAAAGCGGAAGTCGTTCCGGCGGATGACGTAGGCGTTGCGTGATTAGTGACGAACACGTAAAGAGAACAAAACAAAACGCCGGTCATGAATTACAAGCATAAACCGAGGATTTCTAAAGAAGAATGTCGGAGGATTTCGATATGAGCCAAGAGGAGACTGGTTTTCCTTTGCTAAAGTAAGGAAACTTTGCTTCCTTTGCTCCTGTAAACAAACTCGCGAGACTAGCATATCTCACAGGTGCATGCGAAACGCATACGTCCTACGTCATCCGTGGGAACAGAGAAAAGTGAGAGAAAAGTGTTTATTACGTTTGAAATACGGATATTTTTCTTACAAAAACACATTGATTCGCTACAGGAGGCCTTTATTCACGCCCCGGAGCCGTGTGAAGCATGTTTTATTATGGATGGATGCGCTTTAGTTGATGTCTTGTGGACTGTTGAAAAAAACACCCACCGACTGCAATGATAGAGCTTGAAAGAGCCAGGACAAATTTTAATATAACTCCGATTGGATTCGTCTGAAA
>NW_015548243.1:183517-189784 GCF_001515605.1 Sinocyclocheilus anshuiensis | reverse complement strand
CTCTCTCACACACACACACACACACACACACACACACACACACACACACACACACACAGGTGTGTCTCTGCTTGCAGTGCTATACAGTCAAATCAAAATTTGATAAATAAAAAAAAACATGGCTCCGGGGCGTGAATAAAGGCCTCCTGTAGCGAATCAATGTGTTTTTGTAAGAAAAATATCATATTTCAAACGTAATAATCACTTCTCTCTCACTTCATCTAACTGTCAAAAGCGGAAGTCGTTCCGGCGGATGACGTAGGCGTTGCGTGATTAGTGACGAACACGTAAAGAGAACAAAACAAAACGCCGGTCATGAATTACAAGCATAAACCGAGGATTTCTAAAGAAGAATGTCGGAGGATTTCGATATGAGCCAAGAGGAGACTGGTTTTCCTTTGCTAAAGTAAGGAAACTTTGCTTCCTTTGCTCCTGTAAACAAACTCGCGAGACTAGCATATCTCACAGGTGCATGCGAAACGCATACGTCCTACGTCATCCGTGGGAACAGAGAAGTGAGTAAAACACAGGCTAATTTTCATTTTTGGGTGAACTAACCCTATAAGTTTAAACATTAATATTACCAACTGGAAATAAATAAAAAAAACTAAAACTAAACCTAAAAATTACATAAAAATACATTAAATCTAGATAGAAATATCTTTAAAAACCCACACAAAAATCACAAAAAAATACACACACAAAAAAATTTAACAAAACGAAAACATAAAAAAATATAGTTATATAAAAATTATATTTGTCATTTTTTACATATTAAAATATATATAAAAGTCTCATTCAAAATATAATAATAACAAAACTACAATAGTATTTAAATAATACCAAAATAACAATGTGAGAAAGCTATGAAAATCAGTTGAAAAAACATTATGGAGAGAGTTTGATTAGGAGATTTTAAGGCAAGCATTACTATCGTTCATAAATACAAAAAATAAATAAAGATGATTTCCCAAGTACTCAAAAGTAATTACTCAAAAGTAGTTGTGCATGCTGATTTAATATTGTAATATTATTTATTTTATTTATTTATTTATTTTGCATGCAATTAATAAACTGGCCAAAAAACATGTTGGCTTGATATCATTAGAAGTGACAGATTTAGGCATTGAACAGCTGAAAAAGAAAGTAGAAGATCGGAAAGCACGGCGAGAGTTGGTCCATTGGATCGCCAAGACTCGGATATGACTGAATGGCTAATCATCATCAATAAACTGGCAAGCACTCACAACACAAGTCTGTGCAAAACTTTCTGCCAAGCATGACTCATTTTCTTAAAATAAATGGGGAAAAACTAGTTTATTTTCTACAAATGTTAGTGAAACTTAAATCTTAAGACTCTTATGGGAAAGGCTTCAAAAAATGCACCTGGACCACTTTTTTCTCTAATTAACACTCCTCAAACGTCCATGGCTTGCAATACACAACTCAACCATAATGCATGGAAAAAAACAAACAAACACGCAAACAAGTGCAAAAAAATCAACCTCGCCTCTGGAGGACGAGGCCGAGATATTTACTAGCAGTTCATAACAAATCAAAGCGCTCTTCGTTTCATGTGTCGTTTTAAGTCGTTTGGCACATCGACACACAGTTTGTTGAATTTCTCCCCAGATATCGTCCTGTCGGTTGGAGAGCCTGAGAGTCTGGCATGCCGCTCCAACTGAGACGTCAAAGCGCTCTCCATCATCTCTGGAAAACCTCCGGGACTTTATTTAGAGGCCGAGAGCCCAGATCCTTCTGAATGAGAGACGGCCGAGCCGGGCTTTGTTTTGTCAAAGCAGAAGAACATGCTTGGATGAAGGAAATGAGGGACCGATATTTTGCAGAGAGCTATGAAAGACAACACTGCCGCATTTCCACTTTTCCCAGCCATTTAACTTCACATCAGAGTCCGTGTCGGCCAGATTCGTGCCAGTTTTGTCAGGCACTGGTGGCCAACCAGAAATGTTGTTTTTGGACTGACGCCGCGGCCTTCGAATGCTCAACCTATGCCACGCATCTGCCAACATAAACCCCCAAAGCCACAGTGCTTACACTGCTAACAGGCAGAAATTAATCGTGAAGGCCAAACATGAGGCAATTTATCAATGGCCGCTCTAATGCGTGGGCTGTGGCGAGAAAGGCAGGGTGCATCATGGGAGCCATGCCACTGGGAAAAGAGACTTAGAAAGCGTGCGAGAGAGAGAGAGTAATTAGCTTCGGTTCTGGGTAAAAACACACTCATATGCAAGGCATGGGAAAGATCTGTCTTAGGAACTTGTAAATACCAGTAACTGATCTCACTGGCCGTGTAAACTGCCGCCCGGAGCTACATCCCAGAATAATCGCTAGCAAAGATCAGTAAGCAAAGAAGGTTCTCAAGAACACAACACACTGAGGGCTGAATGCACACAAATACAAAACACAGAACACTATGGCAGGCTTGAGTTTCCAGAACTGGCTGCTGCTGGTGTCGGTCTGGAGGCGGAGCAGCTCTGCCCACTTAAAGATGACTCCGCCCTTCTGATATTCTCACTCCCTTGATGACACAATCAAGGGCTCACAGCTTGAATAGTTAGCATGGGTCAGTTAACCTGTACTGGCAGATGTTAAAACTACAAAAATAGGCTGTCAAAATGCATGTTTCTCCACTGATGGCCATTTTAAAGTAACTGTGCAGTCTGACACAACAATTTTTGGCAAGCAACATATACAGCACAAATATTTAATTACATTATGTGAAAAATTTATTCTCTCTGTCTGCTGTCTTTGATGTCACAAATCAGGAAAGTCTATAGTTTTAAACAAAATAAAAATATCTACATTTTTCATAAAAATATTTAAATGTATATAAATTTCTAAATGTGTGTCAATACATTTTTACAATTACATAGCTTAAAATGTTTTAAATTAAATATTTTAAAATACAGAATTTAAATAACTAATAATAAAAAAACGTATATAGTAACATTTGAACATTCAACATTTGAAGTGGATCAAAAAAGTTCATCAAAGTTGTCCTATAAAGAATGGGCATTGTTTTGGTTTTACTTTGATGAAAGGTTTTGATCCACTTCAAAAGTTGACTACTACATAATTTTTTATATCCACAACCACACGTCTGGCAGGAAAACGGCTCGGCTCTCCCACTTACCCACCACAACTTACTGAAATATTAAAATAAAATGTTGTGGTTTGAACTAAGCTAGTGTGAGCGAGCCCAGAGTTCAGTGTGAACACAAACAGGCCTGGACGAACTCGCACCAACATTACTCCGACTCAGGTGGCCTACAAACAGCTACAACTGGCCATTTTCCCAGTGCATCATTAAATTGTGCTGTATTAAACACTTGGATATTTATAGGCATTTATTTTGCAAAACCGATGGGAGTGACTTGTTTACCTTTTGGCTCTCTGGTGGAAGTTTGGGTGTCACCTCATTAAAAATTTTATCACCTGACATTCTCCTGTTTTTATAAGATACAAGCAAATGCTCTCATTAAAGCGTTTTTCACTAGTGCATATAAAGAAAGCCAGAAAAACGCCACGCTGTCTCTCAGTCTGGCACCTGTGAGGTGTGTTTTCGGCGTTTATTTGTTTGCAGTCGTGTTTGAAGTGTCTCACCGTCTCTTTTGTCTAAGCGTCCACATCCTGAGCTGAAAGTGGAAATCTGGCTGACTGGATCTGAACGCCACGCCACGCTCTCCGCGACTTCCTACACAGGTGTACGAAACCTGCCCGTGACCCTCGTTTCTTCTGCTTCGAAAACACATAAAATGTCGGGCGTTTCAACACCGGCTGAGACAGGCTTTGGAAAAAGGTCCAAAAAAAAAAAAAAAGGTATTAGAAGTGCAGAGGAAAGTTTTCCGTTGTAAATTTTAAGGGGGGCCGAGGTACGGTTCAGGCCAGAGCGTTTGACGACTGTGAGAGCGGCAGAGAAAGACTTCAGCTGTGCTTGGCACAGGAACCTCAGAGACAAGCGTTAAAAGATGAAAGACAGCTCAGGACTCTGTGCCTGTAAAACGGATCTGTTGCTGTCAGTAGCTTCAGCGATGGGCACAATGCTGAATATTTCAGCTCTACTGCTGGAAAACAAACTGATGAACATGAAATAATGAGCAGGACTAGATGACTACATGTTTAAAGTAGTCTAAAAATAGCCTAGAATATTCCTGGTATTATTTTGCATGATTCACCGTGCGAGTTCAAACAAGCAAAGAAACAATTGTTATTTCAAACAAATGTAAAATAAACAAATTGAAATAAATAAATGTTATTTAAAATAAATATTTAAAAAAAAAATGAATAAATACACTTTACCCCTTGACATGACTCTCAACATATGCCAATGGTAATGTTACTTTTCTAAATCTAATTATTGGAAAATGAGTTAACTAAGTTAAAAGTTCCTGGTCTTATTTTGCATGAGTCCTCTGTGCATGTCATTACTGTAAGCAAGCAAAAAAAAAGTTATTTTAAAAATAAAAATTATTTGAAAATAAATATTATAAAAAAAATAAATAAAAAAAAAGTAGACTAAATGTCTTAACAAGACTTTCAACGTATGCCAATGGTAATAATGCTGCTTTTTCAAATCTAACCATTGGAAAATTATTTAACTACTGGAAAAAAATGTTTAAATGCTGCATTACATAAAACACTAGCCTAAAAAATAGCCTATAATATTCTTAAACTTATTTTGGTTCATCAGAGCACGTCATGCATGGATGAATGAATAAATGAATAAATCACCATCAAACAAACAAATAAATGGCTAGAATATTCTTATCTTAGTCTTATTTTTTTATGATTCAACTGTGCATACCATTGCAAAAAAAATGATAATAAAAAACATAAATATCTATTTATTTATTTAAAAAGAAAATGAATAATAAAATAAAATGACCTAAAATATAAACAATTCCAGTTCTGACAATTCCGGTTCATTATTGAAGTAAAATGGGCTGTGAATGGCGTTTAATGTGGCTATAGAGCATTCAAAACAGAAATGCAGCATCACGGCACTAACAGACACATGCATAATGCGCTAGATGGATGCTTTTGGGGTTACAGGGCCAGAGACCAAGATGAGAATCAGGGTGGAGGGACTCGTTTTACAGAGGCACAGGGCAAAGTCTGGAGAGTCTATCACACACACACACACACACACACACGGGACGGCAGACATCTGCACCTGCGGCTCTGAGCTGTCTCTGAGCGTCTGCTGCTGTCATTATGGGTTCTGTGAGGTCAGGGAGTGTCTCTGCCAGCGTGCCAACCGTCAAATAATCACAGCCTGTGTCCATGTGCCCCGCTTCACTCGTCACATGATATAATTATTCATATAAAAACTACCGCAGCAGTATAAACAAAAAAACCTGCAATATCTGAGGGCACCACAAGAATCCAGAAAATCCCGTGCAACACCACACGCAACCACAGCTAGAGAAACACACACATTCAACACTTACCAACATGCTGGAGAGCAAAACACACCCCATACGGATCACAACGCACTGCTCCAGAAACACATCAGAACATTACAGCTTTGTTTCTTTACAGAACCATGACATATTGCTATTCAGGCCAGCTGGGTGAATGTCAAACCACTGGCACTGAGCACGCTGCCTGATGCCGAGCGTGGAGCTATACACTTTCTGCAGGAGGTCGCGACCCCGCAGAGGTCAGCGGGGGAATTTTTGGAACTATGACATCATCTTTATTTTCCATTTGAATCTCATTTCATACGTGCATTATTTTTCATTAATGTTCAGAGTGGTTTTTGAGTTGCATGTTGATGTGTCGTTACTAGGGTGTTTTTCGATGGTTGCTAGGTGGTTACTTACTGGCGCGAGTCAAATGAGTCCACCCTCAAGTGATTTTCTGGTCTTGTAAATATGGATCCGGTCCCACCTTCATTTATGTCTGAAGCACAAGCGGAGCAGGGCTTGCCATCCTGTTAAAAATAAGATAAAAATAAGATAAAAATAAAATATAATAAACAACCAACAGCTTAAAATGGAGTAAGATGGTCTGCTGTTCTAAAAATAAAATAAAACATAAGATGGCTTGCTGGTTTATTTTAAAATAACATAAAATAAAATAAAAAATACAGATTAAACTGGCATAAGAATCCTCTGGTCTATTTTGAAATAAAATAAAATAAAATAGTAAACAAACAAGTAAACTAACAATTAACATCTTAATCTGGCATAAGATGATTTGCTGGTCTAAAATAAAATAAAATAAAATAAAATAAAATAAAAT
>NW_015548243.1:165902-181999 GCF_001515605.1 Sinocyclocheilus anshuiensis | reverse complement strand
TAAAATAAAATAAAATAAATAAAATAAAATAAAATAAAATAAAATAAAATAAAATTAAATTAAATTAAATTAAACAGCTTAAACTCGCATAATAATTTGCTGGTCTAAACAAACAATCAATTAACAGCTTAAACTGGCATAAGATGGCTTGCTGGTTTATTTTAAAATAACATAAAATAAAATAAAAAATACAGATTAAACTGGCATAAGAATCCTCTGGTCTATTTTGAAATAAAATAAAATAAAATAGTAAACAAACAAGTAAACTAACAATTAACATCTTAATCTGGCATAAGATGATTTGCTGTAATAAAATAAAATAAAATAAAATAAAATAAACATAAGTAAGCAATCAATCAGCAGCATAAACTGGCCTAAAATGGTTTGCTGGTCAACATATTGTAAAGTAAATAAATAAATAAATATACAGCTTAAATTGGCCTAAAATGTGCTGGTCTACATTTAAATAAATACATTAAATAGTTACAACTAATTTCTTAAACTGTCCTAAGATGGTTTGCTTGATCTGGATCTTCCAGTTAAATTCTTTCCAAATGTTAATTTTTTTTTATTAGCAGAATAAGTTCAATATTTCAGGTTAGGAGACTCAAATCTCTCTTTTCAGCTTCAAACCTGAATGTTGGTGTTAGTAACAGTCTAATGGCTGTTGATCTGAGGCTGAAAGGTTGGTTTATTGGGCACCGTTGCGGGGCCGGTTCTCCCAGGAGCCTCTTTCTCAGCGTGACGTCTCCGTCTAGGGGTCGCGGTGCAGGGCTGAAAGAGAAATGGAGAAAACAGAGATGTGTTAGCAAAATCTGCCGACCAAACAACTCACACACATACACACTGAGTTAAGTCATTTGACTCTGTGTATTAACCCTTATTGCTCAGAGGTTAACCTAATAAAGCCATGCATCATGTAAACATCAACTTTTCTCAGATATTGCATCTGAACTCCTAAAGTGAAATAAAAATACACACAAAAGTCAAAAATTTGTAAGGCTATAAAGAGTGTAAGGCTATAAAATGTTCATATTATTAATAAGTATCTTGGCAAAAATTGAGACATTCGAGAGATTTTTAGAGTTTCTGGTGTCTTTTTCTCAGGAGAAACATTTGAGAAGTGTCTCCATTTGCTCTTCATTTAATCTCATTGCAGTCTTAGGGAAACAAATGAGTTACAGATATTCTTTCCTGTAGATTTGAATGAGTGTTTATAATGTTAACAGGAATCTACAAGCTCACATTTGCATGCAAATGCCATGTTTCCATGTGCTACGCATACAGCTGAATGCACTGCTCCTACAGGCCGTGTAACACAGAAGGAAACGTCCCGAGTGTTTTGCGCTGCCACAGTAAACCATCTCTAATGAATGAATAGTTGAACAGCCCTTCGGCCCGGTGTATATCTGCACGAGAGGAGTGCCGTAGATCCCCGAGCCCCAGAGAGCCCAGGAATTCTGAGCAGAACGGATAAATCTCACACTCCTCCAGAGCTGCTCGCGTTTCTGCTCACCTCCAGAGAAAAACAGCCACAGATCTCAACAAGTCTCTAACAGACTAACACTGCTCTCTGAGCCATCTGACAGCATTTTTAATGCATTATTTTTTAACATTTTTAATGCACTTTTATGTTGTTCATTGGTTAGTGGTTTTGCTAAAAAGAAACACCTTAAAAAAAACACCTTAGAAACACCCTGGCAACCGCTCTAGCATCATAGTATCCATATCATATTGACTTGGCAACACTAGAACAGCTTAAGATTGCTTGGAATCACTCCGAACACCTTAGCAACTGCATAGCAACACCCTAGCAACCACTATAGCAGCATAGCAACCATATTATAGAGACTTTGTATAACTAGAACAACTCAAGATTTTGTATTCACTCAGAACATCTTAGAAACTGCATAGCAACACCTTGGCGGCCACACTACCAGCATAGCAACCATATTATAGACACATTGCATAACTAGAACACTTCACGATTGCTTGGAATCACTCAGAACACCTTAGCAACTGCATAGCAACACACTGACCCTAGCAACCACTATAGCAGCATAACAGCCATATTATAGACACTTTGTATAACTAGAACAACTCAAGATTACTTGAAATCATATCATAACATATCATATTGACTTGCCAACATCTTAAGATTAGCACTCATAACACCTTAGCAGCTGCATAGCAACACCTTATCAACCACTATAGCTGCATAGCAACCATATCATAGAGACTTGGCAACACTGGAAAAACCTTAAGATTGCTTGGAATCACTCATAACACCTTAGCAACACCATAGCAACCACTATAGCATCACAGCAACCACATCACAGAGACCTGACACCACTGGAAGACCTTAAGATTTCTTGTAATCACTCAGAACACCTTGACAACTGCATAGCAACACCCTTGCAACCACTCTATCATCTTAACAACCATATCATAGACATCCGCCACCACTGGAACACCTCAAGATTGCTTGAAATCACTCAGAATACCTTAGCAACTGCATAACAACACCCTTGAAACCACTCTAGCATCATAGTAAAGATTCCTGGCATTGCTGGAACATCTTAAGATTGCTTGGAATCCCTCAGAACACTTTAGCAACCACATAGCAACACCCTGGCAACCACTCTATCATCAAAACAACCATATCATAGACAATTATCACTACTGAAACACCTCAAGATTGCTTGGAATCTCTCAGAACTCCTTAGCGACTCCATAGCAACACCCTAACAACCACTATAGCAGCATAGCGACCATACCATAGAGACTTTGCATAACCAGAACAACTCAAGGTTTCTTCAAATCACTCAGAACACATTAGCAACTGCATAGCAACACCCTAGCAACCACTCTAGCCTCATAGCAACCACATCACAGAGACCTGGCATCACTGGAACACCTCAAGATTGCTTGGAATCATTTAGAACACCTTAGCAACTGTATAGCAACACCCTGGCAACCACTCTAGCATAATAACAACCATATCGACTTGGCAATAATGGAACACCAAGATTGCTTGGAATCACTCAGAATACAATAGCAACTGCATAGCAACACCTTTGAAAGCACTCTAGCATCATGGAAACCATATTATAGATACTTGGCATCGCTGCAACACCTCAAGATTGCTTAGAGTCACAAACAGAGACAAAATACATCAGCAACTCCATAGCAACACCCTGGAAATCACTCTAGCATCATAGCAACCCATTTTTAAGGGGAAGCCGTTCATATATTCTTTGTAAAATACATAAAAATCTAGGTACTGCATTAAAAGGCTGTGCATCAGCACTATATGGAGCACTTGACACAATTAAGCTTTGTCTAGACGACTTTAAAACCATAGAATTCCTGCAGATTAGAAGGCCCAATTAATCTAGTAGAGTTGGCAGAGGAACAGGAGACAGAGACAGGACTCTAAAACTGTGGTCGGGCCCTTGTGTGGAGAAAAACATGCATTAAAACTACATTGGAAAAGGAGGGAAATGTCAACAAATGTTATACCAAAAAAAAGCACTTTAAAACAAAATACAGCCCAGTCACGGCGCTCTCCAGCAGCAGGAGGGGCTGTTTATTTGTGTCATCACTCAAGAGCGACTGTGGTAGGTACAGCGCAGGATGATATTGCTGTAAGGTTATATGCAGGATTATTTTGAAATGACACACAGTGGTTTTCACACCAACGGGACGTGTGTGAGACGACTATGACACACACACACACACACACACACCCGGGTGGGCTGATGGCAGGTAATGCCCTGTGTCACTGCGGCAGAAACCCCAGGAGACAAGAGCAGGGCAGTGTGTCATGGCAAGCAAACACAACCACGGTAAATGTGAGAATATAACAGCAGCGATGAGATAATAAAGATAAGCAAAAGCAATGAGCACAGGGAATTCTTTCCCCTCATGTTGTTCCAAATCCACATGAGGCACACAAGGAGAAATTTTAAATAATCTTCATGCTGCTCTCTTTTTGTGTACACTGAAAAAAACAGTGAACAGAGGCAAATAACTACATGAAATAAAATTAGCAAAGAGGAATTACTCCAATAAATACAAATGACTCATGTAGTATGTTCCAACTCTTCTTGGAAAAATGACATGCCAGTTTCAATATGCAGAAGTGCAAATGAAATAAATTAAACAAAATAAATACAGCAATATAAACAGTAAGTAGTCCAATAAATATAATCCAATTGACTCATTCTGTATAAATCAAGTCTTCTTGGAAAAGTAGCATGCAAGTTTCAATATGCAGAAATGTAAATAAATAAATGAAATACAAATACAAAAGACATAAATTTAATAAAAAAATCTATCTATTTTATTATAAAAAAATAGTAAATATTACATTGTATTATATAATAATATAACAGAAACAGACTTCTTAGAAAAGTGGCATTATAATAAATAATATAAAAAATAAAATAAAACTAAATAAATATTATAAAAATATTTATTTATAAAATATAATAAAATAAATAGTAAATATTATATAATTTAATAATATAATATAAGCAGTCTTTTTGGGAAAGTGACATGCCAGTTTTAATACTCAGAAGTGTAAATAAAATAAACAACATAAATATAGGCTAACAAAATAAATAGTAATATAGCTCAGTTGACTCGTGCAGTATAAGTCAAGCCTTCTTGAAAAAGTGACATGCCAGTTTTAACACACAGAAGTGTAAAAATAAAATAAAACAAAAACTACATAAACAGAATAAGCTAAATAGTCTAATAAATATACTCCAATAAATAAACCTATAAATATCAGTGTTAACCGTTTTTCTAAATCGTTGCACAGTATTTTTGAAGTGTGCTGCTTAGAATAAAACTTTTGTCTTGGTAACTAGAACAGAAATAATAGAATAATTTTGTGCTCTGGATATTGCCTCTGAAAGTGCTAAAGACTCTTGTAAGTGGACACGAATGTAGTTTGACTAAGTGTGCGCTACAGCACATTTACGCCCTCTTGTGAACTGCCCAGTGTTGCCAACTTAGCAATTTTGTTGCTAAATTTAGGAACTTTTCAGAGTATCATAGCAACTTTTTCCTCCAAAAGCACCTAGCAACAAATTGAGCTATTTTTAAAATTTATTTGGCAACTTTTAGCAACTTTTAATAAGTGACTCAAACTATAAAAAGGCACACATTTACCATTTACATTGCACAAAAAGAGGAAACCAAAGATGCCTAGCAGTACACACATCATGTGAATTAAGTTAGCTGCTATTTGCAATTGTTTAATTTAATAATAATAATAATTTAATAATTGTTCATTTATGATATACTTTGTTAGTAGCTTGTACCTGCGATTGTTAGTACACTGTAAGAAAAATATCTAGAAAAAAATGGAAAAGGTACTAGCAATTTTCCAGGACATTATCCGTTATCCATTATCTGTTGTGACCCTGTAACCTGAAAACACAAAATACAATACTTCACAGAAAATCTAAAAAAGATCTCAGTGACTGACAGTGAACGTTTCTGAAGAAATTAAGTGGGAAAATACTGGCCTGTGCAATACTGGTCCGAAAGTTAGTGTGGACGCTAATATAGTTTCTTTATCCTCTCATAGTTATCGATCTTGGTGTGAATAAGATAGCAAGAAAGAAGAATGATATTGCTGTAATCACTTTCAGAATGATTTTTTTTTTCCAGCAGATGAAATTTCAAAACATTGACAGCCAATCAGAATCCACCCTGTTGAGCTCACACATTTAAAGCGGCAGATGACGAAACTACAGCGCTTATAATAAACAGAACAATATTGTGCGTTTGTGTGTACACTATTTATCGTTATCTTTGAAGTTGCGTTTCTTGGAATTTCATACCACAACTACAGCAGTATCAACACAGAAGAACGGTATCGCTGGAATCACTTTGAAAATTATTTGAGAAATGGACCTTTTTCACATTTCCGGGTTTCTCAGCAGCGGAAGTCATCATAGTTGGGTTAGTCTTGTGTCGCTAGACCTTCAGACTGACGGCTGACGTTGCGTTCCAAACGGGATATATCGCCCTCCGAAGGGCACTTCGGAGTGAAAACAATCATGGCCGCCATACTGAAGGGTCGTTCCAAACCAAAGTGCTCAAAACTGGCCACTTCAAAGGGCCCTTCGGAATGAAGGATTTCGAAGGGTACAACTGATGGACACTTCGGGCTCCCATGATCCTTTGCGCAGATTCTTTGCATGATGACGGCGCCTCCGTGTGGGCAGAAGATGATGACGCAGAAGGGCACTTCAAGAAACAGTTGTTTGGTCCCCTACACCCTTCAACCATTCGAAGCTCTCACTCCGGAGGGTAAACCCTTTGAAGGGATTAGGGCATAGGGATGAGCCCTTCCGAATGGAACGCAGGGCTAATGTCTGGAATCCATGGCAACTTTCATTAGCTAAGGCCCGCCCATGAGGCCGTTTGACCGACATATCAAACAACCAATCACAGTTCGTTTCGTTTCAGCATCACATTTCGGGGCGGGGAAATGTCTCCACAATAACAGACCATGTGTAAGACTCTCGGACGTATTTTAAAGATTCTATGACGCAAACTTTAAATATTTCACATACTTCCAGAATCCAGCGTTTAGTCGATCCTGATAAGCGCTCGTCGTCACAGTTGTAAACACGACGGCGTTCTTCTTTCGTGAGGGGGTTTGGCGTCACGGCATCTTTGTTTCCAGGCGGAACGTTAAAGAACGCAACACACACTTCTCCCGGAAATCCTGTATAATTCAACCAATCTGATGACGACTTCGAAACTCCTGAAGTGCTTCCACTTTTGTGTGCCATATGCATCAGATGTTTAGCCAACGGTCCGTGGGCGTGACGTCTGAGGCTGAGACTATAGTTGGGTTAACTTCGAGAGCAGTGAATGGGAGAGTACCACAAATAAATTTTTTTGCATTCCCATTTCCTCAAATAGCAAAAGAAAAACCCCACGATAGTGTTTTCATGATTTTCAAAAAAAGGAAAAAAAATTGAGAGAGGCTGATAACGGCAGTCAGAAGAGAGAACGATGTCAAATTTACCATCCCTCCCGTAGACGCTGCATTAGAAACACCCTCGCATTAGCGTTAACTTGTTTTTTGTAATTGATGCAAAGGTGATATATAACTTTTGAGGATTTACAATGCTGATTACCGTTAAACATCACAGTCTTGTGAAAAGATAATCGGCATAATCGGCAGCCGACAAAAATGCATAACTTATAATGAACACAACCTTGGAGTGAATGCTATAATTATCGTTCTTGATGTGAACGGGCCTTTAGGGTTAACACTTTTTAAAAAGCACAAACGTAGAAAGTAGGCAAAGTGATGCTGGACTTAGAAACTTTAAAAACCAAAACAGCAGTTTTGAAATACTACCGAAATAAGGCTCGTTCACATCAAGAACGATAACTATAATATTCACATCCACTCTAACGTATGGCAACGTTTATTATAAGCGCTGCAGTTTTGTCACCTGCCGCTTTAAATGCCCTAGCTCTTTAAAGTCGGATGGATTCTGATTGCCTGTCAATGTTCTTCACAAATTATTCTCAAAGTGAGAATATGGGCATTATTAAAAGCCAAACACATTAAAAGCCACTCAGCAGTTTTGAAATAATACCCAAATTAGATGTTTGGTAAACAAAGCATCTTGGACTCTTTCTTTGGGGAAATCTAAGTGTCAAAGTATGTAAGTAAAAAAGCAGAGGTGCCAACAGGCCAATAAATTTCCCAGAAATGCCTTTGAAAAAGCCATAAAAAGATTTCATGGATGTCAGTGACCCCTTTGATATGATTAAATCCCACTATTTAAGCCAAGATACGGGTCCGTGTTGGGCGAGCGGGTCGGGCTGTTAGAACGCTTAAGTGTTTTTTCTTCTTCTGTCTTTTTCTTTTACGACTTTCCAGTGCTGGGAACTTGGAAAGCCAGAGCAGAACTGCTTACAAATAACTAATTAGCACGGGAGGCAGCCAGCAGTGGGTCTGGGGGGCCCGTGAGGTGTGTCAGCACGTCTGGACCCACACGTCACAACCGACGACCATTTCCCATAAATCCCTGCTGCTTTCATGTGTGTGGTTCAAAGCCTGTCCGCCTGGAAAGTTTGACACAGGATACATGGGGAGAGCCAGAGCCAATTAGCGCATTCATCCCCGCGGCAGGGCCCAAATCCCAGCGAATATCGCTTCTCTAGAACCCATCCGTGGGCTTTACCCGGGACACCAGCAGCAGCACGGCGGTCCAAATCCTCTCCACCCATCTCAGCTCATCTCTCTCCTCTGCAGACGCACATAAATCTCAGCTGCCTTATGTCACTAGTGCTGGCAGCAGCCTGTCTCTGAGATCCACCGGCCATAAAACTCAAGAACATCAAACACTGAGCAGAGATTCATTTGAAAGTTAGAATTATACAGATAAATTATGTGAAACTGTCCGTTACAGTAATTTTACCATGCTTAAGAGGTGCTGTGGTACTAAGCACCACATATGGCACTAAATATGTACAATTAACAATAATAATAATTATTATTAGAATAATATTAAGAATAAAAAATTATCAACATGTAATATTTGGGCCCATTAGTCCATTGTTACGGTTGCCAAGCAACAATGAAAATTATTTAGTGAATAAAACGGTGAAATTGTTGGACTTCTGTTATCACTAGAATATCACACTCTTATCAGCCAATCAGATTGGAGGACCAGAAAGAACTGTTGTGTGTATATATCTGTGTGTGTATGTATGAATATGTATACACACACACACACACACACACACACACACACACAGTTCTTTAGAATTTTCTCTTTAGCTAAGAATCCTGAAAATAAAAAATGTGTCACGGCTTGCCCAAAAATATGAAGAAGCGCATTTGTTTTCAACATTGATAATAATAAAAAATGTTAATCAATAATCAAAAAATTTATAGAATCTCAATTATACTAAAATAACCCTGATTAAGGCACATCCTCATGTGCCTAATTGCTTTTATGAAACATTGCCAACAGCATACATGCTTATATGTTCATTTTTAATAATAATCACAATAAACAATTATTCATCCAGGCAATATAGGTAAAAATCAGGGTGTTTACAGTCTTGCAAAATGTGTGCCTGCTGAAGGCCAAAATAATGCAATATCACTGCTCAACAATAATCATCCAAAAGCTCTACAACATTTGACAACCAACAGCTCAAATGGCCTAATCTGGCAACATTATGTTAAAACAGAAGCAGAGAGAATGGAAAATATCAATCCCTGAGGCTTTTCACTTATTCACAAACTCAAAATGTTATTAATAATTTAAATGTCAAATATGAGCCAGGAAAATGCCTGTACTAGTCAGGGTGGAGCAGGGAGGATTATAATGCCTGCGGCTCAATCGTAACAAACAACCAATCAGCCGCTTATGCCACAAATCAACAATCAAGAGGATTCTAAAGATGTGCATCACTCTGAAGGATGAGGTCACTTGCTGTGGCAAGCCGTTTTAACATTTAATCTTAAAATGTACAAGTATCTATTTTAGTGCTACTACTTATTCTTTAGCTAGTGCTTATTCTTTAGGAACGATTGCTTATTCTTTTGTTACTAGTAACTTTTTAACGATAGTAGTACTTATTTATTAGATACTAGTTCTTATTTTTAGATTCTCATACTCATTTATTAGATACCTATAAATAAAACACTGGTACTTATTCATTAAATACTAGTAACTATTGTAAATGTTATTAATAATTTAAATGTCAAATATGAGCCAGGAAAATGCCTGTACTAGTCAGGGTGGAGCAGGGAGGATTATAATGCCTGCGGCTCAATCGTAACAAACAACCAATCAGCCGCTTATGCCACAAATCAACAATCAAGAGGATTCTAAAGATGTGCATCACTCTGAAGGATGAGGTCACTTGCTGTGGCAAGCCGTTTTAACATTTAATCTTAAAATGTACAAGTATCTATTTTAGTGCTACTACTTATTCTTTAGCTAGTGCTTATTCTTTAGGAACGAGTGCTTATTCTTTTGTTACTAGTAACTTTTTAACGATAGTAGTACTTATTCATTAGATACTAGTTCTTATTTTTAGATTCTCATACTCATTTATTAGATACCTATTAATAAAACACTGGTACTTATTCATTAGATACTAGTAACTATTGTACTGTTACTAGTCACACATTTAAAATTTTTACTATTGAGTTTTATGGCGATCTGTCATTAAGATATCAACTATTCAGTTCTGACTAGTATGTACGCCAATACTGACTAGTATATTTTTTAATTTTATTAGTAAGTATTCATTAGATATATGGTACTAGCATGGGTCGCGGAAGCGGAGGGGAATTTTTTAAACCTGCTATTGTGCAGCCGCTGATGCAGACAGAGCAGCGGTCATCATGTAGCCTAAGCTTTATGTTTGAAACAGTCTACAGTATACACAAACAGTCTACTTGCACAGTAGGCTACATTTCTGTGTTGCAAACATTAAATAATAACAAAAGTATTGGGAGAAAAGTTTTAAATCCGGATATAGACTCTGATGTTGCGGCGGCCGCGATCAAAACGAGTAATTAACCTTTGGAACAAGTGATACCCTTCAAAGATTGTATACGTTACATTATGCCAGTAGGTGGCAAACAGTGACTGTTAAATGTATTTGATGTCTGAATCATTCAAGAGATTCGTTCAAAAACTCTGGACGACACAAGTCTTCATTTTTTTTCCAAATGCTGGTCGTTGGGAGGTATGGGCAGTTTTTGTGCAGGTGTGTCATTCTGCATTTCAAACCGTGAATAAAAGTGGTTGAGTGTAAATAACGAAAGTATTTGGAGAAAAGTTTTTAATCCGGATATAGACTCTGATGTTGCGGCAGCCTCGATCAAAACGAGTAATTAACCTTTGGAACTAATGATACGCTTCAAATATAGATTGTATACGTTACATTATGCCAGTAGGTGACAAACAGGGACTGTTAAATGTATTTGATGTCTGAATCATTCAAGAGATTCGTTCAAAAACTCTGGATGAAACAAGTCTTAATTTTTTTTTCAAATGATTTTTTAGCTACATAATGAATTCATTTAAATTAATAAATATTTTTAAATACACTCATTTATAACATTTTAGACATTTATAAATAGACTCATTTATAACATTAAATAAAACATTTTGTCAGAAACTCAAATTACATATTTTGTTTGGTTGTCTAATGTTTGTTTTCAGAATCGTGGGAGAATCATAGCATAAAAATACATAGACTAACATATCTGACATCTAACTAATACCATTAGTACTGTTTATAGCCTATGTTACATGCAACCAACCAACCAACCCCCCCCCTTGGTTCGTTCCGCGATCCATGAGTACTAGTATATATTTAATACATACTAGTGTCTAATGAATATATCTAATGAATAAGTACTAGTATATTTAATAAGTACCAGTATTTAATGAATAATTACTAGTGTCTATTTAATAAGTACTAGTATCTAATAAATAATTACTAAATAATAGCTAAATAATAATAAGCACTAGTAACAAACAAATAAGTAAGGGGGGGGCACCATCCCAGTTGCTCAAAAAAAAAAAAAAACACGTGACGCGCCAAGCGCCATTCCCGCTTCCGCGCTCGCGACTGCTTGCACCTCATGTTTGCGGCTGAATGCAAATGATCATAATTAATTGATGGACAACTATGCCCGTGAAAAGACATCAGCAATCCGGTGCCAAGAGAAGAAAAAAAAAAGTGAAAACGAAGCCCGAAGGTCCGGACCTCGGGAAATTTTTCAAGTTCAAAAATAAAATTTGTCCTCTGAATTACTAATTTTCTGTTAAACTCCTCATATGAATGTCTGCATGACATGTATATTTTAGACAGTTTGCAAGAATGTTTAGCATCCGTGGTATAAATAGTTAGCTGTGAGACACTGGCGGAGTGAACGAAGCTAGAGAGAGCTGTGAGTGAGTGCAGCCTCCGTGTTGCCAGATCCAGCTATTCTAAGCATTTTTGGACTTGTCTTTTCCACTTAATGTGACACTTTAGAAAGTTAATAAAGTAGGAAGTTGCATTTTACGTCAGCGATATCTTTATGTTATCTTATTTGGAAAAGATTTGAAATAATTTTGGTTTATTTTTATTTATTTTTCGGTTTTTGTTTTTTTTAATAGCAATATCTGGCAACACTGCATCACTGGCACTTAAATTGACAGTATCAAAAAGGCCCATGGATACAACATGCGGTAAGGGAAACGCAAAAAAACAAAAAACAAAAACCTTGATATTATCTGTCAGAAACGTTATCAACGCTGTCAAAAACAGTAGCATTTAACACTAGTGCACAGATCTGTAGAACAAGTAGGTAGGTTACAGAATAAAATGAAATATGCAAACACTAGCTTGTTATCAGCTATATAGACAATGTTATCAGCTATATAGCAATGATTATTAATAAAAACTATAACAGTAATATGCATTGTTGCCTGAATAATAAACAACTGATCAAATTATCCACTCCCGGTAACCATCCCAGTTGCTCAAAAAAAAAAATGCACGTGACACCAAAAAAAAACAAACACCATTCCCGCTTCCGCACTCGCGACTGCTTGGACCTCATGTTTGCGGTTGAATCCAAATGATCATAATTAATTGTGTTAATTGTTAATTGTAAAAACAGACCTAAGCCAACAATAGCCTTTCAAATGACTTAAAATGCATTACATAAAAACAATGAGGCAATAATGATTAGATTGGTTAATTAATAATTATATGGTTTCATTCAATAACACTGTTAAAATACATAAACTACAAAATAAACAATTTAGGTACATTACATGTTATTACAAATGCCTGCAAAGGGAGCCAAAGGCCTGGTAATTGCTGCTGTTACACTTACAGGACGATCAAATCCTTGTAGGCTATTGACCAAACATTGAATTCAAATATCCACTTAATCTTTAATTTTTGGCCACCTTTTTGCTATATATAGATCACACAGCCTCCATAATTTCTTCAACAAAAAAAACATGTGGACATCACAACCCTTACAAAAATGAACCATGGTTTTATCGTAGTAAAACTGCTTAATTTTATTTTGCATGATTTCTGAATGCTTGAGACTATAAAATCAATCAGACAATGGTATTATTAAAATCACAGCCATAGGTAACGGTCTAAATTTGTAATTTGTAAATAATATAATTTATTTACTTTTATATTTTATTAAAGTTCTATTTTGACCCCTATAGTTTTTTTTTATTTTACTTCCATAATATTTGAGGGAGGGGGGCACAACAATACAATCCTGCTTTGACCCCCATTTGACCAGCAGCGGCCCTGCTAGTAGGCCTACATTTTATAAATTAAATGTTAAAGTGGCTTGCCATACACTTCCTTTCTGAGGAGGCCCTCTATAAACCAACACCAGCGACTAACGGACGACCTCCAAGCTTGGGATAAACGAAGTGGCTGAATGTTTTTGTTAGTATGTCTTTGAATTAAAAACCACACTCAAGTGGCGTTAAACACGAGCCCCATCCAAAACAGTGCCATCTCCATGGAGACACACGACAGATGAGTGTTATCCAATGGGAATTTGGCTAGTTAAAGGCTGAAAACTCAGGCGTTTGGGAACAGTTTAGTCTAGGCAAACTGCGATGAGTCAGCTGTTCCCGACAGATACCAAATGACCTAGAGAGCCTGAGCTGAGGGTAAAGCCCGCCGTGAGTCTGATCTGGCTGGCGGAATGGGTTATTCTGATTTATTTACTTTTATATTTTATTAAAGTTCTATTTTGACCCCTATAGTAGGTGTTTTTTTTTTTTTACTTCCATAATATTTGAGGGAGGGGGGCACAACAATACAATCCTGCTTTGACCCCCATTTGACCAGCAGCGGCCCTGCTAGTAGGCCTACATTTTATAAATTAAATGTTAAAGTGGCTTGCCATACACTTCCTTTCTGAGGAGGCCCTCTATAAACCAACACCAGCGACTAACGGACGACCTCCAAGCTTGGGATAAACGAAGTGGCTGAATGTTTTTGTTAGTATGTCTTTGAATTAAAAACCACACTCAAGTGGCGTTAAACACGAGCCCCATCCAAAACAGTGCCATCTCCATGGAGACACACGACAGATGAGTGTTATCCAATGGGAATTTGGCTAGTTAAAGGCTGAAAACTCAGGCGTTTGGGAACAGTTTAGTCTAGGCAAACTGCGATGAGTCAGCTGTTCCCGACAGGTACCAAATGACCTAGAGAGCCTGAGCTGAGGGTAAAGCCCGCCGTGAGTCTGATCTGGCTGGCGGAATGGGTTATTCTGGGTCATTATCCGCTATACGGAGCACAGATTTATAACAGCATAAGGTCAATTAATTAACAAAGCTGAGAGGCAGGAAATAAGGATATCTGCCAGGAAATTAAAAACTGGAGATGATATAAAGTGAGATCAAAAAAGAAGAATAGCATGCACGTTTTGGCAGCACATCAGAAAGAGTCTGTGGGTTTATTTATGGCGCGAAAGCCATCGCTGTGAAAAAATAAACACAGTTTATGGCTCCGTTCCAAAAACTAATGAGCTGCCTTGCTGTCTACTTAGGGAGCCTTATTTCTATAGAAGGTAACATTCTAACTGAAATGAAACCCTAAGTGACTGGTTTGGAACACCCTACATATAGGCAACAACTTATGCGTCATACAAATAGCACTCCTAACATTAAGTGCACAAGAAACTATTTCAAGATAGGTCAGCGTTAAGATAATAACATGATACTCTAAGCAACTGCATAGTAGCTAATGTATTTAAAAAGCCTGTTTGTAATTAGACAGAACTGTTTTTATTTTTACTTTTGGGTATTTAAAATATATATATATATATTTTTATAAGCATTCATCCCACTTCCGCCACCAGATTAGATGGATATTTTCACTTTTTTCATCACAGTGCATTATGGGATCACCTTCTCTGTAAAAGATATTTAAAGGATAGACCTAATTGCTATATATTAGATAAAACGTTTCAACAACATTATCAAATTTTTCATTAACCATAAAAGTTACACTAAAAAAAATGTGGTGTAAAAACAATTTCTACTCAGAAATTAATAGCGAATTTTACAAATAATTACAAGGAAAAGGCAAGTAACACATTGAATCAAAGATTATATTTTGAAGTAGAAACACTGAAATACAACTTCAAAAAATTATAATTTTTTACAGTGCATTTAGGAACAGTCTTGGGGAAAGTTACTTTAAAAAGTAATGCGTTACAATATTGCGTTACTCCATAAAAAAGTAACTAATTACGTTACTTAATTACTTTACATGGAAATTAATGCATTACGTCATTTTTTGTCACACTGTAAAAAATGATTGTGATTTTAACAGTAAAAGACTGTAAAAATGCTATACTAAAAACCTGTTAACTGGTTAACAGTAAGTTTCCATACTATATACGGTGAATAAATGTAATTGCATTTAATGTAATTTTACAGTAAAATACTGTTAAAAATACGGTTTTTGGAAGTGAAAAAGAAAAAGTAATTGTATAATTTACAGTGAAAAACCGTAAATTGACACTCCCAGAATTCCCTGCATGACACTTCATATTTGATGTTTTTTTTGTTGAAATAACATGTTTCTTCTTAGTTTTTTCTTATCAGTTGTGTACATTAGGGTTTAATCTTACATCTAATGCTGTTAAATTAATGTTTACTGCATTATTTCAGTATCATGTGTGTCACCGTGATGGAGTTTAGTGTTTGTGTGAATGACACTGTGTGCACCTTCTATATATAAGTATTGCCCTCCTCAGCTCGTAGAAAAGCTGTTTGTGATCTGTGGTTCACCATGTGACTTTCTCATCACCACCAGTTTTTGGTGGTTATCAGTGCATTACAATGGTTCAAAACAGATATTAGTGCTCAGTGTGTTGGTTTATTAACATTACATCAGTTAATGAAATACGGTATTTTATTGTGAATTTAAGTTAAGTCTGTAAAACCTAAAATGTTGCTACCATATTTTTTACGGTGAAGTTCTGGCAACCACAGCTGCCGGTATTTTACCGTAAATGTCACAGATTT
>NW_015548243.1:154322-165583 GCF_001515605.1 Sinocyclocheilus anshuiensis | reverse complement strand
GGCCTAAACGGGCCGGCCAGGGCTAACAGCTTCCGATTGTGACCTTCGAGGTCATAATCAAATACACTGTAAAAAAATTGTGATTTTAACAGTAAAAGACTCTAAAAATACTACAGTAAAAACCTGTTAATTGGTTAACAGTAAGTTTTCATACTATATGCGGTGAATAAATGTAATTACATTTAATGTAATTTTACAGTAAAATACTGTTAGAAAGTATTTTGCTTTACAGTGCATTACAATGGTTCAATCAAAACAGATATTAGTACTTCAGTATGTTGGTTTATTAATATTACATCCGTTAATTAAATACGGTATTTTATTGTGAATTTAAGTAAAGTCAGTAAAACCTAAAATGTAGCTACCATATTTTTAACGGTGAAGTTCTGGCAACCACAGCTGCCGGTATTTTACCGTACATTTCACAGATTTTTTTTTTTACAGTGCACCTGAGCTGGGCTTGCTTATTTGATTTAATAACAAAAACCCAAAAGTTATATTTTAGGCAACTCTAAAAGCCCTTTCACATCAAAAGTGAAATTAGTAAGTCACTACTTACTCCCAATTTCTCTCAATATGGGGACAGGAGAGCTGCAAGTCAATAAATGAAAAAACTAAGTAACTTGCGTTACATATTTGAAAATGTAACTCAGATATTTTCTTGTAAATGTAAAAGTAAAGCATTACTTTACTAGTAACTTTGAAAAAAGTAATCTGATTACGTAACATGCGTTACTTGTAATGCGTTACCCCCAACACTGTTTAGGAGTTAGTTAGGAAGTCAGATAAAAAGTTGTAACAATGTTTCATTAACCACAAAACTTAGGAGGTCGAGATAAGATCATAATTGGTATCAGATGATTACTATGGCAATCTAAATAGGAAAAAAACGACAGACCCCCTATTTACCACTGGTTGGACAAACAGGTCTGGATGAAATTGGCCACGAATCATTGGTTTAGGGTGACGTTTACTTTCAGAGACCCTGAATATCAGAGCTTTGGTTTGTCTCACACCCCGTATAACCTCAAAAAGACATAATTCACCTCATGAGCGTGAGGGCCACTTATCAGAGGTGAAGGCCTAATAAAACCGACAAAACGTCACATTCTCACCCCCACCCGAATCACAGCACTCCCAGTGATGGAAAAACGAAGTGAGAACAATTCGAACTATGAGCCCGTCTGGCCACGATCCGACCCAAAACCTCCCACGGAGCTCCCAGGATCCTTCAGGATGAGAGATCCAACTCCCCTCGAGCCGTCAAAGAGACTCGCTCTGTCTAGTCGAACAAAAGGGGCAAAAGAAAAGCAGAATGTATCAGTCTGGACATAATCCCAGCTGACTTGAACCTGAAAGGAGTCCAGGTTGAGATGGTTCCCTCACATCCTGGAGCCAGCTGTTCAAAAGGTTTAATCTGGATCAGAATGATCTGGATTTGGAAATCCCAGGTTTTGCGATCCAGGTTTTGTGCTGGTTTTTCAAAGCAAAATTGGATTGGATCACCCTGATCCAGATACACACTTCTTCAGATTTCCAAATCTGGATTATTAGTGCTCTACGGAGCCCCTAAAGTTACATGCTGATGGGGGGAAAAAATGCAGATGTTTTGTTTTGCATTGCATTTACACAAATAACTACTTCTGACTGGTCCATCTCTGATGATTGTGCCAATGTAGTTTACAATCAGTGATTTAAAAAAAAACTTTAAATTAAATGTAATATTTTTGTTTGATATTGACAGCTGTTTGGGGATTTGGGGATATATGTTAAAATGTTGTATTTTTTGGACCAGTTTTAAAGTTTTATTACAATTTTGTTCCTGAAATCTACCCTTCTTGCTGGGATCAGAATAATCCTTTTTTTTTTTTTAAGTACCCCAATCTTACTAAAACATTTTGAACAACACAAATTAAGGATTTAATCCAGATCAAAACCAAGATTGGATTTTGTGATCTAATCCGAATTCGGAATCCTTTTTTTCTTTTGAACAACCCATTTTCAAGATTTGATCCAATCTGATCAGATTGCCAAAATCCAATCAGATTACTTTTGAACAACTGGCCCCTGACGTGCCGCCGGCCTCGAGGGCCACTCTGGCTGAAGACCTCAGAAACCTTCAGCAACGCTCCGTGATTTACTGTAAAGATGCGCATACATATTTCCCATAACACACAGTTAGTCATGCAGGAGGAGAGCTTTCCCACACACACCTTGAGGTTTGGGATTGCAGGATGATTCCCAGCAGTCCAGGACCTTACAGGAATCTCAAGCAGACGTGCTCTGGCTATTCAGCAACACCTGAGAATAAAAACGGGTCAACGGCTCAGTGTAAGAATGTCTGAGAAAACGAAACATCCAAAAATATGCATGAAATGAAATCTTTGTTTTCATGTGGTTTGGAAAAACCTTAGCACCACTTTCAGGAAATGTTTTGATTCATGGAAATATCAAGTAAAAAAAAAAAAAAAAGGCTTATTTTCTTTGCAAGAGTTTACACATCTTGAGGGTTATTTTCAAACATAGTTTCAAATGTACAACTTATATTTTTGAACAAAGTCTTCTAGTTGTTTTAACGTTTGACAACTTAAACTTAAGTGTTTCCATGCCATAAATTGAATTATACAGTATGCTCATTTTCAAAGATTTACTTACCTTCACACATACAGCCATGAGGGTCTGGAGGTGTTTGTGAGGTCATTTCCTGTTTACTTCTTGTCACATGACAACACAATTTATTCTTGCTTTTTTTTTTTTCATCATTTCAAATAAAAAAGGCATTATCACTGTGAAAGAAGCCCTCAATAAACCCAAGAAGAAAACATTGGAACAAACAAATAAATAAATGAATTAAAAATAAAATAATTTACAAATAACAAAAAGCAAATCTATAAAAGCAAACTTTTAATTACAAAATAACACTTATTTTGTATATATTGCAAGTATAAATCATTTTAAAATGCCACAGAACTTGCAGCAACTTCAACAAATCTACATTTGTGGAACTAACAAACATGCAAAAAAATAAGAAATCAGGAAGGGGGCCAACACTTTTTCACACCAGTGTAATCAATATATGATAACACAAAAATGTGATTTTCAAAAGCAGGTATTACACTGTTTGCGATTTGTGATGGTTGTATAGCGAGTACTACAATTTTTTTTGACTGCTTGATTAGGTTTTTAATTACAAGTTTCAAACAAATCAGTTTAATTAATATATTCCGAGAATTAATGATAAAAGCTATATACATAAGTCAATTTATATCGCTTTATTAATAAATTGATTCAGACACAAAAATAGACCTGCACTAAAGGTAAACGAAAAACATTTTTCACATACAGCAAAAAAAATTATCATTTGAATTTTATATTTATAACATTAAGGGAAAGAAGAAACCTCATGTTATATTGACTGGAAAATTAAGAGCTCTTACAAGATACTTTTTTTCCGTTAGTGTTGAGACTGACTGTAATTAGCATAGCAGTTTAATTTCTGACCAATAAACAACGATGAATAGTTTTAAATAAAATATTTTATCTATTAATATCTTATCATATTGCAGTTGCCACCATTTGATAATAGCTCATTCCTTTATCTTACTTTATTTTAATCATAAAATGTTTAAATGAGGGATGCTTATGGATTTCCCCCATATTAATTTCATTAGATAACAGCCTAAAGAGGAGAATTCGGGAAGTTTCAGGATTGTGTGTGTAACAGCAAAGGAAAGTGCTGCCCTCTTCAGGTGGAAAAACAAAAATGTGCAAATACTCCAGAGGAAAAAAAATAAATTTATTATTATATTCTTTAAATATAAATCACACACAAAGTAACTAAGTCACATTGGGCTCATCATTTATAGTTCATGAAACAGTCTGTGAGCGAAATCACTTGCTCTTTTTCTTCTTTTTGGCGGCAGGCACGTCCTGCAGGCCGTCATTGCTCTCGGCCGCTCTCTTTCTGCTGGTTTTATCGCTCACGTATCTGCTGAAGTCGCTCGTCGAGAGCTCGGAGGGCAAGATCTCATCCGACTCCTGTCGTCTGTCTTTCTTCTTTCTCTTCTTCTCTTTGTGATGTCCGTTTGCATTGGAGTCTATCTCTGCCGTGTCTGCGGCGGTTTGGTGGTTTTCTGACGTTTGCTCCAGGCCTCTGTCGTTCTGAGACTCTTTCTCACGCTTGTCTTTCTTCTTTTTCTTCTTGGGTTTCGCGCTGTCGATTGTGTCTTCTGTGGGTTCTGGTTCTGTAGTTGATTCTACCGTTGATTCCATTTGTTCGGTTTGGGCCACAAGCTCTTGCACTCTGAAAATCAATAAATTATTATTAGTAATGACACACTTATCTCTCAAGTCGATACTATTACAATACTTGGGTGCCAAATCGATGTATTGCATTTTTATTTTATTTTATTATTTTTACAATGTATTGCAATATATAAAATGGAGAGTTCCGGTCCTTGATTCTGATTGGCTGAGCCGCGGATACGCTGTTGTAAATTACTCTACAAACACACACCTTTGTTTACGTTTGTGTGTTAATCGGCAACCACTTTACTGGAACCATAACTGATTCTGAGGAACTACATTGTTTGGTGGAAGAATACGTTTTTTTATTAATATCATTACACTTCATTTGCTCTGTTTTATTCTGTGAAACCTTACTACGTATATGGAATAACCGTTTTATAAAAGCAATAAGCCCCAAGAAGCCGTGGTTTACAGTGAATTTATCACTGTAACTCCGCTTCTCGTCGTACCTAAACGCCCCTTAGCTGTTATAAATTCACTATAAACCACGGCTTCTTGGGGCTTATTGCTTTATTTTGTTTGCTTTTCTAACACTTCATACAAGCTGTACATGATACATGTACATGAGTTTTATTTCAGGAGCATCAAGCAGTAATGTACTACAAAATGGTCATTTCAAAACCCTGGACTTTATTTAAAAAAAAAAAATCAGTAAAGTAAAATTAAAAAATACTTTTAGTAAATAAATAAATAGCTACATTAAGCTGTTCCTGCCAATAAGAAAACAATAAATTGCATAAGAATTTTTTTTTTTTTACAAAAACACATAAAATTAAATTAAAGTTTTGATTTTGCCAGGAAAACCGAAACCCAAAAAAAAGTATATTTAATAATAATTTACTTAATAATCACCCCCCGCCCCCCCCTCCCAAGTCAAAACGCCAACCACCAGAACACTAATTAAACACCAATTCTTCAGTAAATTATTCTTTATAAACATGGACTAAAATAAAACGATTTTTTTACTCGATTTTATTTAACGAATAAAAAAAAATTATAAAAAACATCACAATAATCCACAAGTAATCCACACTACTCCAGACAAAATTTTTTTTTTTTTTACAAATTTGTAAAAAACAAATCCATAAGATTTTTAAACTTCAAACTGTTGTTTCCTGCTAAAATATGAGTCCATAATCCATAATAACGCTTCCTTCAGTGAAAAAGTCACTCAAATCTCCTGTTGTCTCTCACATCAATAAAAGAGCTGCTTTTGCTTGTAATCTGTGCAGATTTCTCTCCTGATTCAGATGAAATAACTTTCACTGGAAGAAGTGTTATTAAGGATTATGGACTCATATTTTAGCTGAAAGCAACTGTAACTTGTCTTAATGGTGGATTTGTTTCTTACAAACACGCAGCTTTTCACTTCTCAAGACATTAATTGATGGACTGGAGTGGTGTGGATTACTTGTGGATTATTGTGATGTTTTTATCAGCTGTTTGGACTCTCATTCTGACGGCACCCATTCACTGCAGAGCATCCACTGGTGAGCAAGTGATGCAATGCTACATTTCTCCAAATCTGATGAAGAAACAAACTCATCTTCATCTCAGATAACCTGAGGGTGCGTACATTCACAGCAAATTTTAATTTATGCCTGAACTATTCCTTTAACAGAGCTGTTTCCAGGTAAAAAAATAACAATAATAATAAAAATACGTTCACTGTACCTGGACTTCTCCAGCCGTCCTCGGATCAGCAGAACTCCTGCAGTATCGGCGTCCAGCTGGAAGACCTCAAACTCCAGGTTTTGTCCGACACTCAGTCCAGAGTCCCTCCACTGCTCTGAGCTCAGCAGACTGGGCTTCACCACCGACGCATTAAAGCAGCCATGAACCAGACAGCCCACGTGACCCACTCCCATTTTATTAATCACACCCTGAGCGACACACAGACACAACATTAAAGGGTTAGTTCCCCCAAAAATTTTAATTAGCCTGTGTTTTACTCACCCTCGAGGAATCCTAGGTGTATATGACTTTCTTCTTTCAGAAGAATTCAATCGGAGTTATATTAAAAATTGTCCGTGCTCTTCCAAGCTTTAGAATGGCAGTAGGTGGGTGTTTCTGTTCAACAGTCCAAAAGACGTCAAATAAAGCGAGCGCATCCATATTTATAACTAGAGATGCACCGATCGATCGGCCAGGGATCGGAATCGGCCGATTTTCCTCATGATCGGCCCGGATCAGTGATCGGTCGGTCAGTCTCACTTCTTTCCGATTCTGAGCCGATCCGTTTTGTTACCAGCGGCACAGGCAATATCAGCCGCGCATTCTCGCTCTCCGACGACCCCTTCTCTCTCACACACGTCTCATTCGCTCCGGTTAAATAGTGCTTGTATTGCGCATTATTTTAGTAATTCCCGCAGGTCTCGCGCTTATACCAAATGCGCGCACACCACCACTGATCTATATTAGTGGAGCGCACAAGCCGCGCTCAGTCTCAAACAGCTTGTGAGCCACAAACACCAAAATGAGTGGCTAACTGCGCTAAAACGTTCAAATACATACAAAATTGTTAAAATGCCGTCTTCAGTAACAGTATATTGGGTCCGTGGATAAACTCTTGAAGGAACCGCAGTCCAATATTCATGCTGCTGTCTGTCATGTTAATCAAAGAGCAAAAGACAAAGAAAATAATTTTCTGCTCTTGACTGAATACGTTTTATAACTTTAATGGTACGCATTAATCTGTATTTAATTTTTACAATGAAGACTACAGAAATTAAAGTAATCAAATGTAAAATAACACTGTATTTCTGTAGTATTTCTTACCTGAATAAAAACTTACTTAACCTGAAAAACTTACTTTCACAGTTCTCTTTATTCTATTGCATTTATTTGTGCTGTTGTTTGCCATTTTTTTTATTTGTTCTTATTTTATTACTGACTTTTTACTTGTGTTTTTTTATGAAAATAAAACTTTGCGTTGAAGAAAAGTAGATTTTTATTTGTATATGCTGTCAATTATAGTTCTTAGAAAGAAAACCGGAATCGGCAAAAATTGGTATCGGTATACCGGTATCGGTATCACACTAACGAAAAATCGGAAATCGGAATCGGCCAACAAAATTGCAATTGGTGCATCTCTAGATATTTTTCTTACAAAATCGCATGGATTCGCTACAGGAGGCCTTTATTCACCCCCCCGGAGCCGTGTGAGGCACGTTTTATTATGGATGCATGCGCTTTATTTGACTACTTTTGGACTGTTGAACAGAAACACCCACCTACTGCCATTCTAAAGCTTGAAAGAGCAAAGATAATTTTTAATATAACTCTGATTGGATTCATCTGAAAGAAGAAAGTCATATACACCTAGGATGCTTTGAGGGTGAGTAAAACACAGGCTAATTTTCATTTTTGGGTGAACTAACCCTTTAAAAACCATCAGCCAATTAACTCAATAATCATGCATAGAACATGACCTCTAGCTCATGAAGATCTCGTAAGACGTACCACGAGCTTCGATCCTTTCTTTGGTTTGAAGACTACGAACGACGCCTCGATGTTGAAGTGAATGAACCCTTGATCGTCATGAATATCTCCATGCTGTCCTACGACTTTAATGTTGTCATATGCCATAGGAACACCTTTCAGACTGCAAAACAACAGATGAACGAATGGCTGTTAGATATTTTCTTAGTTGTAATCTTTATTAACAAATGATGTTTAAGTTTCAGCTGAGTACAATAGTTGATTATCATAATTTCAGTCAAGAGAGCTCTAAGATTATACTAAACAAATTTTTAAATCACATTTTTTATTCACTAATTTGATTTTTTTTAATTATAAAATATTTTTATAATAATTTACACCAATCAAATTAATTAATAAAAATGTGATTCAAATACATAAGAACTATAACAAAATATAAAAGTAATAATCTAACATATTTTCCAAATAACACAGCGCTGCAACTTATGCAAATCTGAAAACAAATAAAATAAAAATTAAAGCTGTATACAAGCATCTAAACTGCACATAAGGCAATTTAAGTATGAAACATATAAACCTTTTAATGATATAATTACGTTTTTACTCCCATTTGTTGTTGAAACAAACATTTAAACAGTGGGTGTAATAAAACTTCATAACAGATTTATTTAAAAAAATAATAATAATGAAGACATTATTAACAGGTTAATAAAAACATAGGCTAATAAATATGCATATGTAGAGCAGCTGAAGTCAAAAGTTTACATACACCTCGCAGAATCTGCAAAATGTTAATTATTTTACCAAAATAAGAGGGATCATACAAAATGCATGTTATTGTTTATTTAGTACTGACCTGAATATGTGAAGATATTTCACATAAAAGATGTTTACATATAGTCCACAAGAGAAAATAATAGTTGAATTAAAAAAAAAAAAGACCTCCGTTATATTTAGCAAAATTCTCCTTTCTAGAGCAAAAAAAATGACTTGTTACCTAACTGAGTTCACAAACGTCAATGAAAACTTTCCATCACATATTGCAGAAAAGATGGATAATTAATTTAGTAGTTTTGTAATCTGCCTGTTATAAACTGCTCATTTCTACACAAACTACATGCAACTCAATCAAACTAGTGCACTAGTTTGTTTTCTGTCTTTGGAAGTTGACTGTATTAGATTCAACTGACTTTAACCAGCAGTAAAAGTATGACAACCTTACAAACAGAAAAAAGGGCTCCTCTTGATCCGCTTGTCACTGGAGCAAGACATATTTGTACCTTTTTTACCCCTATTAGGTACATATTAGTTCCTTAAGGGTAGGTATTACTTCTCTAAGGTAAAAAAAAAGGTACAATTATGTCCTTTTAAGGGTAACGTTACTGCTGCAATGACAAGCTGTTGCACCCTAAAAGGTACAATTTTGGCCCCCGTTTTTTCTGTGTGAGGAGTACCATGGTATTACCGTACTTCTATATCAAATAGTAGCAGTGACACACAACGACAAGTTTACAGAAAGTACTATAGCAGCCTATTTTTAAAGGTATTAAGGTTTTATTGACTGTATCATAATACTGAAAGACAAGCACTTATACACGAGTATCGTATAGTTATAAATACCGCGGCGTTAGCATCATACCGCGGTATTCCCACTGCAGCCTGTGGTTTTACCTGCTGGAGAATCTGAGCAGCTCGGCGTTGAGTTCCTCCTGTATACCGGTGCGTTTCTTCCGCAGGTACTGCGGCGGCAGCGCGATGTGTCTGCGGTGCGAGTCCAGCACGAGACACGAGTACCGCGCGCTCAGCAGCTTCACCGCGTCCGCGAACGACGGGATGAGACACGGAACTGGCGCGGAGACTCCGCCAGCGATATTTACACTGGATATCTGCGCTATCGTCGACACATCCGCGGGGTTTGTGACGGGTTTCGGAGCTCCGTCTTCCTGCGTCCAGTTCGCCATGCCGTACACATGTGGAGGAGCACGTGGTGCGTTCGCTCGCGTGTTCGCATGCGAAAAGTGCGGAGTGACGCGCGACCGCTGGCGGATAGGAGTGGAACTACACTTACAAATATAAATAAAATAAAATAAAATAAAATAAAATAAAATGTTGTTTTGGTTAATAGTAAGGAACTATTTATTAGTTAGAAACAATTAACTTTATTAATTATAATTATAATTAACTAAAATAAAAATAACAATAAAAAATCTAAATGATTAATTCTAAAATAAAATATAATACAATAAAATTAATCTCTTGTGATTTTGTTTTGATTTTTCTGTTGTTTTGGTAAATAGTAAGAGACTATTTAAAAGTTAAAAAATAAAAAATTTACTTTATTAATTATAACTAACTAAAACATAAAAAAATATTAAATATAAATTATAAATAACTAATTAAAAAAATAAATAAAATACAAATTTGAACAATATTTTTATGTTGTTTTGATAAATAGTAAGCAGCTATTTAAAAGTTAATAATTAACTTTCTTAATTATAATTATAATTAACTAAAATAAAAATAATTAAATATAAATTATAAATAATTAACCAGAAAAATAAAACAAAATAAAATGAGTCTTTTGTGATTTTGTTTTGATTTTTTTCTGTCGTTTTTGTAGATAGTAGGAGGCTATTTAAAAGTAAAAAACGAATTAACTTTATTAATTATAATTATAATTAACTACAATTTTAAAATATTATTCAATATAAATTATAAATAAATAATTTAATAAATAAATAAAACGTAATTTTGCTTGAGTTATTTCAGCTGTTTTTGTTATAAGCAGCTACATTATTTACACGATTATAATAGAAAGGAATTATTTAAAAGAAAAATAAAGAATAATTTAAATTAAATATAGTTTACAATTAATTAGAAATAATCAAAAAGAAAAATTAAAAAGAAAACTAAGAAATAACTTAAATATTAAATTAAACAAGATTTTTTATTGATTTATTAATGGAATAAATGAAAAAATGGATGAAGGGGACACTGACTGAAATAAAATAATAAAACACTTCTGAAAAAAAAATGTGAAGAGTTAGTCTAGTATGTATATTAAAGATGTAGACTATATTAAAACAAAACTCTTTGGTGTGTGAATTAAAAGTGTTACTGTGTGTTAATGGCTTAATCATCAAGTCAAGTCAAGTCACCTTTATTTATATAGCGCTTTTAACAATACAGATTGTGTCAAAGCAACTGAACAGCATTAATTAGGAAAACAGTGTGTCAATAATGCAAAATGACAATAGTAAACACTCATTTTTCAGTTAAAGACAGTTCATCATTGAATTCAGTGATGTCATCATCCAGCTCAGTTCAGTTTAAATAGTATCTTTGCAATCATTTGCAATCAAGTCAACAGTATCGCTGGAAATGAAGTGTCCCCAACTAAGCAAGCCAGAGGCGACAGCGGCAAGGAACCAAAACTCCATCGGTGACAGAATGGAGAAAAAACCTTGGGAGAAACCAGGCTCAGTCGGGGGGCCAGTTCTCCTCTGACCAGA